>NC_071625.1:10714642-11050357 GCF_014839835.1 Dryobates pubescens
CCAGCACTGTTTAATTTGTTTCACTTCTTCACAGCTAGACAGCAGTGTCCAGTTCTGGCTTGAATCTTCATATAACTTCTAGATCTTACAATCTTCAAGATGGATGTTTCCTTAACTTGGTGCTTTCCCATGCAAAGGCCTCTAATGCTATCCAATGGTCCCTAAGGTCTCCAGATGCTGCTGCAGAAGGCATATTACTTTAAGTGTCTTGCTTTCCTCATGTAAGTATTTTGGAGACCTTAAGGCACCTTGTATAACACTAGGGTGCTGACATCAAGACAAGCGTATGACAAGTAGTCTGCCTCAACTGATTTTTCAAGTAGTAATATTGGTAATAGAAGCAAATTGCGATGTTGCAAAACAGTCTAAGATGTCTGAGACTGAGAAGAAGAAAAAAAAAATATAGTCCAAAAGTTTATTTTTGCTGGATGCTGTTTACTGTTGTGGCATTTATCTTTAAACCAAGCTGTGGAATTTTGGTTCTGTGAAAACTTATGAAACAGACTTTTGTAGGGAAAAAACCCCCAACAATTACAACCAAATAAAAAGACCATTAGAAATTATCTATGTTAGTGCTGGGCTGGCTACTAAATGAGTGAGAGATGCTCCCTTACTTGGCTGGTCCCTCTCTGGTTAACTATTAAAAAAAAAAACCATTAGAATGAAATAAAATTAAATAGAAATCTCCCTCTTATTCTATTCTGTTTATCACAACATAATATTCTACTTCATAATCCCTGGAGGGAAATATATGGATACGCTTCCAGTATAATATTGAGTAATCAGCTCTCATAAGAGAGCTTAGAATATGCCATGGTTACAAATTTTTATAACTAATATTAATTATCACTCAATGCAAAATTTAGCATGGCATGAAAAATACATACACCTCATGTTTGCTTTAGTATATTAAATATATGCAGCATTGAAAATAGAGAATAAGTGTTTATAGTATAATCAATTTTAGCTAGAGTTTAACCTTACAGTCCTCAGTCCTACTTTATTATGCTGCCTGTGCTAATTGATGCTACTTTTGCAAAGCTCAGCTGAGAGGTCTATATCTCTTACAGCAATTTTATTTATCAGCTTGATATAGATTTTACAGTAATGAGAGACAAAGCATTTTAATTTTGCCATAATTCTACTAAATCTAATTATTGCAGTGTCAGGATGGGAGATGAGAGTATTATGTTTTGTTTGGCCTATCCACATTTCATTAACTTTTATAAATATTTGACAATCTTTGTTCAATATCCAGGAAATCAAATAAATGCTCCAGAATATACTAATAAGAACCAACTTCCCCACTCCCCCTCCTTTATCTTGTGAGCATTTTCTTTGCTTAAAAAGTCTCATATTTAGAGGTAATAAAAATCTTTAGGACCATATTTGAACCATTTCCTGTAGTTACAAAGGTATGTGTAATGAGTGGTAATAAGATGTCAATGGTAAGGCTTGGTAAGTGTTGACTTATGTTATAATGGAGATTGAGCAAGGTGGCTTGAAGGACTTTTTGGACCTTGAAGGTGTAAATATCTACCAGAGATTGTGTGCCTAATTATTAATAACTTAAGCCTGCAAGTGCATGCATAATGCCATATGAATGCAAAGCACCTGCAAAACTTACAAGATACATATTTTACACATCCTGGCTGCAAGATCAGGCACAGAAATGTCTTTTTGTAATTCTTACCACAGCTTCAAAGGGTTTAGGAATAGGAAGAAGTTCAGTCTGAGGGTGGTGACACTCTGGAAGAGGCTGCCCAGGGAGGTTGTGGATGCCTCCTCACTGTGGGTGTTGCAGGCCAGGTTGGATGAGGTCTTGAGCAGCTAAGTCTAGTTGAGAGGTGTCCCTGCCCATGGTGGGGAGTTTGGAGTAGATGATCTCTGAGGACCCTTCCAACCTGAGCCATTCTATGATGATCTGTGTATTTTGGCTCTGTGTCCCAGGTGTGCTACATACTAACTTTGGAAAAGCTACTTGAAATGTCATTCATCACAACTCTCCATCTGTGAAATAAAACTGGCTTGATATGCTTATTTGGTTGGTTGGTTGGTTTGTTTTTCCCATAGACACGAAGCAAAAATAAACCACAGTAAGTTACTAAGCATAGATGGTATCAGGAAAAGCTATCATGTACCATGTCATTTAAGCCAAAAAAACCTTGAAGCTATGTGGAAGTTTGAATTAAGCTTCTTTCATTTATGTATGTATATATGTATGTATTTATTTATTTATAATTTGAATGTATTGTTAAGAGCAATGGCTAATGAATGCTGGGAAAGGAATGCTGGGAAAGGAATGCTGGGAAAGCAACTTCTAACTTATCCCTATTAGTTCATGTGCATGGAAGGTCTTCAAAAATAGGAAACATTTACTCTGCTGAAGTTTGTACCGGTTTTGATCTCTAAAAATATGATACATAGATGGATCCTAGGGGTTTAATCTAACTTTTGACACTTGAGGAGACTAAACCAAGAATCTAATTGATGAGGGACTATCAGTGCCAAGCTGGAGAGTCACTAGGTTTCAAGAATCACATCAGAACTGAGTTGCCCTCGTCATTACTCTTTTCTTCCTACTTTAAAATGCACAGCAAATAGACAATCTGAATCCAGACCTCAGGGTTCATCCTCTCACTCTTAAGGCACTATTGAAACTTTCACTCATTTTCACAGGAGTTTATAGTGCTCATTTATTTCATGCAATTTATTCCACAAACTACAAACCCAATCAATACATGATGGAAATTACATCAGTGAGATCAATCTCTCAATTAAAAAGAAAATATTATTTTTCTTTCTGTTCTATTACCATGCTGATGGCTGCAAGTTTCTCCTGTTACAGGTATACTACAGAAAAAAAGTGATGTAGAACACAAATAGTTTTGTTGAGGGATCAGGTTGGTTGTTAACTGTGCAAATAGAATTGTGCTGCCATTCACATAAGCATATGTCTGTTTGCTCTTAGCATCAGTTGTTCTTAACTGGCTGCTGAGATGCAGAAGACAAGAAGTCATGCTCCTTGTCATCTGGTACAGGGAATTTTTCCTGGCAAGCTACATCTGTGCAAAGCATGTGTGTCTGGTCTCATTCCTCTTTAAAAAAAACATAAATAAATAAAAGGCTAAAAGAAGGTGCATTAAAATTCTTTAATATTTATATAACCAGCAAGAAGCATTTTCTGAAGTAACTTCTCAGGTTAAATATGGTAGAAGATTTGATTTTCAGTTAAAGGCCTCTTCTATGACATCTGCTGTAAATGGCTCAAAATAATAAAGACTTTTCCTTTTTTTTTTTTTTTTTTTTTTTTTTAAATAATGCAGTTTCTCCCACTATCCTTTTAATTCCTTTCCTCATTTTACCTTATCTTTTATTAGGAAATTCTCTTTAATTTCTCAAGCCTTCTATATGAGACAGCTGTTCTCTTTGCTTGGTTCCTCTGTTCCAGCTTTCAGGCTTATTATGGGGAAACAAGCAGATCTTTGGGATTCTTTAGTCTCCAACCACTCTCAGTCCTCAGGCCAAAAGCTCTGTAGATCTGTTAATATCTTTTGCTTGTGCAATCACAGCCGCTTTGTCCTTAGTTCTAATGTATTACATCCTTGGAGCTATCTTGTCTCACTGAAGTAGAAATCCACTCGAGTTCTGAGAAACAGATACATCGATTCAGATATGAACTTGTATTTTTTGTATGTTTGTTTAAATCTACAGGGTCTGCAATGTGATTTTGATGTGTAGATAATTTTGACTAATTAAGCAATAATCACAGCATTTTTAATATGAAAGGTATGTAGCAAGACTATATGGAGGCTTCTCCCTGGATTAAAGTGAATGGTATAAATGAATTCTCTGACATACAGCAAAATTATATTTATGCTATCTCCCATCCCTTCCCAAAACTGCTAGTTAGTCAGATATTTAAACTAAAATTGCTTGAGAGAACTGTTTTTCTAATTGATCTCTCTGTGTACTGATATTTGCTCTATAGTCAAGTCTGTTTTTTTTTCTCTTTTTAGTTTTATTATTTTTTCTGTTTCTTCCCCTCCCCCCATTATTTTTGTTGTTCTTTGCATTCCAAAGCTTACATCAGGCCCATCAACAAGGTTATAATCTATATTACATCCTTTTTTTCCTTTGCAAATCCTCCATACTTAATGAAGTCCAATACTGTTTCCCACTCAGCTGTGGATGCCAAGCAAGCAGTTCTCCTGGCACTCAGATTCCCACTTACTCTTTAAATACTTCTATATATCTTCAAAATTTTTTATCTCTTGCTTGTTTAATTAGTCAAAAGGGCAAGAACATGTCTTTCATTAAAGGATTCACGAACCACTTTCCTCATGGGCCCCACAAGAAATGCACTTGAGGCCCAGCCTCTGGGACCCTACCACAAACTGAGGAGTGGAATGGCCGTAGATCTGGGGACTGTTTTGCAAGTTGTATGGAATCTTTGGCTGCATCCAGTAGATGTTATGCAAATTCTTTAAACAATCCAGGCACTTATTTTATTAAAGCAATTGTTTTGAAAGGAAAGACAAAGGAGATATTTACATTTGGGGCTTTTCATGATTAAATCAAATCTTTAATTTGCTGCATGTTTTATAGCACTGCAAGTAACAAAATAGTGCATTTAATGCCGCTGTCCACTCTGAAAGCACAACAATAATTCTCTAATATTCTGGCTGTAGCAAGTACAGACCCTGCTGTCAAAGTGGACTACTTGTATTTGTTTGACTGATTTAATTGAAGCTACAATTATTTAGATATGAATGATCGATACTGATTTACTTATGTGACTTAAGTAGCCAATCTAATATATGTCCCCAGTTAAGGTGGATGGCCCCTTTTAGATCTCTTTATCTGTTTGTTTTGAATCAAATCACATTGCTTGCAAATCTTATAAAAGATTGAGCCTGTCCATTTTCAGTAAAATTAGGCCTTTGAATGGAAGCAATATATGAGCAGCTGCAGCTTCCAGCAAACTTGGTTTATAGGTGCACAGACAACTTCTTTTTCCAGAACTGACAAATGGATTTTCACCAAAACCAAATAAATGCACAGAAAAGGCAAAAATAAAATCTGCAGTCCTCTAAGGAGGAAAAAAAAAAAAAGGAAAAAGAAAGAGGAAGTTATGAATATAACCAGTAATATCTTTTTAAAGGCTAAGGTAAAATACAAAAAGACTTATTTCTGCCATAAATTACCCACTGGGTGTCATGTGTTGTCCATTTCTTTCTGCATGTTTGGTAAAGGTCTTTCCCAGGGCCCTGAAAGCTTCCTTTTTGGCTTCAGGATGGTAGAACATCCTTGATTCCCCACTGCACTGCAGCATTAACACTGTCTGAAAAGAAATTCTTTGGTATTCTTCCTTCAGGATAAATGGCCATCTCTATTTTTCCTTTAAGACATTTTTGAGACATCTGTAACTAAACTGCCTCTTAATAATATATAATACTTTTATAGATGTGATAAAGAAAATAAATTACTAACAATTTCTAATTGCTGGGCTTTGGACAACACCGGGTGCAATGAGTTCTTGAAAACACCCTTCCAACCCTTCTAAACCATGGCATTGACAATTATAGGAGTTATTTTTCCAAGTAAGCCCTGCTCTAACAGCTAAAAATTGTTTAGGTTGGAAGAGACTTCTAAGATCAGGTCCAACTGTTATTGTAGCAGTGCCAAATCCACTGCTAAACCATGTCCTCAAGCACCAGAGCTACACATCGTTTAAAATCCCTTCAGGGATGGTGACTCAACCACTTCCCTGGGCAGTCTGTTCCAATGCTTGACAACCCTTTCAGTGAAGAAATTTACCCTAATGCCCAGCCTAAATCTCCAAATTTTCCCTGGCACACCTTGAGGCCATTTCCTCTTGTTCTATTGCTTGATACTTTGGAGAAGAGATCAACACCCATTCTCACTGCAACCTCATTTCAGGTGGTTAACTAGAAATTAAATTGTTGTTGTAGAAGAGAAATAACTAAAATAGATGACACTTATATTCTAGGAAGCAAAGAAAGACTAATTCTATGATCATTCCTTTAAGAATTGAAAAGTTATGTTCAATACAATTTTTAATATTGTATTTTTTTCCTGAAGCAGAATGGGCTCACCCATGTAAAGAAGGTGGCTCTTCTGTCTCTGAAAGATCAAGATAATTTCACAACCTAAAATGAATGCATTTGTAATTAAAATTGAGGAAATAATGGAAAAATATCAGATAATTATTTAATTTTTATTAACTCACCAGTAACAATAATACTCTTCATGGCATAATATGCACTTACATATCTTTTATAAATGTTCTCCATTCGAAGACAATGTAATGAGTTAGCTTTTGGAAAGTGATTATTACTTCTCACTAGACAGTACTTCACAAGTTAATAACATTGTAGTATTAAAACCACTGTCAGCTGAGGTCTGTAAAATCTTCTTAAATTCCACAGTATTCCAAACCCGTGTATTCTGTCTCTTGGACATTACATGTAACAAAAAGTAGGGTAAATTGATTAGGTAAAACACCTTGTTTCTCACCTTGGTTTTCTTCAGTTGCTGACATGGTTGCAATATATCTCAGTGGTGATTAATCTCTACTGCACTTCTGTAGAGTATCAAAGATCGTGTTACAGGCTGCAAGCCATTAATCTGAACTTCTCTCATTTGCAAGGTTTCGGAAGATTTATTTGGACAGCACATACTCGATTCAATGTATGACAATGCCAGTTAAAAAAACACTTGTTTTTCTGATCACATAACATAAGAATGCATCAGTCATGGATGTAAGCTTCATCTCTTGTTCTGAAATGTTGTCTTTTATGATGAAAAGGTAGCATCTTGGTGTGACAACAAAAAAAAAAGCTTTCCCTTATGATCCCTAATTTGTGTATTCTGTAGGAGAACTAGACTCCTTTGACTTTCATGATAAATGTTCTCTATATGGCACCTTCATTTTCAAGGGAAGTGAAAGTTTTAAAAACACTCAGTGTGGCTCATGACCTTTAAATCTCTTAAATAACCACTGTAAAAGTGCTACAAAATTTTAATAACTACTATGTTCCTGAGTAAGAAATTTAAATACAATTAGATTCAACAAAAGAGTTTATTAATGCAAAATCCACTGTTCTAAACCATGATGAACTCTGTCTACATATATTAGAATGATTTTTTTTTTTTTAAACTTATAAAACAGAGGTTAATAAACAAAGGCACAGATACTTTTTTTTCTTTATGGGAAGGTCATTGAAAGCAGCTTTACATCAAAGATCTTGGAACTGTGTGAAGGATAAAAACAGTCCAATAATCCAAATATAATTGTCAAGGTAATTTAAGGTCATGCTTATATCTTTAACATCTTTATTGATGATCTGGATGAGGGCATTGAGTCCATCATCAGTAAATTTGTGGATGACACCAAGCTGGGGGCAGGAGTTGATCTGCTGGAGGGTAGAGAGGCTCTGCAGAGGGACCTCGACAGGCTGGACAGCTGGGCAGAATCCAACGGCATGAGATTCAACACATCCAAGTGCCGGGTTCTGCACATTGGCCACAGCAACCCCATGCAGAGCTACAGGCTGGGGGCAGAGTGGCTGGAGAGCAGACAGGCAGAGAGGGACCTGGGGGTGCTGGTCAATGGTAGGCTGAACATGAGCCTGCAGTGTGCCCAGGCAGCCAAGAGGGCCAATGACATCCTGGCCTGCATCAGGAACAGTGTGGCCAGCAGGAGCAGGGAGGCCATTCTCCCCCTGTACACCGCACTGCTTAGGCCACACCTTGAGTACTGTGTCCAGTTCTGGGCCCCTCAGTTTAGGAAGGATGTTGACTTGCTGGAGCATGTCCAGAGAAGGGCAACATTAGCCTGGAGAGGAGGAGACTCAGGGGTGACCTTATTGCTCTCTACAACTACCTGAAGGGAGGTTGTAGACAGGCGAATGTTGGTTTCTTCTCCCAGGCAGCCAGCACCAGAGCAAGAGGACACAGTCTCAAACTGCACCAGAGGAGGTTTAGGCTGGATGTTAGGAAGACATTCTACACAGAGAGAGTGATTGCCCATTGGAATGGGCTGCCTGGGGAGGTGGTGGAGTCACCATCTTTGGAGGCGCTCAGGAGGAGACTTGATAGGGTGCTTGATGCCTTGGGTTTAGTTGATTACGTGGGTTGAATTAGCTGATAGGTTGGACGTGATGATCTTGAAGGTCTCTTCCAACCTGGTCTGGTCTATTCCATTCTATGCTATTCTATTCTATTTTATTCTATTCTACTCTAGTGATGTGAATACAAAAGGACCTGTGCTTTGGAGAGGAACATATGGATGTAGTTTTTGTAGTTGTTCTTATACTTGGAAGAAAATCTACAAAAGAGAAATGGGAAATTGTTTTTTTAATTTTACTAATACTGTCATTCTCCTCTCTTTAAAATAACAGTTTTCTTATCACCAGCTGATATGAACTGATTATTTTTGGCTTTTGGGTGTTTTTTTTTTCCATTGGAATGCTCTCATTGAATTTGTATCATTATGCCTTTCTTATCAAAAGTCTGTTCTGTTTCTAAAAATCCCTGAACTTATATCTGAGCTGGTTTGTATTTGTCTGGCTTAGTCTCTGACCTTTGAACAAGTCTTGTTCGTGGAAAAAGTTATTTTCTTCTCAGATATTGTCTCGGTCCAGAGAGGGTAAGAGACTCAGTTCTTTTGAATATTCCTTTGTTATGAAATTAGAGGCATAAACAAGGCCAAAATATCAACAGCAAGGCTATTTATTAACAGAATAAAGTGGACAGAACAGAAGGAAAGAGAGAGAGAGTATGAGGAAGGGGAGAGAAGAGGAAAGGAATTATACTACCACACCCCACCCCCCAAGATGATTTGGGTCTGTGGAGGAAAGGTGCTGCCCTGTTGGCTGTGCTATCCTCTGCTGGAGGAGAGGAGGGAGAGATCCCAATGTCCAAGTCCAAGTCCTTCTGTGAGCAGCCTCTTCAGCTCCACGAGTTGCAGCAGGCAGAACTTAGGACATGGAGAGAGGGTTCCTCCTGGTCTGCTGGCTGCAGGCTATGTGGTGATGTCTTTTCTCCTCTCTGTCCTTCTCTGTCCTAGTATTCTCTTCATTTTTCTTCAGAGTGGCATTGCCCAGGTATTTTCCTTCTTCTGAACCACTAGTTGCTCAGGTCATTTATATAGTTTTTTAGGTATGTGTCCAGGTGGTGAATTGATTGTCCTTTCACCATCCTCCCTTTCTGGGGTACCTGATGGGTGGAGATGATCCTGTCTTACGCATATTCCAGAGAGTATTGATAGCAGTGGCATCTGCCCATTATTTCCAGGGCAGCCCCAAGCTGGTGAGTAATCTTTATCCTTTGTTGGGGCATGTCTCAGACAGGATTTCTACAGGATTCCTACATATGTATTATCTCTTGAGCTGTTTGCTGATCTGTTGGCCTTTGGGTAGCAACTTGAAGAGCTGCCTAAACAGAGGACTGTTGTAGTTATGGCCCTGCATATATTTCAACCAATTAATGTGGTTTGCTCAGCCATATTCTTAAGGACATTACTGACACGAGTATCTGGGATGCTTGCTCTTCTTGTGTTCAGATGGCCACCATCTCTGTAGCAAGGCTCCAAAGAATTCTGGCCTGGTGATTAAATAAATAAATAAATAAATAAATAAGGGTCCTTTGTATTGCTTTTTGATATCCTTCCAATGTATTTGGTAAAGGTATGTACCTACTAAATGATTAGAATCTGTAACCTGCCATGGTATAATATTCTTGAACAGTCTTTTCTTTTGTATCTGCTGTATCTAGAGGACACAGTCTCAAACTGCACCAGGGGAAGTTTAGGCTCAAGGTGAGGAGAAAATTCTTTGAAGAGAGAGTTGTTAGCCATTGCATGAGCTGCCCAGGGAGGTGGTGGAGTCACTGTCCCTGGAGGTATTTGAGAGGGGATTGGACGTAGCACTTGCTGCCATGGTTTAGTGTAGTCATGAGGTATTGGGTGGCAGGTTGGACTTGATGATCTTTGAGGTCTTTTCCAACCTTATTGATTCTATGATTCTATTCTATGATTCTATTTCTGCAGATTGTACTTGGTCACGGAGCTCTTAGAGTACATTAGGATCTTTCCATATGGCTGTTTGCCAGAACCACAATTTGCTATCATCGATTCAGATTATTTTCCAGCCAGTGTACTAGTTTTTATTTTGCTATTTTGTCAAATCTCCCTGTTTGCTTTAGTTCTGCCTGCACCAGCAAATGCCTTTTTAAAATAAACCAACAACCACCCTCCCTTTTAAAGGTATTTTAACTCATATTAACATGTTTTTCATGCTTTTTGAGATCATCAATACTAAAGAGGTAAGACATGACTTAATCATAAAACTGCCGGGCACAGTCTCCCTTTCATCACTTTCATTGCCATTTCTTCATCACTTTCGTTGCCGTTTCCTCATCACAGCCTTTGATCCAGTTTTAATTCACTAAGTGCTGATGTCTATGTCAATTTGACCTAGTGCTGTGCACAAGATTTGTGAGTGCCAGAACAGATACTATTCCAGAGAATTACACACAAATCTGCAAGTTTCCTTAATTCTGTTTCCATTCTTCCTTCTCTTTTTTTGGCCACAATTTTTCATTAGTCCCTTGATGCAGGACAGCATAGAAAACAGTCATATTCAATTAACACAAACAGCTTCTTCAATTACTGAAGAAAATATAAATAGAAAATATAAATAGAAAAGCGACATTTGTGGAACAAGTGAAAAGAAATTCTGTAAGTTTCAGACAGCTAATTGCTCAGATGAAGAAAAAGCTGCTAAAATACCAGTGTGCTTTGGAATAGATTTAATGCACCCATAGAAATTGATTAAAGTATTCTGTGAAGAACCTGCAATTGCCTTGGGGAACTTGTAACTTTTGCAACTCCTTTTTACAATCTACACTGGATTGGTGATTGGAAGTAGTCAGTGAACTCCTTGGCTTTGCTTTGCTTGTGCACACAATGTTCCTTCACCTGTTAAACTGTCTTTATCTCAACACACGGGTTTTCTGGCTTTTGCCCTTTCATTCTCTTCCCAGTCCCACCAAGTGAAGTGAAAAAATACCTTGGTGGAGCCCTATCTGCCATCCCTCATCAGCCTGCTGCAATAACAAGCGAACTTTAATGGATGAAGCTGTATTTCCTATCAGAAATCTGATGTTTTAATGCAATGCTGTAATTATCAACTCTGTCCTGCCTAGGCAGAACTTCTGGCTTCCATGACCAATACTATACAATTAATTAAAACTAACATAAAACCAGATCACTACCTAATGACAGAGATGATCTGCCACAACAGTTACAATAATTGCAAGGAAAAAAAGCTTATTTCACAATCTGAGCTGAGATAAAAGCAAAGGTTTCAGGTTTTCTAATTTCTTTTCCACGTAGTGTATGACAGCTATTTTCTCCATGGTTTGATTTTTACTGTCATTCCCACATTTTTATAAACTTTGTCTAGTGGATTCAGATTTTGTTTCTTGGTTGCTTATTTTAGTCATGATTGTGCTACTCTTAAGCAGAAATACGGCAAAGTAGGCAAAAGGGAAAAAAGGAATTGAGATTTTGTTTCGTGGTTGCTTGTTTTAGTCATGATTGTGCTACTCTTAAGCAGAAATATGGCAAAGTAGGCAAAAGGGAAAAAAAAATGAAAGAAAAGTCCATGAAACAAAGTTAATGCTGTTAAATTAAAAAAAGGAAGAGAAGAGAAGAGAAGAGAAGAGAAGAGAAAAGAAAAGAAAAGAAAAGGAGAAAAGAAAAGAGAAAAGAAAAGAGAAGAAAAGAAAAGAGAAAAGAAAAGAGAAGAAAAGAAAAGAGAAAAGAAAAGAAAAGAAAAGAAAAGAAAAGAAAAGAAAAGAAAAGAAAAGAAAAGAAAAGAAAAGAAAAGAAAAGAGAAAAGAAAAGAAAAAGAAAAGAAAGAAGAAAAGAAAAAAAGAAAAAGAAAAGATATTGATCTGCCTACAGCATTCTTCTGTAACTGTTTCCTATACAGCAGCTGGAATACAATTTCTCTTTGTTGATATTGCAGGGTTGGTTGAATTGTAATTACAAAGCTTTCCATAGCAGAACTGGTGGTGGGACATGGGCATAGATAGGTATCATAAAGAATTTATACTGAGGTGTTAGAAATTATTTGAGAATCTCATTAAAAGAAATAGCCTTAATCATCTACGATAACATTATATTAATTATTCATAGAGCTAATCAGTAGTCTGAAATTGCTAACATCAAATATTAATCGTAGGGGTAGATGAATTCATATCACTTGTGACAGGCATACTATCCCTTCTTCTCAACACCTTTATAGTGTTATTATTTACCTGCCAAAAGAGATGAGAAGCATTTCAATAGCTCTTTGTAAGAAGATGGTTGAAAAGATTATCTTCAGAGATTGTGGTTTTCTCACAAAACCTACTTTTTCTCATTCTGAAGAAATTTACAGAAGCTGAAACATAACAAATATACCAACAACACAAAGCTGTAAATCTTTCTCTATGTGTTGAGCATATATACCAATATTAATGTTAAGATATGCAAAAAAATAATCCTTGTGGCATGCCTATAATAGCAATTTTAATATGCATAATTTTGCTTATAAATTATAAACACAGCATATATTAAACTAGAATTGACCATATGCATTAAGCTCTGAGTTACAGCTCTGGTGGTTGTTGCTTTTTTAGCTTAATTCTGCAGAAGATAAATCTTGCAATAATTATTACAAGCATGCTCCAATAGCAACTGAAGTAAATAGGAGCATTTCAATCATGTTCAGTGGCTTTTGGAGCCTGTAGAAGTTCTACAACTTATTGTGCTGTGCCCTTTGGTCTCTTCTGGGCAGCCAGTACCAGAACAAGAGGACACAGTCTCAGGCTGCACCAGGGAAGGTTTAAGTTGGATGTTAGGCAAATGTTATATACAGAGAGAGTGATTGCCCATTGGAATGGGCTGCCTGGGGAGGTGGTGGAGTCGCCATCATTGGAGGTTTTCAGGAGAAGACTTGATGGGGTGCTTGATGCCATGGGTTAGTTGTTTAGGTGGTGTTGGATTGGTTGATGGGTTGGACGCGATGATCTTGAAGGTCTCTTCCAACCTGGTTTATTCTATGTATTCTATTTTATGATACCACAAACCTGTGCAATTGTTAAAATTATAAAAAAAAAAAAAAGAGTTTAAAAGCATGGATATACACACAAGAAAAGGATAAGAGATAGGACAGCAATTTTTACTACTGGCCCATTTTCCTAATTCTTCAGATGCCTAAATTATTCAAGTGTTTTTATTATAATAGAAGAAGAATAGAATAGAATTAACCAGGTTGGAAAAGACCTTTGAGATCCAGTCCAACCTGTTGCCCAACACTATCTAATCAACTAAACCATGGAACCAAGCGCCCCATCCAGTCTCTTCCTAAACACCTCCAGTGATGGTGACTCCACCACCTCCCCGGGTAGTGCATTCCAATGGCAAAACTCTCTTTCTATGAAGAACTTCCTGACATCCAGCCTAAACCTCCCCTGGTGCAGCTTGAGATTGTGTCCTCTTGTTCTGGTGCTGGTTGCCAGGGAGAAGAAACCAACCCCCACCTGGCTACAACCTCGATTCAGGTAGTTGTAGACAGCAATAATGTCTCCCCTGATCCTTCTCTTCTCCAGGCTAAGCAACCCCAGCTCCCTCAGCCTCTTCTCACAAGGCTGTGCTCCAAACCCCTCCCCAGCTTTTTTGCCCTTCTATGGACATGTTCCAGCAAGTCAACATCTTTTCTAAACTGAGGGGCCCAGAACTGGACACAGTACTCAAGGTGTGGCCTAACCAGTGCTGAGTACAGGGGCAGAATGACTTCCTTGCTCCTGCTGGCCACACATCCTGATACAGGCCAGGATGCCCTTGGCCTTCTTGGCCACCTGGGCACACTGCTGGCTCATGTTCAGCCTACTATCAAGAAATACCCCTAGGTCCCTTTCTGCCTGGCCGCTCTCCAGCCACTCTGCCCCCAGCCTGTAGCACTGCATGGGGTTGTTGTGGCCAACATGTAGAACCCAGCACTTGGATGTGTTAAATCTCATGCCGTTGGACTCTGCCCATCTGTCCTACCTGTCAATATATTCAGCCTATTCAATATAGTGCATGAAGAAAAAGAAATCAATTAACAAGTCAGGTATAATATTGAAGATCAAAAATGGTAAAGTATTACAACCATAAATGTGGCAGTTCTTATTTCAGATATAAAATGAGGAGTGCTTACCCAATGAAATAAAAATCCATAAGGTTTGTGCTTACGCTGAGTTTAGAAATGTCAAGAGTATTAATACTGATCACATCTTATTTACAGAATGTTATCAATAACATGGTGTTTTATTTGGGTACACTTTTAATAGATATGTTCCTTGTAATCCTGTCTGGATAAGCTATAGTAAAAGAAAAGTTAATTTTCCAATTTAATCATACAGTTCTTCCCAGAGAGGAAATGAAAGCAAATTGTCAAATCAAATACAGGGTAACTGAATCTAAGATGGTCCAAGCACCAAGCTTTGTGTGACACCTGCATGGACTGCTTTGTGGTTTATGCATCAGGGGACAAAAATTGAGGTGCAGAGGTTAGGAACTGGCAAGCAGCCATGTAAATGGATCTGAGAAAACAATAGAGGAGTAGCTTCTTATCCCATTGCACTGTTTTCTTCTGCTTTTGTTTATGTGCATGTTCCTAAATAAATCACATCAGGGACTGACTCTAATAATTCATGGAGGGTGACCTGGATAGTAATGTATTTGTATTGCAAGTAATACAAAAATAGGAATGAATTTCTACAGCTGTTACCTCTGTGTTGAGTCTGTAAAACCAAATTCCATAATCAGAGAAAAATTGGAACAATTATGTAGAACATGCTGGTAACAATGAGGATAAAAATGGGAAAAGAAAGTCTCAGTAGCAACAGAGCATCTGAGGCAGAATTAAAAAATAGCTGTCAAACCACTTGCAGGTTAACTATTGTAGAGCATTCTAAATGTTTTGTCAACTTTAAGACAGCACTGAAATGCAGCAAGTAAAAGCTGAAAAAATAACTTTCTCTTTAGAACTGCAGGAGTAAAAATTTTCAGCTTTGAGGGCAGAAGCTGCAATTCAGATAACTGCAGAATGTGTTTGCTCATTAGCTTAAAGTATCATCGCCAACAGTTGGCGGAAAATATTTTGTTGGTTCTTCCTTTCATGAGAAAGAAGACCTGCTTTGGCAGGGGGCTGGACCAAATGATCTCCAGAGTTCCCTTCCAACCCCTACCATTCTATGATTCTACAAAATGTTGTTTCAGTCCCTAACTGGTCTTTTGAAAATTTGAAACAGTTTCAAACCCACAACTAAACATAAAAGAAGGACTGATATGTCCTGGATCTAATCAGATACCCTGTAGCCACCATGGTGTCTTATGAGCACCTTTTCTTCATACTTTTCTCTCATGTGGTCTGTGTTTAGCCTATGTTCAGGGCTCAATTACAGAAGTTGCTCTATCACCCAGTGACCCCTTCCTAACAGAGAAGGGGGATTGGGAAAAAGAAAGGAGACCTGTGGGGGAAATAAAAATGGATTTAATGAAACAGCTGAACTAATATCAATGCCAAGTACGCAAAGTTATGCTCAACACAGCAGTCACAATAAACAGGAAAGCAGTCCTCAGGAGCTGCATGGTAAGCAAGCCCGCTGAAGCACTGAGAGAAGCAGAAGTAAGAGGAGAAACATAATCAGGAAGAACCCGCACCGTCCAGTAAAGCTTCCCTGTTTACAATGAGCATGATCTTTATGGTACAGAATACACCTGTGAGGCAGCTAAGGTCATCTGCCCTGGTTTTTGCACCCTCCTATCTTAAGCTCCTGGATGACTTGAGACTGCTGGACTCTGATTCTATATCAGCAACACCAGGACATATGTGAAGATCAGAAATCTGACACTGGTGCATTCATAATAAATCTGAAGTAGTATCTGTGCAGCTTCTAATTTAATAAGTACATAATGAGTTGCTGTATTCATCCATTCCTAATCAGTTTGACAGTTGATCATGTTGATTGATGTGTCACCTTTACGGTGTAGCTTATTATAATCTATATTCATAGAATCATAGAATTGTTTTGATTGGAAAATTCCTCTAAAATCATTAAGCCCAACTGTTAATACAATGACACCGTGGCCATTAAACTATATCTATACATTTTTTGGACACCTCTCAGGTCAGTGACTCCACTACCTCCCTGGGCAGCCTATTCCAGTACATGGCCACTCTTTCTGTAAAGAAAATTTTCCTAATAGCCAATCTAAACCTCTCTTGGTGCAACTTGAGGTGATTTCCTCTTGTCCTATCATTTGGTACTAGGGAGAAGGGATCAACACCCACCTCACTGCAGCCTCCTTTCAAGTAGCTGTAGAAAGCAATGAGTATCTCCTCAGGCTCCTCTTCTCCAGACTAAACAATTCCAGTTCCCTCAGCCACTCCTTACAAGAATTGTTGTCCAGAACCTTTACCAGCTTTGTTGCCTTTCTCTGGATGTACTACAGTGACTCAATGTCTTTCTTGTAGTGCATGCTCCAGAACTGAACACAGTATTCAAGGTGCAGCCTCACCAGAGCAGAGTACAGGGGTAAGATCACTCCCCTACTCCTATCAGCCACAGTACTCCTGATACAGGCCAGGATTCTCTTGGCCTTCTTGGCTGTGTGAACACATGCTGGCTCATGTTCAGACAGATGTCAGCCAGCACCCCCAGGTTCTTTTCTGCTGGGCAGCTTTCCAGCCACTCTGCCCCAAGCCTGTGGCATTGCATGGGGTTTTAAAATGAGAAGTTATTTTTATTTAATAAGGAGCTGTTATGTAGCTTTTCTGAGCATCTCCTATTTTCAGCAGATCTATTTTTCCTTTTTTTTTTCTTTCACCTATTTTTTTCTTTCTCTTGCAAATGTAATTTTCACTTTTTTACTCCCTCCCATCTAAGATTTGCTAAAATACAGTCCATTACCATTTTCCTCTCATGCCCTGATTAGCAGTCCTGTATTTCAGATCTCTGTGTTGAGAAAAGCATTGTGAAGCACTGGCTCTCGCTGAACAAGATGCACTCCGTTCTTACTCAATATCTTTTGCTCCTTAGCAGGATCTTTCAAACAATTTCCTATTCTGTAAATTTCAGGCCTGGTAGTACTGAGCCAGTTTTTACTGCTCAGACTTTGTCACTGAAAAGAAACTATTCTTTTAATTTTCAGGAGGACTTTTCTGTTTTGCCTTTGTTAGACATGAAAAGAAACTCAATGGGATTGCTTTACAGGTGTGGTCACTATAAATAAGGATGACAGAATCTCAAACTCTTAATGGCAGTAAACACTTTCGCATGCAGATTAGCACCACAACAACACTTTGATGTTTGTTTTAAAGACAGGTGTGCTTGCATTCTTAATCATACATTATAATAAATCAATAGATTTTTGAAATACATCCATAAAGGCAACAAAAAATATTTTTGCATATTTTCAGGAAAGGGTCTCAGACCTCAGGCTTTTCCCCATGGGCACTTTTGGGGTTGATTTAATTAACTTCTACATATGGAAGTCCTGCATTTACTACACTGATGTCTTAGAGGATTTGACATTTGTAATAGATAATGGTTTATATTTTCATATAATGATAGCCACAGAAGGTCCACAAATAATGAAATTACTTCTCCTTAAAATGTAATTTGTTTTCTAGAGTAGGTAATTATCAATGTTTTGCTTCTTGCCCTGTAATAAAAAATTACATGTGTTTCATTTTTGGTCCTGTTAAATGTCTAAATGAATAGGCAGCTCTCTGATTTTATCAAACACAATATATTTCAGCTGCCTTCTGTGGAAAATACTTTGGTTCCTTCACTGACTGCCAGGTCTCGGGCAGCCCTTTTCGCTCTGTGTTTCCATTCTGATCCTGTAATGAATTACGAGCAGGTAGACATCATGTGCAGACCATGCATTTGATTTGCAGGATCAAAACTTAATGGGAGATATGTGGGAATGCTTTTTTTTTTTCTGCCTCACAGAAATTGCCAGTATTCTTCATGTTCCTCATATGCCTTTTTGTGGGGGTCATCTGAAATTGTTAGGGAGGAATACAAAGCAGAGAAATATCAGAACAGATAAAATGACAGTAGAAAAGGCAGTCCGTTGGGGTCTGAGTGCACACACTAAGATAATGAATTGCTATGAAATGAAGAGAAACCACAGTCAACCCCCTAAACAACAAGATCCACAATAACAAAACCTTGCAAAACTACATGCAGCTCAAAAGACAACCCTTCTATCCCACTTATTGTTTTACAGTTCTTTCTGAAAAGATGAGTTAACCTCAGAGACACTTAGACATTTCATCCTATTTACATCACGTACAGGTTAGTTCCTAGAACTTCCATAATGTGTTTAAGAGAACACTACTTAACAGAACAAGAAGCTACAAATATTTTACATTAAAAAAATATATCCAAGCATGTCATTTTTGCTATAGTCAGAGAGACACCTGATCTAGCTTTACTCCACAGGTTTGAATTTTGTGAACCAGCTGAACAGATGAACACTTGAATTTCCTCTTTCAAAATTCGGTAGCGGTTTCTGGGTTTTCATGACAAAACAGAGAGAGGGAAACTACAAATAATAGTTGCCTGATTTCTTCTATCATAAAAAGTAATGGTTGTAACATATATAAAAACATGAAAGTTTCTTGAGCTATGCTGATCTAATTACCTGTTGAGACTGAGGTGCACAGCTGCACAGCTGGTAAAGGTTATAAAATAAAGGTAATTACTCTGCAAGACAGTTCTGTTCATGAGGAATCATTCAGATTGAGAACATAGACTTACTAAGAGAGACAAAGCAAAATCTTTTGGTAGATTAGAGAGAAAAACATAGATAAAATCTTAAGAAAGACAAGATTATCATAAGAGATTTTGAAAGCTTCACCCTTATAGAAGCTGAATTGCAAATAGGATTATAATTGTAATAACCATGATTATTACAGAGGAATCTAGTAGCTTCAGCCAACCTGGTTACTGGTGATGATATTCTTCTCTCTTAATGGTTGCCATCTAAACTAAGGCTAGCTATAGATGTGGGCTTCTTCCCTCACTCCCATAAACCAACAGAGAGGCAATCTCCAGAGACTGATTCTCTCTACATATCTTCAAACTGAACAAATGATGATCTGAAAGTGGTGATCTTAGAATAGATGCTTGTATTTTAGGCAGATAAAATTAAGATAGAACAGAACAGAACAGAACAGAATAGGTTGAATCTGAAGGGACATGTGATGATTCTGTCTGACCAGAGCTGATCAAAAATTAAAGTAGATTATTAAGGGCATTGTCCAAATGCCTCTTAAACACTGATAGGGTCACTGGGGCATTGATCACCTCTCTAGGAACCCTGTTCCAGTGTTTGACTATCCTCTTGATTAAGGAAATACTTTCCTGAGGAACCTGCAAAGAACAATGAGGTCATCTTTCATCCTCCTTTACTCCAAACTGGACAAGCCTAAAGTCCTTAGCTGCTTCTCATAGGATGTTCATCCCAGCGTTTTCAACAGCTTTGCTGCCCTCCTCTGGGCTCTTTCAAGGATACGCACATCCTATTTCAATGATGAGGTCCATAACTGAATACAGTGCTGAAGGTGAGGCTGCACCAATGCTGTATCCAACAGGATGATCATCTCTCTTGACCAGCTGATTGTGCAGTGTTTGATGCATTCCAGAATAGGGTTTGCACTCTTGACTGTGAAGGCTGACTTCTGACTCCTACTGAGCTTGCTGTTGACCAGTACCTCTAGAACCCTTTCTGCTGGGCTTCTCCCTGGCCACTTGTCTCCCAATTTATACTCAGGCTGAGCCTTAGTCTGTCTTTGGTGCAGAATTAAGCTCTTGCTCTTGTTAGATTTCATGCCACTGATGGTAATTCAGTGCTCCAATCTATTTAGAGGCCTCTGCAGGGCCTCTTGTCCCAAGAAGAATCCCATTCTACTATAATATATGAACAGAGGGACAGTCTTACCCTTATGAGTTTGTAATCTAAATTAACAAGCTGAATAACAAATGCAAGCAGAGGGGAATGCATGCACTTTAGAAACAGATTGACAAAGAGAATTCTGCCCTGCTGTGGTAAGAGTAGTGAGTCCTGAGTAACTTACATAGAATACATAGAATAAACCAGGTTGGAAGAGACCTTCAAGATCATCGCGTCCAACCCATCAACCAATCCAACACCGCCCAAGCAACTAACCCACGGCACCAAGCACCCTGTCAAGTCTTCTCCTAAAAACCTCCAGTGATGGCGACTCCACCACCTCCCCAGGCAGCCCATTCCAATGTGCAATGTGCAATGTGCATGTAACCTCTCAGCAGAGCCACTGACATTAAGACTGGTGAGAGATTCTAAGCTTAAATCCTCTGCAAGTCAAAACACAGACAGGCATATATCTGAAGAATACTTTATTGTCATATTGGCATTATTAAAAAAAGTAACTTTATTGTGTGGAAGAGAATGCCATGAGCTAAAAATGAGTGGTTATATTGGACACTGGAAGATTTGTTTTGCCATTTTATGTCAATAATGTTCAGAAGGGTTTCTTTTACCAAGGTCTACTATTTTTAATCATCATATTGAGAAGGAAATTACTGAAATAGATATCTCTAGTCAATGTCATTATCTACTTGTGAGAATGGGGTCATAATAACACCTCAAAGAGGAAAGGATGCTGTTAAGATGGGTACAGTACAGGTTGAGTGGATGATTTTACTGTGCTGCATTCTGCTGACTCTCTACTTAACAGAAACTTTCAAGGGCTAAGGAAGAAACAGGTAAAATAACCCTAGGGCTTTGTGTTATCAGTGCTCTCCTGCTGGCTAATTTAAAGCTGTCTTGGTTATGTCTATGTGTTACTACTGTGCCTGCAGAGTGGAAAACCCTAAATAGGTGTGCGAGTGATGCCACGCTACAGTGTGATCCTCTGGCCAGCAGTCAGGTAGTATAAATCAGCATAGCTTGACTGATTTAGAGAATTGTATAGCACTGGATATGGGATGAAGTGAAATTAAATTACCAAGCCTAAAGGCTAAACCCATTATGCTTTAGTACAGACTACACTAGAGTTGAGTGCATATAATGAGTAGTTATGTGAGCACTTTTTCCAGGATGATGTCTGGAAAGGGCTACTTGCAAAGTGACCAGGTAGTGATTTCTGTGACTGAAACACAGGTAGCAGTTAAATGATGCATATTACAAGGATGTTACAGGAAACATACAGCTGTTTAATGTGTGCTACGTGAGATGAGCTCCTTCCAATATATTTTATTTCTATATCTTCCTTTAAGACTAGCATTCAGAATGGCAGGTAAGGCTTGAGCTAGTGGGAAAGCATATTCCATTATTTAGACAACTGCAGTTGTCTTCAGATCTCATGCACACTTTGTGTATTGAAAGAGAAAAAGGAACTGATAAAGAGGAGCTTAGAGACTGCTAAATTCATGTGCACCAATAAGAGGAAGTGAGGAAGACGTAAGCTGCTTTCTTGCTGGAAGTTGTAGTGGGTTGGCCCCAGCTGGCAGCCAAGAACCCAGCCAGCTGATGCGTGCTCCCATCTCTTCAACAGGATGGGCTAGTGAACAGGAAGAATGAAGGTCAGAAAACTCACTGGTCAAGGTAAAAGTCAGGAAAATCTCTTACTGAGTAGCAAACTGTTCTGAGTAAACCAGACTTGACTTAGGGGTTTAAGCTTAATTGATTTTCAATTAGGGAAAATATTTAAGCACTAATTTTGGTATTGGTAAAGAAACAAACAAACTAAACCCAAAAACATTTAAAACATGGAAGGAAAAACACCTCTCCTCCCCCTTTCCTAGCCTCCACTTGATGCTCTTCCTCCCTTCCCAATATCCATTCATAACTCCAAACTCTTCCCCTCCCGCCTTGTTATTGTTGCAGGTTACACTCAATCCAGAGAGTCTGTGGTGGTGCAGGAGGTTGAGGTCAGCAGTTTCTCTCTGCTGTTCCTTCCTTCTCTTTTCCATTTCTCTGGCATGGGTCCTCACGTGCTAAACCTCTCCTGGGAAGTGTCTACTTAGGTCTCAGTTTACACACAGGCTGCAGCCCCTTCAGGGGTGCCTACTCTACCTTGCAGCACCTATTTCTCTTCTAACTTTGGTGTTCTCTCTGTTACTTCTCGCTGCTGTGCCTTGTGGGCAGGGCTATTGCAGAGCCAGCTGGAATTTGCTGTTTCTGACGTGGGGCAGCCACTGCTTTCTTCCCACAGAGGACACCCCTGCAGTTCCCCCATTACCAAAACATTGTCATGGTCACCCAATACAGAAGTCTGTAAGAAATGTTCAGTTAGAAAGATGTAATCTTATGATTTGCAAATCAAGATATTTGACTAGGATGTTTGTGCAAAAATCCACCCCCCCCCAAAAACCCCACAACCAACCAACAAGAAACCTCAAACAAAGTTAGCTATTGAAAATTTGTAAGCAGAATTTGAACAGTGGTTACATAAAGTAAACCAACATAATTCCAGGATATATGCACAAACTGATATTTATGAGCACTTTATAATGCCTTATGTGGTTTTTGGTCCTTCTGACACTCAACTGCTTCACCAGGGCCAGAATTCTACCCCTCATTTGTATTACAAAGAAAGGTTAATAAGGACAGAAAGCTTAGGCTTTAAAAAGACTGAGCTGAAACATTACCTCTAAAAAAAATAATTGCAATGGAAGTGAATATATAGTTCCTTTAACTATATTACATCTTTAACTGTGGCTGTGGGGGAATTGTGTGAAAAAAAGTATGTGAGAAACAAAGCTTCTAAATAAGAAAATATTGACACATCTTCATTTCCCAGTCACGCATTTTGATTCTTCTGAGGAAGTTTCATCTCCCCAGATTGTTAACTTCAGCTATTGTTATCTGCTCAAAGGACTCTGTCTCACCAGGAATCATAAGAAAATGATAAATTAAAGTTTGAAGGATCAGTTTGCTTCCTGGATAAAAGCTTGGCGAACAAAGGGTAATACTACAAAGTGGGTATAAGCTAGCTCTCCAAGTATGTGCGTGGGTTGTCTAAGGTAAATGAAGCATTATGCTGAAATTCAATAGCACAGAGGTAAGTCAGTGACCTACCACCACATACAGCATGTAACAGAGAAAAATGGATATTTTTAAATGAAATCATTTAGTTAGTGAAGCAGTAACCTGTAGATAAATGGAGTACAAGAAGGCTTCATGGAACTTTTCAATTTGCAAGTATTCTTCATTACGAAGCCGTCTTGCTATTCAATAATAAAAATAAAATTGCAGGAGCAAAATCTATTTTTCAGCTTCGTGCTAGTTGCCATTATTATTTTTCATTACTATTATTTTAATTAGAGTATAGTGTTTGTGAAATTATGGAGCCAGGTATATAGTTTTATAGGATTCAATGTGTAGAGCTGTAAAGAGCTTTGCTGCAAACCTCTGAATAAACACGTATAATGTGACCCATGCTTGGCCTCTTTTTCAATCATCATTCATGTTCACTGCAGTGCAAATGCCAACATGTACTTCAGGCACACAGGCAGTACACAGATTTGAATTCCTCAACATTTCTGTGGATAGATATTGATACAAAACTCAATGAAATTGGTGGAAATATTTGCACTCACTTTGAGGAGCATTTGTTCAGCTCCTGAGCTGTTTACTGCTGCCTTCCAAGAAACAAGACTCTGGTGCTGATGACAGCCCAACAGTTAGGACTGTTTCCTGTGCATCTAAAGAGGAGATTATGCTCCACAGTACCCTGGGTTGAAATGTGTGTGACCAGTCCAGAGAAGGGGTATGATCTAGCTGGATGACATATGGCATAAAATGCCTCTCTCTAGTTCTGACCCACATGCCACCTGCTACTTCCCTTACATAAGCCAGAACCCATAGTAGAAATGCACCATAGGTGATGGATTTCAGGCAGGCTACAAGTGCATTTACTCCCTTGACACTTCTTTTAGGATCTGGGACAATACTTCTGCTCAAATATCTGAAGCTTGCCACATTTTGCTTGGGTGACCACACAGACTCGGTAATTTTCATATGCTGTGACAAGTGCTGTACAATTTGCACACCCATGAACTCTACTTGCCATTATGCCTTTATATCCCTGAACTACCTTTTTCTAGCTGCTATTTAAGACAAGATAGTGCTCCTGTGTATTGTGCTTAATTGTGTTCATAAGAATCTTAATGGTGTAGTAAATCTTTGCATCCTAGTCCTCAGAGAACTGAGATCAATCCCCACAAAACCATACAGATGTCCCAAGCACATTGGTGTTGGGGGAATTTAGGCACTAATGTATGTTTTTGGACTAAGCCATAAATTCCTATGAACATTCTGTATCTCACTGAAATCAGAAAACAGCACCATAAGAACTGCATATCTGCACTGTTGCACTACCTGTGAGCCCTAGAATAGAATAGAATTAACCAGGTTGGAAAAGACCTTTGAGATCATCGAGTCCAACCTTTCATCCAACACTATCTAATCAACTAAGCCATGGCACCAAACGCCTCATCCAGTCTCTTCCTAAACACCTCCAGGGACGGTGACTCCACCACCTCCCTGGACAGCACATTCCAATGGCCAATTGCTCTTTCTATGAAGAACTTCTTCCCAACATCCAGCCTAAACCTCCCCTGGCACAGCTTGAGACTGTGTCTTCTTGTTCTGTTGGTGATTGCCTGGGAGAAGAGACCAACCTCCGCCTGTCTACAACCTCCCTTCAGGTAGTGAGCAATAAGGTCTCCCCTGATCCTTCTCTTCTCCAGGCTAAGCAACCCCAGCTCCCTCAGCCTCTCCTCATAAGGCTTGTACTCCAAAACCCTCACCAGCTTTGTTGCCCTTCTCTGGACATGCTCCAGCAAGTCAACATATTTCCTAAACTGTGGGGCCCAGAACTGGAGACAGTACTCAAGGTGTGGCCTAACCAGTGCTGAGTACAGGGACAGAATGACCTCCCTGCTCCTGCTGGCCACACTGTACCTGATATAGGCCTAGTGATGGATGCTGGCATTGATAGTGCTGTTTGCTGCTCAGTAAGAGAAAGAAGTATTCCTTTGCAAGGGTGTACTTTGCAATGTCTATGATGTCTGTTGACATTGTAATAGCTGCTATCACACCTTGTAGGAGAAAAAGTTTCCGGCTTTAGAAGTCTTACCCTTTAAATTCTTTTAGCACACAGACACCAAAAAGCAGCATCCAGAACAAGAAGAATCAAAAGAAGTGTTCACAGAAGAGAATTTATATAAAAATCAATATCAAGTTTTCATCTGCTTGATCCTGGCTTTAGCTGCTAGCTGCAAAATCAACCTGATTCAGGTGAACTTCAGCAGTGAAAAACAAAACCTCAGATTACCCAAGTCAGGTCAAAGACAGGTGACATAACCAAGGTTATTAACTTGTGTTAATGCAGCTGTAGATCGACAGTTAGATGGTACAAGCAGTCTTCCTGACAGAGCTGAGTTTCCCTGGTACTCAAGTTCTCTTCTGAGAATTTCAGATTAGACATATAGAATCATAGAATTGTTAGAGTTGGAAGGGACCTCTAGGATCATCCAGTTCCAACCCCCCTGCCACCGGCAGGGACCCCTCACACTAGATCAGATTGCTCAGAACCACATCCAGCCTAGCCTTAAAAACCTCCAGGGATGTGCCTTCTATCAGACCCTTCCAGTGTCTCACCACCCTCATGGTGAAGAACTTCTTTCTATTATCCAATCTGAATCTTCCCATTTCTATTTTTGTTCCATTCTCCCTAGTCCTATCATTACCTGACACCATAAAAGGTCCTTCACCAGCTTTCTTGTAGGTGCCCTTAAGATACTGAGGCCTTAAGATATCTCTCAAAATCTGCTGGTATGAAAAAAAGAAAGAGGTAAATTTCTGTTTGCATATTTACTTAATGCTTAAAGTATATTAATACTTAATATAATACTTAGTTTTCTGAATTTATTTACTGCCTTCTTACATAAAATTTACAATAAAAAATTTACCCCATTACATGTTTATCTGGGACAAACTGCTTGAACTCCTCTTGGTCACAATTGTTGTAATGCTACTGGAGCTGAGGAAAATTGGAATAGTTTTGCTTTCCAAAACAGTTCTGACCTGTACCTGGTACAATGTGGGACACATGTCTAATGCATATTTAAAATATCCAGATTACATCCTGTGTTAACTCAGGACACAGGTATTTGTCAACCTTTTAGCAATGTGTTCCAAAGTTCAATTAATATTACTGTTAAAGTGATACCTCTTGTATTCAGTCATTATATCTGTAGTCAGCTTATAGGGAAATTGTTATTAACCAAGACAGCTTACACATTTTATACTACAGTTCTTTTAAATCAACACTACAAAGGCTTTTACAGACTGTCAGAATTCTGAAATAAAAGTAAGAAAAATTGAAAACACTATCAGTTCTAGTAAGTCTTGAGGAAAATAACTGCAAGAATAAATGTTAATTGTCCCTTATTAAAAAGACCCCAAACTACCAAGAAAGGATTATTTGTTCCACAGGTTTCTTCTTTTTTTTTTTTTTTTCTTGATTTGCTTCTGTAGGCTGCTCAAAACCTCTTTGTATTTGTTAGGTTTATTAATAATTACTTGACATTGTTACTTTTCTTGTAGCTCTAAACAAAATTTCCTTCTTACCATAATTAAGCTCTTGCTTATGTTTATTTGCCTGAGTAGTTGTGGAATGCCTTTTGCATTTATTCTGTTGCCTAAATAAAAATGTGACTTACTGCATGGAATGAAAATAAAACAGAAAGAATCTCTATCTGGACCAAGTGACTTTAAATATTATAGAATCATAGAGTGGTTTAGGTTGGAAGGAACCTTTTAAAATCAGTCTAGTTGAAGACTTTGACCATTGAACATCTTTTGACCAGGAACATCTTTTACTAGATCAGGTTAGTCAAAGTCTCATCCAACCTAACCTTGACACTGCTAATGATAGGGCATCCACATCTTTCATGGGCAACCTCTTCCCAGGGTCTCACCAACCTCACTGCAAAAATTATTCTTGCTTAGATGCAGTTTAAATCTATTGCCTTTCAGTTTAAAACCATTGCCTTCCACCACAGGCTCTTTCTGGATCTACTGGAAGAATTTTAATATAATGTATTCCTCATACAGAGAAGAGCTATTGCACTGAGATTGTGTAATACTCGAATATTGAGTTTTTAGCAGGCATCTTCAGATGTCTGAATCCCTTACCAAACATCAGCAATACATAATTCTCAGATTTTAATTTCTGATTGGTGCCTTCCTCTCATGTGCTTTAATTGTACACTCACAGATGGCAATTATAATGGCATTAGCAGGCTTAATTTTTTTTTCTGCTTAAGTAGGCACATGTAGTATTTCAGTGGCTGTGCATTGTACTTGAGATGCTGATAAATCAAGACTTACCATGTTTGAGTTAATATAGAAAGACATTTCACTGCTAAGTGCCATCAAATAGTATCTCTCTAGTTAATTTTACCTCGTGGATGGTACTGGTTGTGTATGTCACTGCAAGTGCACATATCTAGCGTCCTCTTCTGCTTCCCACCTCCTCTGCATCCACCTTCAGGCATATTTTAACACCTCTGCCCTGGTGTATCCCTAAAGTGCATTCACCAAAGCCCTTATTTGCCTCAGGCATCTACAAATTCGTCAGTGATTACAACTGTGCTGCTTCTTGACTCCACATATGCCTTTCAACACTACCAACCATCACTTATACACATCAACAGAAACAAAACAAATTCTGGCATCGCTCTCATGCTAAATAAGAAAGCTTTCAAAAGCATCTTCTTTTGAAATACCTTCTGGGCTAAATCAGAAGGATATTTTGGATACAGTCATGTCCTCATATTCACAGTGCTGCTGTGTTATTTAAAATATGAAGTGACATACCCCAGTATCAACACAGGCAGGAGGATTAAGGGGTTGAGAGCAGCCCAGCCAAGAAGAGCTTAGGGGTACTGGTGGATGAAAAGCTGGACATGAGCTGGCAATGTATGCTCACAGCTCAGAAAGCCAATCATATCCTGCATGGCAGGTCAAAGGAGGTGATTCTACCCCTCAACTCTGGTGAGACCCTGCCTGGAGTATTGTGTTCTGCTCTGGAGTTCTCAACACTGAAAGGACACAGACCTGTTTGAGACAGGCCAGAGCAGGGGCACAAACATGATCAGGGGGCTGGAACACTTCTGTCATAAAAGGCTGAGAGAGTTAGGGTTCTTCAGCCTAGAGAAGAAAAGGCTCCAGGAAGAGCTTACTGTGACCTTTCAGTACTTAAAAGGAGCCTGTAAGAAAGATGAAGACAAACTTCTTAATGGGGCCTGTGTCATAGTTTAGACCCACCCAAAAGCTGAGCTCCATGCAGCTGCTCACACAACTGGCCCACACTCCCCCACACCTCCCTGCTGGTGTGGGAAAAAAATTTGAAGAAAAAGCCAAAACCCTGCTGGCTGAGATAAGAAGAGGGTAAAAGAATGACAGAAGGAGAGAAGGAGAAAAAAACAAACACAACAACAACCCAAAACAACAGAAGAGTAATACTGATTAAATAGTATATACAGCAAGTGATGAAAATGCTGGTACTGACTGCAATGGCCTGTCCCACCCACCTGATGTTGCCCCAGCACAGCCCATTACTTGAAATAAAGTGGTTGCCACCATCCCTCTCCTTATACAGCAGGTATGACTGTCAGTATGATGTCAAATACCCCACTGGCTGGTTCAGGTGCCTATCTTGCATGTGACCCCACGCAGCTTCTTGTGAAAACAAACAAAGAACCCCATCCTAACTTGACTCCAGGACAGCTTGGTGGGACAGGACAAGGGGATAATGTAAACTAGAAGTGGGTAGATTTAACATAAATATAAGGAAGTCTTTTACAACTGAGGGTGATGAAACACTAGTACAGAGTGACCAGAGAGGTGGTAGATGCCCCATCCCTGTAAATTTTTGAGATCAGGCTGGATAGAGCTCTGAGCACCCTGGTTTAGTTGAATGCATCCCTGCTCACTCCAAGAGGGTTGCACTAGATGACCTTTAAAGATCCCTTCTATCCCAAAATATTCTCTGATTTTATGACAAAGCTAGTTGATAATTAGGCTATATTAATAGATTTCATCCTTGCTATACAGGTGCCAGTGTTATTACACTATCTCCACAATAAAAAAATATTTTAACATTCCAACTAAATAAGTTGCTATATCAATCCCCCTCCTTAACTAGACAGGAGAAGTAAAGACAACAAAAGGCTCATGGGTCAAGATAAGGACAGGGAGATCATTCACCAGATACCTTCACGGACAAAACAGGCTTCACTTAGGAAAGTTAATTTAATTTGTTGCCAGATAAATCAGACTAGGATAATGGGAAATAAGAATGAATCTTAAAACACCTTATCCACTTCCATCTTCCTGGACTTATCTTTACTCCTGAGTTCTCTGCCTCCTTGCTCTGAGCAGTGCAGGAGGACAAGGAATAGGGGTTGTGTTCAAGCTCCTATTCTCCAAACATCTATGGAGTTTAGTTTTTATTTTCAATTTTCATAGTGTATATGGAGCTAGGCCATGCTAGATCTTTTTTTCCTGTTTCTTCTTTATTGCTGCTTTGAGGAATTCCTGTTGAGAAAACTGTGGTTGTTCTTTCAGATGTTGACCAGGTCATTGGTCTGTCAGTTCCTCTGACACATTCTTTCGAGGGTGTGTGAGAGACAGGAGAGAGGTAAAGAGAGCTTGTTAACCCAGCGGTGGTGACCCAGCAGCATATGATCCAACAGACATAGTGTGAGAACAATGAGAACTGAAATGGTGGTGGAAAAAGTTGAGAATGTCAGTAGGGGCAGGTGTGTCTCTTTCCTTCTCTAAGGCCCTTTGTCATTGATTAAATACTGCTGCAGGGCTTCAGACAGTTCAGCTTCATGAAAGTCAGTGCCAAGTATTAAAAGGCTGGCATATTATATTGTACTACTGACTGCATTTGATTCTGTGGAGTCTGCAAAGGATGTGTTATTCTGTTGAATATTCAAAAGTGTTGGGGGAATCTATGTTGAGATTATTTTGATTGTTTTTCCCTGAGCAGGAGAACTAATGTAATCCTGTACTTCTGTATTTCTGCTCCAGCACGGCAATTAAACATTGATGCTGTCAGTGTTTCCTATATCTTAGCTTTTCCTCCTCTAACACTCTTCCTAATTTCTTCTCATGTTTATTCCTGAGGAACAGATTACTCTTAAACTATCACTGTACCTTTCTGCTCACTAGACACCACAATCTCTTCACTCGAACCATAAGGAAACACCTATTGTGGGTAATTATCTGGCATTTTTAGAAGACTAGAGTGACTAGAGACAGGCTGTTTCTCTTTATTGACTATAAAGGGACCCTAGCCCACCATCTTAGATTTCAATGTACAATATTAGGCTTCATTCTCAATTGTGAGTTGAGAATGTGCATATTGTCTGCTAAATGCATTTGCTTTCATTAATTTTGTGTATCTCATTGTCTCTGGTGGCATCCTTTGGAGCTTTACAAAGTAAGCAACCATCTCATTTGTTAGAAGTTGCTTTGGGCCTGTTTATGACTGAGCTTATGAAACACAGCTTGACACCCAGGCATAGGTTTTTAAGAGGATGAGGGAAGCAATCAAGGGTTTCAGTTCTGTCAGATGGCATTTTTATAGTTTGGAATAATAGCTGTGATAATCTTAATAGTTTCTCTTTAACAAAGAAATAAAATGAACATGGGACAAATATTTTTAATGGGATTTTTGAAATTAAAAGCACAGGAATATCACAGTGTGTGGCAGAGTGCTGGAAACTATATCAAACAGATGAAAAATTACTGTGTATAGCAGATGAATAACCTGTAATGAAAGGACTGTAGATGATATTCCTATCTGGCTGACTGGATAAATAAGGTGGTAGAAGTCTAGCTGCCAGATATAATTTTACCTGACACTTGTGTTTTGTTATGAAATCACCATTGTGGAGACCAGTTCCATATCTGCCAGCCAGATTATTTTAAAGTTGAATTGAAGTGACTGACTCTATTGCAGATAGCTGTGGGCTGCATTTCTACTTCCTACTAAAGGACTGAGAAGTAGAGCCCTTCTATGGCAAAACAGCAGATTGATTACACTAGGAAAGATGTTCTAGATTTTCCATTGTACTTGAGTCATTCTTTCTTAAGCAAGTTGATGAGTTCATTTGAATTTGAGCTTCATTTAACACTGTAGTGTATCTAGCTGAACTTGCTGCAATTAGGAGTATTTCTTAATGTTTCGATATTCAAATCAGGTAATCACATTTCCCCCCTTGTATTTTTGACCTTAAGATCAAGAAGCAACAGCTTTCAAATAATAGCAAGTAACCTACATCTCCATTAACGTGAAGTGAGGTGAAATAAGACACATGCTCACTAGGTCTATTACCATTTTGGACAAAGAATTCTAATGCACTTATGACAAAACATTAAATAAAATAAAATATAAGAATCTCTCTCTAATTTTGGCTCCATGTGTAATGTGCTCACTTATTAACTCTGGTACTGATCCAAAGCCCATGGCAGTAGGAAGTGGAGTCTTTTCATTGGAGTGATATGTGTCAGGTATTGACTGCCATGGACCCACTGACTTCCCTGAAGTTGTAATGACTCATCTGCCTATTGACTTTCATAGACACTGAAAGAGATTCTGCAGCTGACAATAAGCAGGTGGCCTCCCATAGACAGCATGAGCTGTGAGATCCAGTGTTGGTACTTAGTGATTCAAAATGTTCCCAGTGTTTTCTCTGGCTCATCTGTTCCATGCTGTGAAGTCTCAACAGGCCTGAAAATCTAAATTATGTAAAAATACTCAGCTCTATCCATAAATTCAGAATAACTGTGTTAACAAGCAGATGATCTGATCTGCAGGAATTGCTGTGTAATTCAATTTTTCCTTGAAGCTCTTCTTTCTGCAACGAATTAAACAATTATGGGTTCTTGTTTTGTTATTCTATGATTCATAAATTATAGAAAAACAATAATTCTTAGCATGTTATCAATAAATATTCTGGTCATATTTACTTGGTTCACAATTATATCTCGTTTGATTGTTAAGGGTTAGTGACTAAGGAAGCTCCCTGAAACCTCAAAGCTAGCTCATTTTACCAACAGAACCTAGATACATATGGTTGCCTGTTAGCATCTTGAGGGGAGTGTTGCCCCTCTCCAAACAGAAGTCAGACGCTTTCTAGCTCCTGTAATGTCATTGCCTTCATTGATTGAACCATATGGGGTTTAAAGAAAAGGTCTGGAGACAAATTGTACCTGGCCTTTTAAAATGGAAAAAAAAAAGTATAAAAGAAATCAATGCAATAAATAATCAAAACAATGTATTTAGTAGAGTTTGTTGCATTAGGAAAAAAAATAATCAATTTTTATGCCATATAAGTGGTCTCCTGTGGTACAAATATTGCAAAATTGCTCTACAGAATTTCCCTAACAGGGAAGACTGGGACCAAATGGTACAAAAGCAATGAATAAAGATTAAAAAACCCTGGGAAATATTGTCATAGTTATTGACAATGTAAGTATCAATAACAACAGAAAATGCAAAGGGTCTGTGAGCATTAGAAGCAGGGAGGCTCAAATTAGTAGCTTTGAGAGATTATAGAATCCAAAAGGGGAGACACCAAGGAACTGTGATGTCAGGAAAATTAGTGAAGCAATTGAATCCATCAAGTCGTGCAAAAGTCCAAGGGACAGTGAAGGTACAGGCAGAGAAATATTAACAGAACATGTTAAAAATTTGGGGGTTTGGGGACATTGGTTCTGTATTGTAAAAAAATATGCAAAATGCAATATTGTTATAACTGGACATATCTCAAGGCACCTAATTAACATAAAATACAGGTGGACACAAGAATGTTCAGCACTAGGCAACAGTACCAGTGGCAGACTGGTTTATGAGAAAGGCTAATTACTACAGCTTGGCAAAGAGAAGCTAACAGAGAACATGCTAACAGACTGTAACTGAAGAATGCAGTCAAGCAACCAGGAGCACAGTCAAATTTTTTGGCATGATAAAAAGAAGCAGTGGGACCAGATTATGAAAAGAAAAATTTGAACTGAAAAATCAAAGAAATCTTGACAAAGAGTTTTATTTTTCTTGGGAATGATCTCACAAAAGAAGCAACAGAATCTCTGCAGCTAGGAAAATTTGAATGCAAGTGGACAGAATGCTAGTGTTTGTACAGTGGAGAAGACTCAGCAAAAACATAGATTGAGTGGCTTCAGAGCTCTATCATTCGTGTTTATACTCTAAACTACGCCAGCACAACATAGCGACTGTTCTGCATTGGTCTGCAAAATACCTCTGCAAAACAGGCTGACCAAAATCTATTCACACAATCTATTTTTTTTTTTTAATTAAGTGGGTTTTTAAAGATTTTGCTGGCTATCTATTACCTTCTGTGTTTTTCTTGACATAAAAGCTAAACTCTAAACTCCTGCTGCAGACCCGTGGAAAACTGACAGCAAAAAATTCTCCTTTTTTGCGCATGGAGTGCAAAAACCTTTCCTTACCTTTCCACCATGGCAGATACTCCTCACAGTTTGTTTTTGGAGATAGAGCATCTGATCTGTGAGAAAATTAACACGGGGTTTACAAAAAATCTTTGCTATGACTATTTAGGTGACATTTTCTTCATCAATTTTGCAGAACAGTCACGGAGCTGTTGTGTGCAAGGCATCTGACTGTGAGTCATAAAGATGTGCTTTGCAAAATAAAAACATGGGTTTGGAGGTGGACTAGCTGAGCCATCAAATCCAATCCACTTTCCACAATTGCAAACAACTACCACAAAGATACTTGGTTGAGGAAAAGGCACAAAATGTCTGCTCCAGACTCTCTCTTTTACTCACAAAATATTTCCCCAAACTCTGTGTTAGACTTTTGGCTTGGATAGGCAAAGAAAGTGTTAGGAATAGGGATGGGAGCAGCAGGGCATGACCCATGCAGTGATGTAACTGAGATTTCATTAGAGTCATCTGAAGAGAGTATAATTGAGTTCACGTTGCAGCTCTAAGTTTTCCTTGCTAACAAAAATGGCAGACACCTACAGCTAAGACTGGAATGCGTTCACTTTCACTAGCAATGATGAGCTCTTTCTCTCACAGTTCCTTTCATATCTTTCAAGTTTTGCAAAGCAATATTGCATCTTCATTTTAGATGGAAAGCTGAAGCACCCAAATTCACATGCAACAGTTCATAAGTATTGCTGGGAACAAAATGAGGTCTCTTGGATCAGTTTTCAACAACTGTAAATGTGCATAGTCCCACAGAGACAGAAGAGGTGTAATTCAGTTACGGTAATTCATATTAAGTGAGGATCAGCTTCAGGTCTTCCGGTCTCATGCCCCACTTACTAGCACATGTTGTCTCACTCAGCTACAACTCTCCTACTCTCTCCAGCACACAGAGTAACTAAGGAAGTGTGTAAAAAACATGTTAGGGCTGGCTCTGCTATATTTGTTTTGTGGACACAGAACTGTAGTCTTCAGGGCTCCCAGTGCTTTTTATAACATCAGATTTTTTCCCCGCCTTGTTCTAGCTATCTGCAACAGTTGCATGCACATAGTGACAATGACACGCTCTATGTGGTGGCAGAAATAAGGAGGAAACACCTTCTTTAATAGTTTAAAAATGATTGTGGAACTACACAGCAGCCAAGCTTGTACAGCATGTCTGTTAGCTGGCTGAAACCTTCAGAATGGCTATTCCTGTTGAAAACAGCCTACTTTCCCCAGTATGGATGCCAAAACTTTTGTTAAGTAGGAATGCATATGTTAATTGGATATGAAAAATACTCTGCAACTTGTCTGTGACAATTTTTGACTGTTGCTTGAATAAATTAGAGGCAGAACTACTTTTCTTTCTGCCACAATTATAATATATCTCAAGCAATGTCAAGCTTATCACTCATTGTTTTACCTTCTGAAAACATGCAATCTTCCTGGAGACGTGTAAGTACTGGAGGATCCTTCAGTAAGACATACAAAGATGTATTAAGTCATATTTTCAAAGTAAAATGAGGCCTTCTTTGAATGTTGGAAATTTGGAATCATTGAAAAGGAAAGAAAAATACTGACTGCTGGCAAGACAGGGACTTCTGTCCCTTATTCCTTTTGGTAAAGGAGAGGGTTTAACAGAGTGTCTGTCACTCGTTTAGTGCGTGGCCCAACCCTAACCCTTGACAAACAGTAACAAAAATTGTAGGCAATGGCACAAAAGAGGGTGGACAAACTTGTGTCTCTCAGCCAATCACTTCTACAGACATGGTCTGCTTTTACTAGAGTTCTTGACATTGAAATGCATTGCATACCCCAGGGTATGATCTCAGTCAAGCATTTTTATGTTAATAGAATAGAAACATGTCATATTAGAACTATGAGACACCTCTTCCTTTTTACTATCACAACCTTCCCATTACAGTTATCTGCAGTAAATCCTAAAAGTGAATTGTGCTACTGTAGGAAACCAATTTATCCAGTGATAATGCCCCATCAAGCACAACTGGTTGGCAGCTTTTACACTGTTATTTCAAGGACAGCAAGTTGCCTTATTCTTGAAGTGAATGGCATCCAGCCATGTACTGTCTGAAAGAGACTGAAAAACTATAAATTGGTGTATTGCTTCCTTTATCTCTCTATTCTGACCTGGTTATGAAGAGATGTGGAGAGAAGCACAGCAGGAATGAGAGAGCAGCTGAGAGTGAGCATGAGATACAGCTCAGCAGAAATCTGCTGTGGCTGGGTGACACAAGGGGTGAGAAAATGGGACCATTTAGACTGATTAACTTGGTCTGTAGTCATCAGAGATAATTGCAGAGAGATAACTGTTCCTTGGCTTTTGTGAAAGAAACCAGTGAACTTGGTAATGTTTTCTGTTGCACAAATAAAGTCCTGAAGCCTTTAAAAACAGTGGTGAAATTGGCACTAAGTTAGCATAAAATAAAATTGATTTGGAGAGTGACCTTATTTTCAGAAATGGGTAAATCCAAATTACCTTTAAGGCGAATCACTCATGCTGGTGCTTGGGGAAGGACAAAACCTTAAATTTCTATCACTTTAGGAATACCAGATTAGAAGGCACTCAATGAGCCAGGCCCAGTGACTGCTGTCTTACACAGCTGTGTTATTTACTTTCATAAATTTGCTACTACTAAATTATATCCATGCTTTTAAAACTCCTTAATTTTGATTGACAAATTAAGGAATGGACATAACCCACAAATCTTTTCCAGCAGCTTAAGTCACACAGAAATACCAGTCCCACAAAAAACATTAGAGAAGGAATCGAGTACATCTCAGGATCCTTTAAACATTCCCCAGACATTTCACATTTTTAATGCAAGTCATTTTCTGCCTATGGTAAAACGCAGCAGAGGTGGATTAGAGGGCAGAAAACAATCTCTGCCTGAAATGTTAGAAAGCTGCTTCTGCTAGACAACAAGGCCAACTTTTCAAGGAGACTAGATCAGTGTCATGCTCCCATTTTCAGTGGCTACCAAACATGAAAAGCTAGACTGTTTGATTCAAACCCAAGAAAACTTTATTCTTTTCCTACTTCCTATGCATAAAACCTATGTTAAAAATCCATCAAAATAACTTCACAGAAGAGTTTGTGTTTGCTGCTGTAAAGATTTAATGGGTTATTCTGGTGTGAACAGCAAAATACCAAGGTTTATCTCAGATCCTCTGGTAGCTAAGAACCTGTGAGAGAACTGTCTCTAATCGTGGCATCAATTCAAACAAACAAATCCCAAATGCATGTAAGATATGCTCTGCTTTGTCATTCCCTGCTTATAAAAATAGCCAGCAGTCCAGCTTTAATAAACATATCTGTACTGTCACAGAACACAATTGGAAAATTACCTGATTTGAATAGCATAGCTTTTCACTAACTGTAGTTATCAAACTCTAGTTCTATAGTTCCATGAGCTCAGATAACTTTCATTATCTTCTACTCACCTACCAAAAATAGCCATCTTGATAGTCTGAGAGTCCAAAAATCAATTCATACATAAGAATTTGTTTAATCTGAGGAACATTAAATAATGAAGTGATAAACTTTTGGATAAACCTTCCTGTATCTACATGTGAATATAGTCATGTACATGTATTGTGAAGTACTATGACTTTAAAAGTTTAAAGACAGTGGGAAAACAAATCTAGGATACTGGAATACCTGCAAATAGCAGTGCGTTAAAAGCACTCTGTTAGGTCTTGGTTGAGGATATTATGCTTCTGTAGTGATGTTAAATTCATTCACCAGAAGGTGACAGTCTTGGTCCATAGACCCAAGAATCTAGTAGTTGTATTTCAGTAAACTCTATTATAAAGGGTTTCAGTGGAAACTAAAAGCACAGAGTTCTGGTGTCAAAGAAAGCAACTGCTAATGAACTCTGATGGTAGAACACAAAACAATTTCCAGAGCAAATATAATACTCCATACCAAATCTAGGAAAAAGATTAATCATCCTTTACTTATTTTTACACTGATATAAAAAAAAAAAATTATAATATTGTTCCCATGGAGGAAAAGACAGGATAATTAGTATCTTGTAGGCTGCATTTACAGAAGGTGTTTACTCTCTTCAGCTTTGCTTCTCATTTTAGTTCTTAAATTTTTAATTTTTTTAAAAAATTATTTTTATGCTTTGATTGATGTGGAATAAACAGGGATCATTACATCTAAGAGGGTTTAGACTGTGAAGAACTGAGTTTGATTTGCTGAAATTAATTTTACTCCTTGAACATGTCACCAGAGGCATACAGCCAGCTACCTGTGGCAATATCTGTACCGTGAATTTTCTTCATATTGTAGGCCCTCATCTTCATGTTTTAGGTCTTCATCTTTTTTTTCAGATCAAAAAAGAAGTCCAAAGCCTGGAAGGTCACAGTATGGCACTCCTGCATACCACTTTTATATAGTGCATGCAAAACCTGTGTTTGTAACATTTTACAGTGGTAGAGATTCAAGAGCAATTGTTTCTTTTGCAGGTATCTTTCCTGCTTTTGTAGGACTTCTTCCTTGTTATTTATTTTTTTTTCTCTCCATGCATCATTAGTAAGCAGTTTGCTTAATGCATGAATCTCTAATCTATTCCTTGCACTGCTATTTCATTCTAAGTACTCTGCTACTTTACTAAAGTATGTAGTGAAAATATCTAGATAGATGCCTGAACTATCCATGGCTTGGAGTCTGTCAGAGAAGCTGTCACAGAGTCTTGCAAAGGCTGAGAGCAGCAGCATGGAGTAACAGCTTTATCCTGAACTTATTCCAGTAATTAGACTACCATAGCTACCACATGTCATTTTCCTGATTAAGAAACAAGAGAACAAGGAGCCCTGAAGAGAAGAGAAAAATACATTCAGCCTGTTTTCTCAGAAACATTCAATAAACCATGGCAAAATGGATCAATTTCTGTACTCTAGTAGTTAAAGAAATAAGATGCTGTGAAAATAGCTGGTAAGCATTAAAGAAACCCAACCCCCAAATATATATCTGAATGCTCATGAACAGAAGGGATGGAGGTTGGGCTGGAAAATTAGTTTAATCCAAGAATAGAATCATACTGAGCGAAATATATTTTCCCCCAGACTCTTGTGAAATCGAGTGGTTAAATACCTTCCTGGATAAACATCTTGGGTCACATCACTTCACAACTTTGCTAGTGCTGAAGTAATGGCCTTAGCATGGTATTGAGAACATAGAATGACTGGAGAAGCTGTCTTTCAAGTAAGGTGTAATACTGAAGTCCTCAGTAATTAGACTTCTGAAAGGAGCTTCAAAATGTCCTAAAAAAAGGACTTCCTAATATTTTCTCTTGATTTCCTCCATAAAATCAACAACGGCATCTGTGCAACCCCCCGGCTCTGTTTGGCAGTCCAGCCCACTAACTTCTGACAAATACCTTCTGGCAAATTTTGGTTAAATTTGTTGGATCAGGAATGGTCTCCAAATCCCCATGCATTTCATGTTAGTATGTGTCTAGGTAAGGAGGAGAGATACCAGCAAAATCTGGGGAAGCCAAAGCACAGAGAAAAGCATGTCTATCTTGTTGACATCAGGAATCAACTTTTCAGGCAAGAGGTTTTTTTCATACTGGGTTGTTCCAGTGTCAGTAACACTTGCCTTCTCACTGGAGTTTGCCTCTGGTGGAGGTAGTCATAATGCTTCTTGCCTCTGCAGAATCTTTGACATCTAATAAGAAGCAACTTTCAACAGCAACCTTATTAAAAGTCACTTGGAAAATAAATCAACCATGAAACACAAATCCATAGGAACCTAAGCTTCATTAATTCTACTTCCAATAGAACTATTAGTTTGCTTACCATGATTTCCCTGCAATTTCTCCAAAAACTGTACATAGGTTTTTTTCTCCACCCCTCCTTCCCAGAGCTTTGGTATACCTCCTGTAACTTCTGCAAGAATAAGAGATCTGCACATTAGTACTTTTGGTTTGCCATTTGCCATCAACTTCAATGGGACGGTTCATGAAGGAAGATGCTACTCATTGCCACACTAGAGGTGAGATTCATTGCTCCAGACTGCATTTACAGTGGAGGCATCCACATCTGGGCTAATTATCTAAACTCCCTTTATAGTAAGGGGAAAGAAACAGGCGCTTCCAATTATAATTCATCTTCTCCCAAAGCTGACATCTAAAACAGGCCAGATGAATCACCCTCTAGAAGTGCTCTTACTCCTCTGGCTATAAAGGGATTTTGAGCAGTAACCCAGATAGAGATTCTTGTGGTTGCAGAAATCTAGAGTTAGGTGATGTGGCAGAATTTTACATGTTTGATTGTGATTTGAAATCTACCACTAGAACTGTGAACTTCCTGGCCAGGAAGTAATAACACGGAATGATATTTATAGATCTTAAAAATATTTAGTTTTCATAGGTGCTTTTGGAGAGAATCACTGGAGATTCACTGGAGGTGTTTAGGAAGAGAGTGGATGGGATGCTTGGTGCCATGGTTTAGTTGATTACATAGTGTTGGATGATAGGCTGGACTCGATGATCGCAAAGGTCTCTTCCAACCTGGCCTGGTCTGGTCTGGTCTATTCTATTCTATTCTATTCATTCTTTTCTATTTCTATTTCTATTTCTATTTCTATTTCTATTTCTATTTCTATTTCTATTTCTATTTCTATTTCTATTTCTATTTCTATTTCTATTTCTATTTCTATTTCTATTTCTATTTCTATTCTATAATAGAATCATTAAGGTTGGAAAAGACCTCTAAGATCATCAACTCCAACCATCAAAATTTAACTGTAAACATTTGTGTCTAAAGAAACAGCACAAATGAAGGAATAATTAGTTAATTTGGTATTAGATCCCAAAATTTGGGAGAAATAATATTTAGGGGTTTGATTTTCTCCTTTCCCAATTGATTTGCTTTGACTCACATGATTGAAGACCATGCATTTTCATTAAAGCTGGAACTGAGGCACTGGTCATTGGTGTATGAAAGAGTGATTGGCCATTGGAATGGGCTGCCCAGGGAGGTGGTGGAGTCACCACCACTGGAGGTGTTTAGGAAGAGACTGGATGGGGTGCTTGGTGCCATGGTGTAGTTGATTAGATAGGTTGGACTCAGTGATCTCAAAGGTCTTTTCCAACCTGGTTTATTCTATTCTATTCTATTCTGTTTTGCTTTCCTCTCTGTATTTTTTCTGTAAATGGAAATTCACTATCTAAAGAGTAATAGAGATCCCTGTATAAACAGTTACCTAAGCATGATTTTCAGGCTGCCTAAAAAAAGCATTACAAAATATCACTAAATCCCCTTGGAATTCAGGGAAACGACCCATTTCAAATCACTGTATTTCCAGTAAAATTTTTAAACCTTTCTTTTCCATTTAACTGTCTAAGTGCCCATTTCACAGCAGTAATCAGGCAGATGGCCCTGTTCTCTTTCTGCCACAGTATTCATCTTCTGGTTTTATCTACCACACTGGAACATTTCTTGACTGAGAAAGCTTAACTAATTAGATGTATTTCACATACTCAAATGTCTACTCAGCAGTGCATTTGTGTGTACATATATATATATATATACACACACACATATATATTTATTTGCTTTCAGTGATTATCTTTGATCCACTCATCATTTCTCTCTATATATATAGGTAGGTTAATTTTTTTGGTTTTAAATATCTCTTATAACTTACAGAACATGCCCAGGCACTACAGAAATTCTAATACTTATGTAAATTGCACAAAATCTCCACGAGAACTGTATGAACATGTCGAGGGTGTAACTGACTGAAGTAGTATCATTCTTGTCATAAACCCACAAGTATTTCAGATGATGTTCCCAGAAGTCTTTTTTGGCTTCTCTTTGCCAAATGTAGTCTTGGAGAAACACATATGAGTGCAGTCAGAATTCATATCTCTTAAAAGTTTTTGCACCATGTGGGGTAACTTCATGCCAGAATAATGCATCACTGAACTTGGTCTCCCAGGGCCAACAAAAGTTGCACCAGGGGAGGTTCAGGCTGGATGCTAGGAAATACTTCTTCACAGAGAGGGTTCTCAAAACTTGGAATGGTATGCCCAGGGCAGTCGTGGAGTCACCATCCCTGGAGGTGTTTAAGCAGTGTGTAGACCTGTGCTTAGGGAAATGATTTAGTATTGACTCTTCAGTGATGATCTTTGAGGCCTCTTCCAAGCAGATTTTTCTGTGATTCTGTGATCTTCATTCACCTGAATATACAAATCCCTGAATCTCTTTCAACATGCCAGATTCCTGTAGCGTGAGTGTATTTATGTAGAAAGGAAACTAAATCTGTCTTATATGAGAGAATAATAATAATAAAACCACAAAAAAACCACAACATTGAGCGTTGCTCTGAAGTATAACATATGTAAGCAGACAGAAAAAGCAGCAGATACACGAGCAGCTCATTAGGAGACCATTCTCCTAACACCCTGATCACATCAACCTGAGCATGATTGTGCATAATCTTATTGACAGCAAACATCTTATAATCTTATTCACTGCAAAACAAAAAAACTTACACAAGCACAGGGTAGCAATAGAATCTGCATACTGCAGTAGCTTTACCTCATTTACTGTCAGTGTGGCAGTAAGTCCAGGGGATGACACTCTCTCTTATGGGTTCAGGTACAAACAAAAACCAGAAGGTTTCACTTGAACTTGAGAAAAAAAACATCTTTGAGGGTAGTGGAGCTCTGGAACAGGCTGCCTAGAAAGGCTGTGGAATCTTCTTCTCAGGAGACTCTGAAAACCTCCCTGGATGAATTCCCGTGCAGCCTGATCTGGGCAAACCTGCTTCAGCAGGGTGGTTGGACTACATGATCTCCAGAGCTTCCTTCCAACCCATATCATTCTATGGTACAATGCTTTAACAGTGGCAAAGAGGCCAAAGTCTGGGTTCCTGTGAGCCTTTGGTACTGTTATCAGGTTGCATACAGATCTATACTCTGTCACACTGGACTTGCTAGAGGTGTACCCTGTGCTGCAGCAGGCAATTACATGAGTCATGTCCACCAGCTGAGACCTCAAGGTCTTCAGGTCAACTTGCTAGCAAGGCTGAGCATGTTCCCAAACAGACACACGGTACATATGTAAATATACACATAGCTGACAGACCAACATAGATAATGCATCTCTCAGAGTGCTAATGGAGTGATCTTCCTTCCTTCTCTGACTGAGAGGGATGGAGATCCATTACTGGAAAATATCTATTTGCATGTACAAATTGGAGTCTCTTCCCCTGCATCCTATATTGAGTCCCATTCCAGGACAGCCCTGAGGGACCAGGGCAGGTGATTATATCTGTGACTGGAGCACTGGGGCTCCCTTGCTGCCCTCTGCCTCTGCACTCTTCTGTGCACATGGGAGATGAGCTTTACATGCTCTAACTATATTATTCATATTTTTGAAACTCAGGGTAAGGTACAGCATCTTTAAAATAAATTCACATGGAAACTACATTCCAGAGCTGTCATCATTGCTTCTGTGCTTGTCAGGTATAACAAGGACATGAAAGTCAAGAACAATATTTCAGAATATAAAGGACAACAAAATATAAGATAAGACATGAAGACATGCCAGCTGCCCAGAGAGAAGTGCCATAAGTACTCACACACTTCCAGTGGTGCAGGATCCTTTGCATGATTACTGCTTTCACCTCACTCATGTTTCCTGCAAGGGCTGGTTTCACATTCCATAAAATGGATTTCATTAAACAGAGATTAAGGACACTTTCTGAACTACAAACCAGGCAGACTTTAACAACAGTAGGAGCAGTATCACTGAAAGTCTTGTGACATCCAAAGCTGTGATTACATGTTGATGATTCTTCTGAAGTGAGAGCCTGAATGCCGTGTGAATGTATTCCTCTAACTTTAGGCAGATACAGATTATGCTCTAGGAGAAAAATGACCAGGCCTGGTAGTGAAACAGAAAAACAAAGTACAAAAGGAACAGCTTAACCTTTGCATGAAGTGTTGAACCAAAGGTCTGTGGCACTCTTCACCCAGCCTGCACTCTGGCCTTCGAGAAGGTTAACTCAGACATTTTCTATGGTCTAGTTTTACAGTTCAGTGCTGAATGTTTGGAATCAGAGGAGTACTCCACCAAACTGAGTTAATCAGAGAAAAGAACTCATTTAGAAAATTCTAAATACAGTCAAAGAAAAGGCAACTAACCTATTCATTAATTTCCATAACTATCACAAAGTTTTAGAAGCTGTTCTGGATATCACCACAAGTTTTCAACAATAAAAATAATCTGATTCCCTATTTTACTGATTTAAACCAAGATAAATAATTAAAAATGAGCAGTGATAGTCTGCTGGCATAGATTCAAAGAGAGGTTAACATATCTTTTTTTGGATGATGCTGGCTTTACATTCAATTTGAAAAGCTGTTTAATTTGTCAGAAAGTATGCCATAACTATCCTGAAAATTTGCATTGTTTCTGTAAGACCAGGATCACTGGTGAGACACGAAGATTCTCACTGCAGTGCTGTGTACTTCAATCATTGCATGTTTTCAGAGTTTCAATAGCTCAGGTAAAGTTGTTTGAACATTAAACATTTATCTATAACAGCTTTATGATAGCAGTGTAGATTGTGTTGATTATAAGATATAGACCTTTAAGTTTGCAGATACTTAACATGAGAAATTCATGCTTTGAAGGATATTAGGCAGAAAGGTGTTGGTGGATGAGATGGTACACAGAGCTTTCTGATGGCTGAACTGGGGGACATTCCACAAGTGCAGAGATTTTCTTTCTGCTAATTGTTTTCCTTTACTGCTGTTGCAAATGCCATGCTGCAGGCTGCCTTTCATTTCAGGTATAGTATGAGGAAACATGAGGTATAGGCCTAGCAAAGTCCTCAGTCTGTGACTTGCCAGGTCTGTAAATTGTGTGAACAGATACAGGCATTCAACTACCTCTCCCACTTTATAAATCCCCCTGAATTTTGAAGTGTACACTTTTATAACATATTTAGTCTGTTAAAAATCAACCTGATGCTCAGAGCTGAGAAAATAGTGAAGGCTCATTGCTCTTACACCTACACTTACAGTCTTGGCATAATTGTGTCTTTCAGAAAACTACATCTATTGCATCTGGCTGAGTATAGTGACACTTCACAGTACCTTTTATCAATGCTGAGTCCCTGCTTAACTCAGGTAGTGCTCATCTGATTGAATTTATTTAGGTACCTTGGAACCTCTGCAGAAACTACTGAGAGTCAACATACTTTCATTGTAATATTAAAGTTCTTTTGGAGCAGAAAATGCAACTTGAACCAGCAAAAGTTTACATAAACTTGACCATATTAATAACAGGAAATTCATTTAATATCAAAGGTACATTATTCATGCTTCAAAACTGTCCCTTGACATAGCATAGACTTTAAATTGTTACATTAAAGGGTGTATTACTGTTGAATTTGTGTTTAATTCCATTTGTCTAGATCTTATAATATTAAACTAACCTTTGGGACTAGTGAATAATTTCTCCTGGTAAAAGAAAAGATGGATGGGGCCCAATTATCTTCTTCTGAGGTTATTTGAACTCCCTTCTTCAGGACAAATCAGAGCACTCCATGTACCAGGCACGTAGCACTGGGGCTAAGTAGCACTTAGTAGCAAAACAAGGCATGAAACCTGAGTTAAAGTGCTTTTTCTATCATTGTCTAAATGAGTGTCTTTACTACTGATTTTCTCACAAGATTCTGTGCATGTAGCTTGGATAGTGGGTAAAAGCAATTTTTTCTCTGTGCCATGCAGTATTCTCTCTAATGCAACTCTCTCTCTAATGTAACTCATCAGCCTACTGTTCAGAGCAACGATAGCTCAACCACGTTGATATTTTTAAAGCTAATGAACTGCTGATTAGTATCTGACTGACTGAAGCTTAGAAGATATGCTCTGTCCTGGTGGTCTATAGTGAAGAATTAATTAATTAATATGATCTCAAATTCTATCTCAGTGTAATACATGCCTTTCCTGATAGCTTCATGATGCTGAGGGACTGCAGAGTTTTTTTACAGTAAACATCATAAGGAATTGTTTAATGAAAAAGCAAAAAAATCTCTAATAATTTTATTTTTATTTTAGGGGTAAGAGTGTTTTCTTGATTTAGGTCTTGTGTCCTGGTTCTGAAAAATTAGATGTAAATCTAAGCTTTTACTAAAGAACCATGTGATTGTTGTGATTTTATAGATTGGTTTTTCAAAAGATGACTGTTACAAAAATAGTAACAATAATAAACAAGATTTTCAGTAATTTATGTTAAAAACTGAGACCTTCAAATCAAGTTTCTTTTGAATAGCATAGCATAGCATAGCATAGCATAGCATAGCATAGCATAGCATAGCATAGCATAGCATAGAATAGAATTAACCAGGTTGGAAGAGACCTTCAATATCATCGTGTCCAACCTATCATCCAACACTATCTCATCAACTAAACCATGACACCAAGCACCCCATCAAGTCTCCTCCTAAATACCTCCAGTGGTGGTGACTCCACCACCTCCCCAGGCAGCCCATTCCAATGGGCAATCACTCTATGAAGAATTTCTTCCTAACATCCAGCCTAAACCTCTCCTGGCACAGCTTGAGACTGTGTCCTCTTGTTCTGGTTGCCTGGGAGAAGGCATTGAATTTTGGAATCTGCCATTTTGGAAGATGTTTAATCTTTCTCTTTCTCTGCATCCCCTAAAATATTTGTTAGGGGAAGTAAAACTTGTGGAGAAACATACATTAAATGTTTCTTTGTTTAAAAAATAGTTACTTCAAAACAAAACTGCAAAGCAAGTGAATACTCACATATACATTAACATCCACAAATTACCTCCTCTTTCAGAAAATGAACAAAATCAGACAGAGAAATTGCTGCTCTACATTGAGAACAGAAAGTGACATAAATTCTATTGGCCCACATTGTGTTCAAGAGGTGAGGAACAAAACACAATTTCATAGCTGTGCTCCATGTCCTTCAACTCTGTTGTAGATGAAAGAATGACCCAAAGAGTGCACTGACTTCTGGAGAATCAGCCATTTTAAGATCATTGGAACAGAGGCTTGATTTTAATACATCTTTTCAATGAGATAAATGAAAACAAATTATCAGTGTCACTGAATACAGACACGGCCATGAAATGCCAAGAAGCTAGTTGCTCCTTAAAGTGCATTAATAGAATATTCTTATTATTTACCTTGCTGAAAAGCCGGTGAACATACATTACTTAACCTTCTGCAATATAGTTTAGTTTAATTCCTTCCCTTCTCTCTCTTTTAAGATCAGTCATTAGGATATTTTTCTTCCATATAAAACACTGCACTTCAAATAGGATTATGCTAATTAAATTTACAATGCACAACCCAAAAATTAATAAGACTGTCAGAAACCCTGCAATAACTTCTTTTATTCTTAATTCTTCATCCCTCCCAATACCCTTTTAATGTTTTCTTTTTTTCCTCCTAATAAGTTCTCATCTGAATTGTTTCAAAGATCTTTGGCATTTTCTTTGCATGACAAAAATTAGCAAAACAACCCCTACTCCTTTTTACCCCAAGTCTGATCATTAATATATCTAATTAAGTTGAGCTTAATATTTTATTGTGCAAATTTATTCCCTGAAGCTTTTTCAAATCCACAACCTCTGTTTAGGATTCATTTGAACTAGAGAGAATAGAGGGTTGCTCACAAAGGTCAGATATCTGAATACAGTGCATAAATAAGATATATTAGCATTCCTTGGTGTACTGGGTCTGACTGGGATGGAGCTAACTTGCAGCAGCCCACACAGTGCTGTGCTTTGAATTTATGTCTAAAGCAGAGCTGATAGTGTTTTCACCAGTGCTGGACAAGGCTCACACAGCATCAAGGCTTTCTCTCCAGTTCCTGCCCTGAAGGCCAGGAGGCTGGGTGTGTGAAAGAACTTGGGAGGTGATACAGCCAGGATAGGTTGCCTGAACTGACCAAAGGGATATCCCATATCATATGATGTACTAAGCAGTAGAAGCTGAGGAATAGAAGGAGGGGGGGCATTTGAACTTATGGTATTTGTTATCCAAAATAACTCAGATTCTAGTTGAGAACTTGCTTCCTAGGAAGTGTTTGGAGATCTGCTGTCCAATGGGATGTAATGAACAAATTCCTTTTTGATTTGCTTCTGCACACAGGTTTTACTTAGCAAACTTTCTGTATCTTGACCTGCAAGTTTTTTCATCGTATTTTCTTCCCCTCTTCTGTTCACGAAGGAAGTGAAAGAGCAGCTGGGTAGACATGTATTAAGCAGCCAAGGTCAATCTACCACACTTGGAAATAAAGTTTCTTGTGAAGATAACCCCTGGACTTAACAAAGGCTGTCAAATATATGAACTCATTAATTTACTCTGACGTTGTCCCATGAGTTCTATGCAAAGTCTGCCCCATGGATGTCGCTAATCTTTTCCACTGGTTTGCATCAAGGTAGAAGACCAACTACCAAATACCAGACTACTGACTACCAGCTAGTGAGTGGAAAGCTTCTTTCCTTAAGGAGTAAAATCTAATCTTTGCACAAATTAGAAATAGGAAATTTCACTGGAGAGTTCAGAAAATACATCTGTTCAGAACCAATTATTAAAATAAATCAAAATAAACTTGATTTTCATCAAACCATGTTTAAGTAAAAGTGACGAACTTCACTGGCACCAGATTTTCATGTGATTTATATTGAACACATCAGGAAACAGAAAAAGCATTGAATGAGATTAGGTTTGTAATCTCTGCAAGTGCCAAGTTAATTTTAAAACAAAACCAATCTGGGACTAATTTGCCTCTAAACAAATAGGATTACAAAAATAATTGGGTTTGATGTTTGTGACTTAAATGAAAGTGCTACATCATGTTTTGTTTCAGATTTTCAATTAAAAAAAGAAAGAAAGAAAGAAAAAGCCAATTTGAATTTCTTTTTAAAGGAATGAAGAGATAAATCTAAACATAATGCAATCTTTTGTGTGTGGCTGTGTGTAAGGGGAGACCTTATTGCTGTCTACAACTACGTGAAGGGAAGTTGTAGGCAGGAGGGGGTTGGTCTCCTCTCCCAGGCAACCAGCACCATGGTTAAACTATGGACTGGGAAAGTTGAAGCACTGGCTTTCTGAGAACTGTGATTTGATGATGACAATGATGGTGCAAACAGCACAATCACACTTGCTATTAGTGAAGGGAGGTTGTAACCAGGAGGAGGTTGGTCTCTTCTCCCAGGCAACCAGCACCAGAACAAGAGGACACAGTCTCAAACTGCACCAGGGGAAGTTTAGGCTCAAGGTGAGGAGAAAGTTCTTCACAGAGAGAGTTGTTAGCCATTGGAATGTGCTGCCCAGGGAGGTGGTGGAGTGACCATCCCTGGAGGTGTTCAAGAGGGGATTGGACATGGCACTTGGTGCCATGGTTTAGTCATGAGGTCTGTGGTGACAGGTTGGACTTGATGATCTTTGAGGTCTCTTCCAACCTTGGTGATTCGGTGATTCTGTGGTTCTGGGGCTCTGTAATCTGATTAAAACAAGAACTTTATCAGTGCTTTAAGAAGCTTCCACCCCCACCCCCCCCACCCCCCTCAATCAGTTTATTTTCTTTTCACAACTTCTGCATTTTTTATGCATCTGCACATTTTGAAGATGTAATATAAAATGTATAGGTATGGGGCTTTATCTTCTTTTATTCTTCTAATATAATATGGGAAGCAATGTTAACCAAAAACGTGCTCTTCCTCATCTATGTTTTGAACCAGTTAGTTAGTGTCTTAGATAGAAGGAAGCAATGTCAGTTATGAAACATAAAACTGCCAAAGCACTGTTGATTCTATTTCTTCAAAACCCAACAACATGAACATGAACAAAATAAAAAAAATCCTGAAAAACATCCTTATTGTCTTGCTGGTTTATTTTAATAAGATATTAACAGCAACTCTCTACACCCTAATGCTATAAATCAGAGGTATTATCCAATACACTCTGGTGAGACCCCACCTTGAGTACTGCATCCAGCTCTCAAGACCTTGTTACAAGAAAGATATGGACTTGGTGGGACATGTCCAGAGAAGGGCCACGAGGATGGTCAGAGTGCTGAAGCACTTCTCCTCTGAGGACAGGCTGAGTGAGATGGAGCTGTTCGGTCTAGATAAAATAAGGCTCCGAGAAGACCTTATTGTGGCCTTCCAGTATCTTCAGGGGACCTACGAGAAAGCTGTTGAGGGACTTTTTAGGGTGTCAGGTAACAATAGGACTAGGGGGAATGGAACAAAAATAGAAATGGGTAGATCAAGATTGCATGTTAGGAAAAAGTTCTTCACCATGAAGGTTGTGAGACACTGGAAGAGATTGCTCAGGGAGGTGGTGGGAGCCCCATTCCAGGAATTATTTTAAGGCCCGGCTGGATGTGGCTCTGATCAACTTGATCTAGTGTGAGGGGTCCCTGCCCATGGCAGGGGGATTGGAAATTGATGATCCCCTCCACTCCTGACAATTCTACGATTCTATGATTCTAGTTATCTTCCATTAAAGTAGTCTTATTGCATGCTGTTAAAATATTGTTGTGAATAAAATGCAAGCATTACCAAAAATCTGAAGGAAACAATCGTGGTACTTCAAAAGGCAGAGAACAGTCCTGGGGATGGTGACTGCAATGCATGCAGCTGCTTACTGAGATTTTGCAGGCAAGCAAAGCCAATTATTTCAGCAACCTTTGTGCTGCTTTGTGCCTTCTCATGACTTGGGGCGGTGTAGACAGGGAGGATGGATACATTTTCCTGACTAGTGTTTAATGCATTCAGCTCTTCTGAAAGATTGAAGATGCCAATCTGTATTCTGCATAAATTACTGAGCAAATATTGTTGTGTACTTAGGAACATGAAACTGAAAAGTACTACTAGACTGTTCCTCTATTTTTGCAGGCACTACCACAGATACATAGAGAGACTACAAACTGACAACTTGCTAGAACACTTCTGCTGCCTTTGGGCTATACCTGCTTCTCTGTTTTTTCACACAGCTAGGTACCTTTATGCAGCAATTCTGAAATAACATGTTGAGCTTAGATATTTTATGAATTCCCAGTACAATCAAACACTGTTTCCATTATTATTGCTCATTAGATTGAGGATATTTTTCACAAGATTTGAGACAAAACAAAAAAAGTCCTCCAGGGTTCATTCCTGGAGAGTATTGGAGGCAAGAGAGGCAGTTACTGGTGTGACTCTTGTAAGAGGCTTTGAGAAGATCCCCCCGCTTCAAGTCAGACCTGCCTCTGGCTAAGGCTCAGCCAGTAAGGACCTCTCTGATAATGTAATTAAGAGGCAAAACCCTGTTGAGCAGAGGCAAAACCCCTGTTTGGGGTTGGGTTTTTTTTGAGTTTTGTCTGGGAGTGGGATTTGAGAGAATCAACAGTGTGAAATCAAAGTTCAGTGAGGAAGGAGATGGGGAGGCATGCTGGAGCAGATATTCCCCTGAGGCTCATCATAAGATGGCAGGTTGAGCCCTTGCAGCAGATGCCAATCATGGGGCAAAATCCTGTCTGCAGCCCATGGAGGACCTCATGCCAGAACAGGAGACTGAAGAGGATCATAACTCTGAGGGAAGCCTTTACTGGTATACTACAATCTGCAGAAGGGACCCAAGATGGTAGGAAGAGTTTGTGGAGGACTGCCTGGTGTGAGAGGGATGCAACATTGCTGTAGGGGACTACTGTGAGAAATTTTCCTCCTGAGGAGGGAGGAGTGGCAAAACCAGCATGAAATTGATTGAGAATCACCACAGCCTTCATGCCCTGCCCAATTATGCTGCTGGCACAAAGGAGGTAGTAGAGCTGGGCACAGGAAGAGGGGACGAGTGGGTGGAGGGTGTTTTTAAGATTCAGTTGTATTTATCACTGTCTTAGCTTGATTCAACTGGTAAATTGGTGGTGGCTTTATGTAAATTAAATTGATTTTGTTTCTTCAAGTCAAGTTAATCGTTTCCCCACAACCATAATTGGTGAGTGAGCCCTCCCTGACCTTGTGTTGACCCTGCAGTCTTTTGTTCTATTTTGTTTTCCTCATCTCACTGGAGAGGGGTAGCAGTAAGCACGTGGCTGCATGGTTGCTTTGTTTCCTGCTGGGTGGGCTTAAACCACAGACTGCAGTATAGCATAAGGATTCACACTGTGAATTATGCCATTGGAAAAACAGTGATAATTTTATTAGTTTTTAACTGCTCAGAGCAAACTCCAAGAGTTAACAAACACAAAAAGCTGTAAATATGTAGAACTATTTTTACCCCACGTATTAACAGCCAAAGGGAGGACAGCGTTCTGCAAATCGATTTAGTTTGACCCAACCTCCAGAATCTGGATTCATTAACAAAAACACATCTTTTTTTTTTTTTTTCTTTCTTTAAATATATATTTTATGTTGGTTTGTTTGACTTTTCATAGTCTTATCTTTTACAAAGAGAACAGGACCAACCATCTAGTTCATATCTTAAGACTCTGGCTGGTTGAACAATATTTTTATAAAGAAGTTGTCCACTTGAAAAGCTCTTAGGGAAGGGGAAAAATCATGCAGTGGTGCATGTATCCTTTTTAGGTATTTCTATTTGTTAAAATAGCTCTCAGGAAACAGACCAACATCTTGAGGGTAGAGAAATCATGTGGCAAAATGACCTATTAGAATTTACACAATCTTTGTTTACAGAACACGTAGTTCCGAGTTCAAATGCCATCAATATCCTATTAACTTATGTCCTGCAGCAAAATGAACTAAAATGTAAATTTAAATAACAATCATTAATCTGCCAGATATTCTGTCACTAGAAAAAAGAAAATGTTGTTGCTTCTTTTTCTTTAATTGTGTGATAATCACCAAAAAGTGTGGTATTTATATGAGTTTGCTTATTTATTTTGTATCTCATTCTAATGCATATGTCAAACTGATGAAACTGCTGACTTTCAATTGAATAAGCATAGTAAGCACATTGAAGTGCAATTGATCTTTTAAAGCAAATCTTTAATGCCTTTCCTCCCTTGTTGTTTTATATTTCCAGGAGGAAAGGGAAAAAAAGAAATACAAGATGAGTGAACCATAAATGACAAATTGCCAGAAGAAATCATGGACTCTCCTGCGCAAAGCCTCTTCTTTACTGAGTATCTGATCCAAGACTGAACAGTTTCACATTATAATGGAAGCATTATTTTTCCCATCCTGGAATTTCAGCCTTTTCTGCTGCATTGGGCTGCCCAGGGAGGTGGTGGAGTCACCATCCCTGGAGGTGTTCAAAAAACGATTGGATATGGCACTTGAAGCCATGGTTTATGTTAGGTATTAGGTAATAGATTGGATTTGATGATGTCTGAAGTCTTTTCCAACCTGGTTGATTCTATGATTATTTTGCAAGTTTTGGAGAGGAGACTGGTGAGTTAAAACTCTGAAGCAGTAGAAGACAGAAAACATAAAAAAATGTGGTACAACTGCACTCTTCAGACTTGAAGCTGTGAATTTCTTCTTGCTCATTTTTGTAGCGCACACAGTTTATGAACTGGAAGTTTAGCAAATGTTTAAAGCCACTGGAGCTTTCAAATCATGAATACTCAGAGAGTCTCTGGAGATTTATAAACAGCACAAAAGTGTTTGGAGAAAAAGTTTCAAACTGACAAATGTATCGATGTCTGAGGTACAATCAGGGAGCTTGTCAAGGATTTATTGTAAATATAAAAAGATCAAAATACACCTACATGAATGCAGGAAACAGTTATTGGGCAAATACATCAAGCAGGTACCATGAATGCTCCTCAGGGCATTTTTAAAGACAACTCTGTTAATGCAAAGTGAAGTATACTTAGGAAGGGACAAAAATAATGTGCACATTCTTTAAATACACTGAAGATCTTCACTCTTGGAATCATAGAACCAGCCAGATTGGAAAAGACCTCAGAGATCATCAAGTCCAACCTATTACCTAGGACCTAACACCTCATAACAACTAAACCATGGCTTCAAGTGCCACGTCCAATCCTTTTTTGAACACCTCCAGGGATGGTCACTCCTCCACCTCCCTGGGCAGCCCATTCCAATGGCCAATCACTCTTTCTGTGAAGAACTTTCTCTTCACCTCGAGCCTAAACTTCCCCTGGCACAGCTTGAGACTGTGTCCTCTTGTTCTGTTGCTGATTGCCTGGGAGAAGAGACCAACCCCCACGTGTCTACAGCCTCCTTTCAGGTAGTTGTAGAGAGCAATACGGTCTGCCCTGAGCCTCCTCTTATCCAAACTAAACAACCCCAGCTCCCTCCGCCTCTCCTCATAGGGCTTGTGCTTGAAACCTCTCACCAGCCTTGTTGCCCTTCTCTGGATACATTCAAGTGTCTCAATGTCCTTCTTAAACTGAGGAGCCCCGAACTGGACACAGTACTCAAGCTGTAACCTAACCAGTGCTGAGCACAGGGGCACACTGGCTTCACTGTTCCTGCTGGCCACACTATTTCTGATGCAGGCCAGGATGCCCTTGGCCTTCTTGGCCACCTGGGCACACTGCTGGCTCATGTTCAGCCTACTGTTCTTCCTTTTATCAAGAAAAGCACACAAGGATAGCTGACACTGTGTAACTGGAAAAGAATTAAGTACAGAAGGCAACTCCTTTTGGTCTGAAAGTCTCAGGGCCACAGATCACTGAGGGCTGGAAATATATTTCAAGGAAGTGAGTAGCCAGCACACACTTACCCTGTTGTCCTTTCTCAAGCGTCTTCTATTGTCCTGGCTTTAGGACAGGCAGAACACTGAACTCATATGATCATCCTGATCTTCCCAAGGTATGATATTCTTCAAAGTTTACAGGCTTTGAGTACTTTCTACTTCTATATGGTCAAAACTTCTCAACTTCAGAGATTTTTCTAGACCAAGCCAAAACAGATTAAGCACAGACTTGCACTTCTGTTACATCTCTCTACTCTTTTTGGAATGACTGGAGCTTTTAGCTAATATTCTGCCCTGCATTCTTCCTTTCTTCTGATGTTATTAATTAATTTGCTGCTTTTTCATTGATCCAAACATATGCTTGCATTTGAAATTGTGATCCAGCGTTTTCTATGTTGAATAGAATATTCAAGGCTCTCAGGAATACATTAGCATCTTAAAATTGGTCATTCCAATTGGTTTCATTCCAAACTCAAGCCATCCTAGCCAACAGGGATAAAATATAGAGTTTTCCAGAGTATGCCTGGCTATTGCCTACAATGGCTGGAAATGTCACGGTGAAAAAAGCTATGTATCACTGATGAGCATCAAAAACAGAACAGAAAGATTTGTGTATTAATACATGCATAACAAGGGCTTAAATATCCCCTTTCCATTTTCCTGTGGTCTGCACAGAGTTGTTCTTTTTACAGTAAATATATATGTATATATATATATGTATACCGCAGAAGTTGAAGCATAGATTTAGGCTGCTGTAACACTATGTAAGGAAAATATTTCTGCATAGGAACAGCAGCAGGACTGAGGGCATGTCACATTTGAATGCTCAGTTCTGTCCTCCAAGGGAAAGGGGTTTGACCCCAGGATTTGGCCCACAGACTATACCCAGGTCTTTGTCATTGTATTTTAACTAATCTTGACACTTGGCAGTCTGTTGGCAGACCTTACTTGACTCTTTCAGTTAGCGTTTCTGTCCAAATGATTGCTTGTCATAAATGGACATGGTTTTTCCCTCCCCAAAACATTTTAAATGGTTTGAAGTAATTGTCTACTCACCAAGGTCAACTAAACAATAATATATCAACAGTGCTGCAGCACATTTTACAACCAAACAGCTGTACCCAGCTCAGGAGTTTATATATTTAACGTGTGCAAGCATTTCTCAGTGGCATTTTCATAGGAATATATTACAATACGCTGGTTTAGTTAAATCAGTATATCATCCACAATATTTAAAGACTGTTTTCTCTCTGTGGTGATCCCATTTCATACACCACATTTTTACGGGGATGCATCACATAGAGCAAAAGGTACTTTAAGTGGTTATTTGCTGCAAAAATTGTATTGTTTCTTGATAACAAAATTCTCAGGGCAGGAGACAACGATGGAGGTAGGATTTTATACACAGCATTGTTGTGTTGCAGCATTGTATGAGTTTAGAGTTACTACAGTTTTGCTTGTTCTCATGATACTGTGTTTGTCTATGTTTGAAAGTTTAATAAAGTCTTCATAAAAAGGTGTCTTTCTGTCTCTTCTTCTTACAAAATATCCAAGTATATTGTCTGGGAAAATCGAAGACAGGGTGCTTGGAATCTAGCTTGTTAGCTATAGTGCAATAATGCAGGAATTAAATTCTTGGATATTGGTGGGAACATGCTGCAGTGGTGCTATGAACCTGGGCCTCACACATTAAACACAGTTTTCTGCTTTTCATGTTTGTAGCACAGGCAATTAATTGGCCATTTTATGGAAGAAATGTGTGTTAGGCACTATTTCTTTGTTTTGCTGCCCCTGAAATCAGGTTTCTCTAACTCAGGCTTTCATTTCTTTCAATGAATGTGGGTGAGCTGTTTTATAGCCAGCAGGTCTCTAGAGCTGAGACTGTGCTCCACCTCTTATCATCCCATTCCTATACTGCACTACATCATATCCTGTGGGGTGCTTGGTACCATGGTTCAGTTGTTTAGGTGGGTTGGATTGGTTGAGGGGTTGGATGCGATGATCTTGAAGGTCTCTTCCAACCTGGTATTATTATTATTATTATTATTATTATTATTATTATTATTATTATTATTACTATTACTATTATTACTATTACTATTATTACTATTACTATTATTATTATTACTATTACTATTATTATTCTCAGTGTCTCTGCTATCATACCAGGCCTGTGTATTTCTTTACCCTGTATCAATAAGTGTTGAAAGTACTTTTTTTTCTAGACAGAGTAAATGCTTGCTACCTTGATTCTATCATAAACCAAAGTAAACCAAAGTATACTGAGACCTGATGAATTAGAAAAAGTGGTGTCACAGATAAAGTAGGTAAGACAAAGCTGTCAGAGCATCAAGAAAATTTCAGAGAGTAAGCCTGGCAAGCCTCAGTCCAGAGGCATTGCAAACTTGGTGCAAAACTGATGACTTGTTATTAGCAATGGCAATACTGTATTAACTGGGCTACATGGTTAGGTGAACAGAGAAAGAGTACAAGCAATGAAATCTTGAAGACAATTAGTCTCATTCTAAAGTAGAACTCATTGGCAATGGGTCAGTCTGGTTGATTTCTAGGTCATAATTGAGCATAAACACTGAGGAACAGAAACAACTACCTGAATTTAATTTATCTGGAATATAGCTAGATTTTTAGGTGAGATTAATGAACTTTTTAGACTGAATGAGTTTTCAAGTAATTTAAATATTACTTAATGTAGCAGTGCTAGTAAAGCTAGTAAAAGGCACAATGGTATTCACATTTTTGCTAGGAACAGGAGGGAATAATGACCTAATTAATGAAATAGGGTCCAATTTATGAGAAAGCCAAGAAAAAGGGCTGTCAGTTTGTGATTTATTAGAAAATAAGACAATAAACTTGTGTGACCACATGATCCCTTTATCAAGTGTTTTAAATGTGATCACTCTTTTTGTTCTTTACTGTAATGCTTGATTTCATGTTAAATGATTTCCAAACAGGAAAATAATAATAATAATAATAATAATAATAATAATAATAATAATAATAATAATAATAATAATAATAATAATAATAATAATAATAATAGTGTGGTCACAATTGTGCTTACTTTCAGTTGTTACATTGAAAACCAACTTGCAAAACATATCGCTACTCTAAGTGCTTAGCATTTATGGAGGGATTGCACTCAATGACCACTTAAAGGTTCTACCAAGGCACGGCTTCCATTGTGTATCTGTGATGTAAGTGGTGTGCATCATCTTTTCTGAAAAATACCAAACATTTGCATTGTGGAAAATTCATATTTTATTTGAGAGACACAGTATGGTTATGAAGAGAGAGATGTGAAACTTCTGCTCAGTAAAGCATTGCTTTTGGGTCAACAAATAGTGTAGGGAACTTGTTAGATCTGAGAATATAGGAGAGAGAATGCACTGAAAGAAAAATCAAATTTTAAATGCTGGGGCAGCTGTAATTCAGATAAAGTTTAAAAGGAAAGGTATAAACCATATTTTTAAACTGCAAAGGCATTTTTTTTTCTCTCTCAGAACTTTATTTGATAACATTTGAGGTTCAGTTGATACTAAAAAGCTCATTAACTTAGCTCAAATCTAGTTTAAGCCCCAGAAGCTTAATTGTCTCTAAACCCTAAAATTGTCTCTGTTTTAATTATATCTAGAAGTTAACACAATCTATTACATCTACTGTGAAATGGCTAACTTTCACATGGAAAAAGTGCCCCATTAAATGCACTTCTGTTGTCAAAGTCAACTGCTTCTGGCAGTGCCATTTCTGAGAAGCTGCTGATCAAAAGGTAATGAGAACTGACAAGCAACATCACAAATGCTCCACTGCAAACAAACTGCTAGACGAGGAATTAAGTGAGCGGTACTGATTGATTGTTTCTGTATTAGTGAAATCCAGCAGAAGAAACAAGGGTTCCTTGACATTCACTTGCATGTTACGATGACTAAACCTGCAGAGTAGAGCACATTGGAAATTCAGCTCCTCTGAAATACATGACAGTGACTCTATAAATTGCTTTCAAAATAAATCTGGATATCATGGCACATTAAATCACAGAATTCTTATAAGGGGTTCCTTTGCTGCACAGTTATTGCTATATCTGTATTGGTTAGAGAACCCCAAAAGAATACAAAAAGGGAAAGAAAAAGATCTCACAGATGTGACAGTATCTCACTTCACTCTAGTACTTTCCACTCTTTCAGTACATTGGTTTGACTAATGGTTACAGACCCAATTTATAGGTGCTGTGCTATATTCCTCAATTGCTCTGAAGAAGATAGAGCTCTAAATTGTGGCAGTGCATGTCTGTAACTGCATGGATCAATTGAATCATTTGAAGTGTATGTGCTTGGATGAGTCTGTGTCTGTTACTTTTTGTCCTATTCCTTGTGTACACAGCAGCCTGTTTTCATCTTAGTGACAGCCTTCAACATACCCAGTGATCATTATCATGTTATCCTCTCAATTTTCTCTTCTGTTTTAAACAATCTACATTATTTCCACATTTTCATGTTTCTGTGAACAGACCTGTTACTCCACTGGGTCGTTTCCAACTCATTTCATGTGCTTGAATGCTCAGTGCCTTTCTTTGAATTTTCACATCCTTTACCAACTAGTTAACATGTGTCTTGTACACAGTTTAAATTTTCAGTTACAAAACTGAGTTGCAGGAAGCCTGGAACAGATTCCTTGACTGCCTTGCTTGATACGGATTTCTGTTGTTTCAACTGTTTATGTACCCCTTCTGTTGTGGTTTCAACTAGACAATGTTTTCCTGACTTGCCTAAGAAAATATGGAAGGCATTCAGATCTCTGATTCTGTATTAAGATGTGGCACTTCCTATTCTTCTCTCATCTACAAGAACTTCTGTCCTGTCATAAAAAGACATTAAGTTGTTTTGATTAGTTTTGTGCTTGGCATGCATGTTGGCTTAAAACCCAGGTATTTTACACATTTACTTCAAAGCAGGACATACCAAAGTTCTTTGAATTTTAAAAGCTGTGCTTTATCAGAACTTCATCTTCAAAATGAACTAATTTAGATAGAGAAGACTCACAAGTATCTAGTAAGGCAGAAAACAAGTCAGATATATGCAAGCAGATGTTTCCTCTTTCCAGTACTCTTTCTTTCCTTGAGTTTACTGTCAAGCCAGCAACACTCAGTGCATCAAGCATTATGAAGTACCTTATAAATTTATCTTTTTTTTTCCTTTTTGTTTTCTTAATTTTGTATCATGGTTAGCTGTGTTTTTCCTCCTCTTATTAGATCTCTCAGTTTCTGCAGTTACAGTCCTCCTCTGAGCCATGGACATCTTCCCTATCTCTGCTTGCTCCCTGCCTGCTTGTTACCCTCCCTGTATAATAGCGCAACATACAACATTACAACATAACCTGCCAATAAGTAGAAGAACTATGAATCATACATGATTATTCCTCCTACAACTATTCTCACCATTTAGAAAGAATCAGTTAGTTGTCCTACAAAGAGCTGGCATTTGCTACTCATTGCCTTTATAACTCAATCCAAACTCATTATGGATGTCAATATACTTCATTTACTGGGACTATATAATCAACCACACAGATTCCTTCCTCTGTTTTAAGGATTCTGACTGATATATGCATGTTGTGACAATTAATAGAACCCACACTTGCATTTGGTAGGGAACATTCATCTGAAAAAAACCCCAACAAAATCCAGGAAGTCTGTGGTAGTTACAGAAAAAAAGAAGCTATGAAAGGCTTAGCTCAGTGGTGTGTGCATGTATTAGAAAAAAAAATAACAAATCTAGATGTTGGAGTTGTCAAAGAAATCTTACTAGCAAAAAGAATTAGTTGATTGAGCTACTGACTGAAAAGGATAAACCAAGTGGGGTGAGGATGACTTGAATCTATAACAGACATACCAAAAGAACCCCCTGCTGTCTTATGAAGAAATGAAACATATCATCAAGTCACTGATTAATGACAGTACAATAAGCCTCAGAAAATAAGCTCGCCACCTGAAAGTGAAAATAAGATTGTTTTTTCACTCACGGACAGACAAAGTAATCGTAGTTACAAAGTAAACAGAGCTGCATAACAATATCTAGTCAGCTCAGAAGAAAATTAAAATAATTACACTAAAAGAAATTCCTCCTCTGATATGACTCTTTCTGCATGGCTTAAAATTCTAATGCTTATAATGTCATTCTTGTTTATCCCTTATGTAAAAAATAATCTTTCTGGCACTATGCAGATGACTTTCAAAGGTAAATCAGACTTTGCCAAGATATTCTATATCAAATACATTAATCATAGAATCATAGAATCAGTCAGGGTTGGAAGGGACCACAAGCATCATCTAGTTCCAACCCCCCTGCCATGGGCAGGGACACCCCACACTAGATCAGGCTGTCCAGAGCCTCATGCAGCCTGGTCTTAAGCACCTCCAGGGACGGGGCCTCAACCAGCTCCCTGGACAACCCATTCCAGGACTTCACCACTCTCATGGTGAAGAACTTCTTCCTCACATCCAGCTTGAATCTCCCCACCTCCAGCTTCATTCCATTCCCCCTAGTCCTATCACTACCTGATATCCTGAGAAGTCCCTCCCCAGCCTTCCTGTAGGCCCCCTTCAGATACTGGAAGGTCATAATAAGGTCACCTCGGAACCTTCTCTTCTCCAGACTGAACAGCTCCAACTCTTTCAGTCTGTCCTCATAGTAGAGGTGCTTCAGCCCTCTGCTCATCCTCATGGCCCTTCTCTGGACACCTTCCAGTACATCCATATCCCTCTTGTAATAGGGGCTCCAGAACTGGACACAGTACTCCAGTACCTTTCAGAGGTATGCTTCTAACTCCACTTCGGCCACTTATATCAGATTGTGTAATTAATAGCTTTTTCCTGAATTTCATTTAATCTTCAGTACTATCAGGGCCTTAAGGAATGGCAGACTCTCTTCACCCACAGAAGTTTAAGAAGAAAGAAATAATTTCAAAAAAATCTCTGAAGTATTTGTGGAATTTGCAGCCATCTTAACAACACTTTCAGATTTACTTTCTTACTCTAATGAAATTTTGGACTTAAGTGGATGTAGGCAGTTCAGATTTAAAAGAGCAACCTGGCTCTAAGGTGCTTGAATATGAAATTCATTTTCCCCCATTTGAGCCATCTCAGGCTAATGTGAAATGAGTCTCCCTTATATAATGAATAGATATTTTCTGCCCTATTCAAGAATCCCCTGTACAGACCCAGTAGGATATTAATATAAAGAAGGTCCTAAAACTACCACTTTGCCTTTTGGTGAAGTAATTTTTTAGCAAAACATGTGTTCCATTTTCAAAATCATTTTTATCCTCCAAAAAGGAGCTAAATTTAGTAGGGTATACCTGTCTAGAGCACTGCTGATTTTTACTGCCATATAGAGCTTCACAGCTTTGAACACTGAATAAAACTCCTGAGATTTCTTGGCAGGCATTTCTTCTGCTTTCTTGGATACTCTGAACGTATGTGTTTGAAATATTTATTTCACCTTAGAAAAAGTTTTAGCAGAAACTCACAGTTTTGCAGTTTTCTCATCCCCCCCCCCCTTTCTCATTATTAGTGATTGACCAGACATCATCTCTAAATCACGTGTTTTCTCTGCAAACACAGCAACATAACTATAAAGCTATGTGGATTGATTTGGCTGTATTGATAAGGAACTTCAGAAGGCAAGGTCTTTCAAAACCAGTTTAAACAGCAACATTTAAAAATGCTACAATTTCCCAAATTATTGGAATCAGTTGTGAAGAGAGTCTTGTGAAAGCAACTCACATTAATACTGGTTGCAAAATATCTAACATATAAATATGCATACAATCATAGAAACCTATACAACAATTTTTATTTATTTTTTTTTTATACTTTTCCCCTGACTGAAGGATTTTAAAATATTCTGCTTTTAAATCTTGACTGTTAAGTTAGACAGGATAACTGCCAGCTGTTGAGGATACTGGACTAGTTAGCCAAAATAGTTCGGGTGGTTTTTCATGCCCTATCAGTCAATACCATTTTATAGTTGAGTAAAACCTTAGCTACTGTAACCTAAGGCTACTGTTTACCATTTCCTCTAATGTTTCATAGAGAGTACTCATCACTGAGACAATATTCACTGTCTTAAGTCATGCTTTGTCATTTACATCTGCTGTTGAGACACAGCACTCACTGATAAAGCAGAAGCAGGTTTGAGGTGACAGCATTTTCCAGGGGCTTGCATGTTATTAGGCAGCATTATGGACTTCTAGGGGTTAAGGAAATACTTCTTGAATCCAGTGGGTATGTTATCTAAAAGGAATGCAGTGCCATATGCAGTATGTTACACTGTTGAAGATTTCTTTGTCCTTTTTTTTTTTTTTCTTGGCAGAATTTTACATGTAGTGTGCAGGAGGGAGAGAAAACTTGGATGAAAAGTAGTCATATTTTTGCTTGGGAGAATCATAGAATTGTTACGGTTGGAAGGGACCTTGGGGATCATCTAGCTCGCAACCGCCCTGCCATGGGCACAGACCTCTCACACTGGTGCTGGTTGCCTGGGAGAAGAGACCAACCCCCACCTGGCTACAACCTCTCTTCAGGTAGTTGTAGACAACAATAAGGTCTCCCCTGAGCCTCCTCTTCTCCAGGCCAAACAATCCCAGCTCCCTCAGCCTCTCTCATAGGGCTTGTGCTCAAGGCCTCTCCCCAGCCTCATTGTCCTTCTCTGGACACGTTCAAGAGTCTCAATGTCCTTCTTAAACTGAGTAGCCCAGAACTGGACGCAGTACGCTAGGTGTGGCCTAACCAGTCCTGAGACTATCTTCTTCCTGTTTGGCAGAAAAGTATAATAGAATCATAGAATTGCTTAGGCTGCAAAAGACCTTTAAAATCACTGAGTCCAACCATTCTCTAACTCCACCAAGTTTGGTGCTAAAACATGTCCCTCAGCACCACATCTCTGCCTCTTTTAAATGCCTCAAGGAATGGGAATTCAGCCACCTCCCTGGGGAGTCTGTTCCAGTGTTTAGTGAGGCAGTTTCTTCCCATATCCAACGCTGAGGGCTGTGATCTCAGCTCAGAAAGAGCAGATGATGTTGTTGGTCACAAATCTAGGGCAAGACCACTACTGAAAATTGGGTTTTGTTTTTATTTTTGTGACTACAATTTTCAGCATACACTCCACAATTACTTAAAACTTTCTCTACTCTGAAGGCAATGTTTGCAGTAGCAAGCTTGTTTACTGGGGAAAAATGAGCAATCCTTTCCATTAAAATATGTGCCTCAGAAGACTGTATTTTCAATTTATCCAGGGCCACTGAACATTTTGCTGAGCTAACTTCGACAACAAGGGAAATGTCTGATGCTCAAACAGACTTTCACGTTTCCATGGAAACCATAACCCTTAAGTTCAAACAATTTGGAGATGAAGCTAAGCATTGTATTCCAGCTGAAGAACAGAATGGTCAGAGTACCTTGTTTTGCTCAAATGTGTATGTCAATATACTATCCCCTCTCTCTTTTAAAAATGAATGTCAACATGACTAAAATTCTGTGTCAGCTAAAATTGGTAAAATATAGCCTATGATGCTATAACTCAGAGACATATTTCATTTCTTTAATATACAAAATAAGTAATTTAATGGAGTTATGAGTACCTCAAACTTAAAGAGTTAGATAAAGTGGCCTAAGTGATAACTGATATTCAGGAAAAAAAAAGAGAAATTTGTAAAGATTATTAAATAAGTAATCAGGGGTAGGAGAGGAAAAGGATAAGCATGTCTCTCTAGAAGAGAGAAACAGGAATTCTGAGGAGAGTGGGAAAGGGAGATGAGCAGGGAAGAATTGTTTTTAAAGGGTATTAGATATTGGCATCTCTTTTCCTCTTCAAATTAAAATAACACATCAGTGAGTTTAAGTGAAGAAATAGAAATCTCTGTGTATGTTGAATCTTTAAAATTACTTTTGCTTTGTTTTGTTTTGTTTTAACAACACTATTTTTGTGCAGATTATTATTGCATGGACAATTTCACACAGATGTAAACTGAAAAAAATAGTTTTTGATCTGCAATGGCCCAGTGGCATAGTGGGGCTTGTTTGAGATTGTGTGTACATGTTTCCACATGGTCACCTCCTTCTGCAAAAATAGATGTTTGTTTTAGTTGCCTAAGCCTCTGCTGAGTGTGGTGAAAGGGTATGACAAACCTATTCAAACCAAAAGAATCATTGCTGTCACATCACAGAAATCAAATGTAGGGAAAAAGTCAGAAGACCAAGACAACAGTAAAAATAACTGTTATGAGTCAGAAAGTTGGTCTGCTCACTGCAAATTGCTTTTTCACCCTACTTCTACCTTTTCAATGGGCTGCTTGAGAAAAATAAGGCATTAGGATTTGTTTTCACCAAAATAATTCATGTCTCTATTCTACCACAGTATGACAGAACATGGGGCTAGGTGAGAAACACTGATTCCTTTGGAAAATTGCTTAGGAATGTCTTTGGAATTACAGAAAAATGCTTTCATGATAGAAGTAATGACGTTCTCAATGTCAAAAATTCAAGCTAAATTGCCTATATCCACCTGTAAGATTTCTTCAGTTAGACACCAGGTGAAATTTTTTACTTCCATATGAAGGTATTACAAATTGAATATTTACTAGTATAATGGAAGTAAAGTTCTTTAACATTCTAACTGAATGACATAATTTCTTGGTTTTTTCCTTTTTCCTTTTTCTTTTTAGGCTAGTAGTAACATATCCCTTGTTCCCTTATCATGAAAAATGCCAGTAGATTTATTGTTTTAACTGTTACAAAAATCCCTCTCTATCACAATTTTAGCAGATAAGTACATTTTAATCTTTATTTCCTCCCCCCTCCCCCCTGAAATGCTATGCTTTTGTGGTTAATTGTACAAGCATTCTGTAATGAACATGTTCTGAGAAACCACTTTGTCTGGATGTTTAAGGGACAGTGTGTTTAACATCCTGCATCTAGCTGGCATGTAACTAGCAGTGACAGAAAAAGAAAACAAAACCAAAAGACAAAACAAAAGATAGTGAATGAGGTCTTAGTAAGAGAACTGATTTATAGGACAGGGAAAAGATTTCTAAATAAGAAATGAGACCTAAATGCAGAACTGGAGATCTTGGGGAGAGTAATGACGGCCACCTAAGTGCTATTTGTTTCATAGGAGATATAACAGCTCCAACACAAAGAGAGCATTTCTGTGCACAGTGGTTTTAGTACTTCTTCAAATGCTGCCAATGAAAAGCATGAAAATCAGCTATTCAGTAACAAGTCTTTCAGAGTTTGTTCTTTGAATCCAAATGTATTACCAAAAAACGTATGCCAAATAATATAATGTGTTTAAGAAAGATTTAAATGATGGGGAAATGAACAAAGACTGACTGGTCTATGTGCCAAATGATTTCTTTATTCAGCTAGGCCTCTAAACACCACTCCCTGTAGATATGTAAGTCTGGAATAACTGCTAAATGTGAACAGTGTGTTGTGGTAGCTGAATGCAGATGAAAAAACATAGAAAAACAAAACCTGTATACCAGATCTTAGAAGTATATTTTGCAGCATGACTACCTGAGCTAGAAAAAGACAAAATGAGCAGTATAAAACACTACAGGCAGGTTTTCTACGGGAAGCTAATGCCTATTACATCTGAATGATCATAGACAATCTATCTGAAAGCTTTTTTATTAAAAAAGACACATTCATTGTATTCAAAGACAGTATCATAAGGTGGAAAAGGAGCTCCTCACAGGAAAATAGGCTTTTAAAATGAAAAGAGAATTTCTATCAAATTACTAGAAGCTCGACCTAAATCTTCATTTTGCATTTTCAAAAACTGTGAACTTCAAGACCATTCCTTCATACTAGTTATAAAATTCAAAGGAAATAGCTAGCTCTTTCTAGCGAGGGTTATTTAAATACTACCATTAGTTCACATGGAAAAAAAAAAAATACTATCCAAAGTTTAAAAAACTCTGAGAAAAAGTTTTCTGCTCTGTCTTCATCTCGTGTCTTTCTTCACTCAGGTTGCTAAGGGAATGGCAAGGCAGAGATGTTTTCTCTTCCTGTTTATAACCCCTTGTTGCCATCACTGATAAGCTAGTGTAACTAGGAAAACACAGAATATTTCACTTGTTCTCATAAATCATTAACAAGATTTGAACCATATCAGATTTTTTTTATCATTATTTTGGTTGAGAAGTAAAGCAACTGGACCACTGATTGGATTTTCAAGTGTCAAGCTGAGTTCTTTCAGTTAAAAGAACTCTAGCGGTCACAATTCTAAATGAGCCACCATGCAAGGACAAAGTGGAGGGCATAGGCTCCTCAAAATCCCTCCTTTCTAGGTGCCAACATTTTTTTCTAGATCTGGCACAGATGAAAATGTCCCTCAGAAACTTGTTTTTATTAAACATAGTCACTTTCTCAATAATAAGTCTCTGAGAACTGTTGATACTTATATACCTTTCATTCCCTTCTGCCTTAGAGTTTTAATAATATCCTGAATGTGCATTCTCATCCTGTTCTAGATTGAGACATTACAGAAAAAGCCATTGTATTTTTGAAGGCTCTGACTGTGTTGAGAGTAAAAAAATTCCAGTCTCCCCTCTTTCTTAATTACCAGTGAGGAAAGCAGACAAACAAGGGACTCTAGAGAACTATCACAGTCTCACTCTATATTGACTGATGGATTTTTTAGGGCAGATATTTAAAACTGAACATATAAAACTGCTATACACAAGTAACAGCAGAATGATTATTCTTGTTTAAAGGCTAGAGCCTGTGAGAATCATATATAAGAAGGTATTTGTAATGATCCATAGTTCTCAATGAACCCATTTGAGATGATTGCTAAACAAAATGTGGGGGCTTTGCAGATAAAGACAGCTCTAAAAACAAATTTATTAATGGGACTACACCTTCAAGAGTGATTTTGTACAACCTGTTTTTCTTAAGCAGAAGAATATTAAGGCCATTTTCCTACTTACAGATTTGTCTTTTAAAGATAAAATCTACATTTTACAATGGATTTTCTCTTCTTCTTCTGAAGAGCTTTCACACATGTATTTCCTTCTCATATATACATTCCCCAACACTCTTTAGCAGTGTACAGTGGATGCTCCGCTGCCACACAATATTTACTGCATCTAGTAGTTTTTGTTTATTCTTCATTCTTCAGGAATTTATAGTGATCTTAAATGCAAAAAGAAAAAGAATATCCCATGGGACATGGTGCTGCAATTGCTTCTTTGTCCACTTTGATGAGGTGGGGGAAAGGTTCATGGCTTCGGATAATGAGAAGCATCTGCTTGCCACACTCCAGTGAGTATAGAGGGTTGATTAGGCCATGAGCAGCTCTGGCCTTTGGCTGATGAATAGAGCTTGCCCATTCTTCAGGAGAGGAGTTTTTGCTCTTCTGCCAATGTCTGAATTCTAGCAGTAAATTTGTGTCTGTTCAATGATGAATGGAGGTCAAAGTCCCTTTGTTTAAATAAGGTCTAGCCTAGCTTATAAATATCAAAATTTACATAAGTGGCAACTGATCTGACATTCTGATGTTTACTCTTTTTTTCATTCTTTTTCTGGATCACTCATAATTTTTGCAGCTGACACAATAGGAACTTGTTCTGATTTTGTGTGAAGATGTAGGCGAGATTTGTACTAGTACCCATTTGTTGAAGAACCTGTTAGCTATTTCTAGTCCAATGCATTTCCATCTCTTCAAACTTAAAATTCAAAATAATACAGTCTGTCCTGTCAAACAAGCTTTCCTGTCAAATAATTCAAAATATGTCTCTGAGACAAGGCAGCTGCAGAACATCAGGAGAAAAATAAATCATTTCAATTATGTTCAAACAGTTCAAGTCAGCAGTGAATAATGCAATACCTGAATATTTCTGCCTGTTTGATTACATGGAAAATACCTGCGCAGTATTTCCGTTTTGATTTAATGATTCAGCTGGAGTCTAAAATTTTCCACTGGCCAACACCACACCTGCTGTGCCTGCTGCCCAATCACTTTCCAATGCACAGCAGTTAGTAAAACAAACAACCCAACTCATGCCACCTTCCTGGCAACTGCATGAACCACAATATTTTGTATTTTTTCCTTTGCATTTCCATCCTCACATGCCACCGTGCAGTGTGCAGAGTGTGCTGGAGAGGGGCAGTAACAGTTAAAGAGAAATTGCCAGTTAGATCTACTGCTGCAGTTTTGAACGTTGATTTCCACTGACTTTAGAAAGAAATAAATTACAATCTCATGTTGACAGAGATCCCCTCCAGTCTTTGGAGGTAAGGGTGAACAAGGAGGCTGTGTAATCCTTTCCTTTATAAGGAAGGCATTTAGTGAAGAAGAGGGGAGATAAGATCCAACCTCAATGAATCTTCAGAAAGCTGAAAGCAGAACTATGTGGGAGAAGACTGTAATCCTCTAAATTCAAGATGCTGACTGAAAGAGATGTAAAGTTACTGTAAAATGGAGGTCCACACTATCTGATATTTGTGACTAAAAAACTAAGATAGTGGCATGTGGTTTCTTTAGCTTTGTTCTGTTGTGAACACCTCCCCTTCCTCCCCCCCCAAAAAAAACCCACCCCAAAACCAAACCCAAAAAGATAATAAGCTGAGGAATAAGGGGTTAATTTATTCTGGAGAAAAGGAGACTCAGGAAAGACCTCATCACTGTCTATAGCTACCTGAAAGGAGATGGTAGTGAGGTGAGTCTATTCTCTCAAGTAGCAAGCCATAGCAAAAAAGAGAGTGACCTCAAGTTTTGCCAGGGGATGTTTTGATTCAACATTCAGAAGAATTTCGTCACTGAAAGAGCTGTCAAACATTGGAACAGGCTGCCCAGGGAAATGGTTGAGTCACCATTCCTGGAGGTATTTAAAAGACCTGCAGCTGTGGAGCTTAAAGATGTAGTTTAGTGGTGGACTTGGCAGTGTTAGGTTAACATGAGAAATTTTGTTCATCCACATCAAAAATTAAAAGAATATAAGGTCACAAATCCCAGTGGAATTGAATAATCATGATGAAGAACAGATTAGAAATTGAAGTTTTAATAATTTATCAGAACTGTCCATTCATGACAATTCTATGAAATATATTCTTCAAAAAGAGTTTTGGGGTTTTTTTAATAAGGTTTGTATAGTTCTTGTGCATGCATTTGGAAGCTTATTAATAGTTAAATGATCTGTGAAAGAAAATAACATGCCATTCAAAACAAAACAAAATAAACCAAAGCAAACCAAAACAAAGTCAAAACTGAGGTTCTCTGAACTAAGTCCAATATTCAACATGTGTTTTGGAGACATTCTTGGAATGAAGACAGAAGATATATGTTTAACCACTTCTTAATATGGGAAGTGAAATAGTTAACTTAGGCAGATAATTATTTCAGGAGTGTTGGACTGCCCCTGTGTAAAGTGAATGAAAATTGTTATTATATTTTTTTTAAACAATAGCTCAGATTATTATTACACTGAAATCCTGACATATATTTCCTTCCACAACAGTCTTCAACATTAAAAGTGAGCAGGACTTTTGAGTTTGGTTTGTTTCGGTTTACTCCTACTGTAACTCTTAGAAGACTTCTGGTAAACTGGCAGTTAAATAAAAAACAGAGAACAGAACATTGTTTACATAAGATGATAGTAGAAATTCATACACCTAGCATCTGAAGTATACTACTTTGATACAGACATTACATTTTTCAGCTATTGCCTTTTCCCCCCATCATTATATGAAACTTTGGTTTCTTTCATCATTCCTGTTCTTTAAGTGATCTCACATATCTTGCCATTTATAATGATAATACATATTTGTTTCCAATATATGCACATAGATATTTATGGAGTTATATTTCTAGAGAGTTTATGTTGTCCTTCTGGGATAATTATCCTGTATTTTCTAGAAAATACCATTTGTTCAATTAATTTTCTTGATGTTCTTGGAGCTTTGAAGTTTTACATTGGCAATACTATACTTTTTTAAAGCATATTTTTTCATAGCACATTTTCAAAGAAGTGGGAAAATCCAACACTCTCAGTATTAAAAAAGGAATGATTGTTTTTGTCATGTCACTTCAACAAATTAATAATTTTAAGCACTGACCCCACTCCCTGGCTTATCAGCACTTCATGTCAGTATTTGTTGTGACCATATGGACCTTTCTTTTTCCTCCATGTAAATTTTGCCTAAGATTTTACTACTTTTTTTGTGTGAAACTTTTTACTTGTGAAAGACTGTAAAATCTTATGAAAGATTTTACTACTTAGATTTTGTGAAACTACACAGTTTCACAGATAAAATTTAACTCTTGACTTCAAAAGGGCAAAGAACTTTCAGAAACAAGAACACAATGTGGAGCTTTGACTTTCTAGACTATCACTGTCTCATGATCCACTATGAGGAATTATTTCCTTGCAGTCTTCATATTTAAAGTTATTATGTTTATTTATATACTTTTGTATGTTATAACTCTATGTTGTCAGAAGCATCTAATAGTTCTGACTGACACAAATAATGCTAGATGGCAAGCAACATTTTTCCAGTGTAATTTTTTTTTTATATGTGAATGTCATACTTGCTAAATGGACATCAATATTATAGAGTAAGAGACTGAAATTCAACCAAGAAGCTGAACTCTTCTGAGCTGATATTCTCATTTCCTATTCATGAATTGCTTTTCTACAGATTATGCCATTCACCATTTTTCTCTACTCAAACTTTACTTAGAGCTTTTCTGTGAACATATTCGTTGTAATAATTATGTCTGCAAACTCATTGCAGGAAAAATGCCTTCTATTGCTTGCTGCCAAAATCCACTATTCCTGTAGTCAGTGGTTATCTAAGACACATTATCTATTGGTTGACAGGATAACCTTACTTATATATAATTTCACTCCTGAAGTATAATTTAATCAGCTAACCCTGTTTCATGAGAAAAAAATTTAAAGTCCTTTTAGCCTAAACCTCGTTTTCTATGAACATCATTTGAAACAAGACTTAGGTCTCATAAACTATTGATGGGAAAGAATAACTGAAGTGGTCCTCACCATTTTATAATGTGGAATTAAAACAGCTTGCACAAATGGTCCTATGTTTTCTGCAAGAATATTTTTCTGCACAGTATAATATACAGAAACTGGTGAGGGAAATACAGATGACAGTTTGAGTGGAGCTTCCATATACTAATAAGAAAATAAACAAATCTGCATGCCATACAAATGACACAAATCCTAAAACAGCAGAGAAAAGGCTGATGTTTTTAAAGACAGATTTCAGTGAACATGTAAAGAACTCAGGCTTATAAAACACAGGTTTAGATTAACATTACATGGTGCTTTATATAGTGACAAATAAATGAGTACAGCAACTACTTACAGATATCTGAAAAGAAGAAAAGAGAAAGAAGAATAAATTTACATGGTAGGAAGAGAATTTTTCATTTCATATTTTACTTGGCAAAATATAGCCTCTGATGCATTGTTGCTTTTTTGCTTCCACTGTTCCTCCAATATTTAAATTACTGTAGTAATAAGGCATCTCCTATTGTTCCTTTGCTGTGACACATCTAGTTCTCACAGTATCCTAGACTATGTTTTCATTAGTAAATCAGAAAAGGAGATTAATCCCATGTTTTAAAATATTCCCTCAATGCATAGCTCAGCTTCTTAAGGCATCTGCTCTCTTTCTCCTTCTTTGCGGCTCAAAATTCTACATACAGGTTGGGTTGGATTTTTTTGGTTTGTTGGTTGGTTGTGGTTTTTTTCCCCCTAAACTGCACTTGGAAAAAATAGTGGAACTTTCCTCCTCTCGTCATATGTCATACCTTAGCTACACCTGTTTCTTATGGCATCCAGTGTCAGGAGGGAAGCAGTAATCCTGGGAAGAAGTGAAGTTTAGCACAAAACAGGTCTTTAAGCAAGAAGTAGCACTGTCATCACTAAGCTTATCTCTGACAGATAAATCAATACAATATTTTTGTAGGAGAAAGTAGCCTAATTTTTTAGAATGATCTGAAGAAATGAATATTGGAGAGCATCTTCACAGGGAGCTATAGGAGAAAATGAAGATTAATGCAGAGAAAAACAGCAGAAAAAAATGGACAAACTCATTACCTGGGGAAAATAATTAAAATTCAGTGCACAATTAATTTTCTGCTCCTCTCCTCTTTGGTATGATCCCAGAACTCAAAAAGGACACAAAAGCAAGGAACCATGCAGGGCTTTGTACAGGTGAGGTATAGGTTAGTGTTTCCTTAGTTTAGAAAATTAGAGTTATTTTTCTGTTCATCTGTTGATAAATCTATGGCCAGGTCTACCCAGCAGCTGACCTTGCTGTAAATTTGTAGGCTGTGTGAGGTTTTAATTCTATCAGTACCAAGTGAAATGAAGTTTGGGTACTCCTTCTGAACAGGGTAAAATATGTGGTGTTCTTTCCCATTCATGCCAGTGCTTTTCCAGATTTCCATCAGGGATGCTAATTTGTGTTAATTGTCCCTGTTTATGATAACACTCATTGTGAATCTCCCTGCCAATCAAAAAAAATCATAATAGACCATAATGAAACTTTACTAAGAATAACCAGCCACTGCTGCAGTTAATATCTAGCATTTTCCTATCACATATGCTTTCTCATAGTGAACTAAAAGCTAAATTGCCAGGAGCATCAACACCAAGAGAGATTTCACAAGTTCAGAGAGAAAAAGAAGGAGCATATTGTTCATGTATAGAATACAGGACTGAAACGGCATGAAAAGTAAACTAAAACACAAGAGAGAATTCAGAAACTTGGTCCACTTAGTATAAAGAAATGCAGTGGCTGAAACTTTTCATGTGTTTGAATAATGCACTAAAACCCTAAGTTTGCAGTTCAGATAGAAATAAGAGGCTTGATGGGATTTGGTAGCTCTTTATGCTCGATTTTTTCCCCTCTTTCCTGTACATTTTAGGACTATGTACTGGAGACAGAACATATTTTGCTCACTTTCTTCTACCTTGCCTGACATGAAATGATAACTTCAAGAAGACTGTTGACTTCAGGAAAGTTCTTAAGGAACCCACAGCATACGGGTATGCTTTGTCTAAATGGCATATTTTAGGCTAGGCTTTTAGGAATGGCATAATATCTTTGTGGACTTACACTCCAAAAGAAATTGAAATACATCTTGGAGACACTTAAACCATATCTCTTCACTGAGCACCAGTACTCTTAAAACATTTCACTCTTTCCAGAACCAGAGGATAAGGTTGTTAAGATGGTATGTAACCCATCAGACTGCTTCAACTCTATAGAGAGATCATCATTGAAGAGTACAGGTCAGCAATAGAAAAAAATGCTGTGTTCCAGCTTCTCATCTGTAGTCCCTCTGAAAAACATGCAAACAAACTAAAAACACCCCAAACTCAACCAAATCCAACAGAGATGAAGCAAGATGTCTTGACTTAGTTTTTAGCTAACAAAGCCACAGCATTATTGAAGTGGTTTTTGTTTGCTTTAGGTTTTTTTTTTTTGTGTGTGTGTGTGTCTTTAAAGTTGTACATCCAGACATAGCAGTTCTGCTTGAGGGTGAACACACCCCTAAACTCTCTTGGAACAGCTGTAACACATTACCACAACCCTCTAAACCTGGTTAGTTTACAAGGTTAGAGGAGGAACATGTGAAACAGTAGGAAGCACGAGAGAAGAAAAGAGGACTGGATGAGGTCAAATAGATGCCAGTTTCTGTTGGAAACTTTTTCAGCAGCTAGGAGCAAGGAAAATAACTAATCAGCTGTCTACTCCCTTCACAAGTCCCAGAGCAACCTGTGGGGCTGCCATCTGTGCAAAAAAAAAGATGATGGCTTGAGCACCTTCTCATTAACTGTCAAAAAGGTGTGAAGTAAAAGCCTTCCACTGAAACACCTTTGTGATGAAAGCTGCAGATTTGACATATATTGTGTTTCAGAGGAACATGAATATTTGACATAGTTTAAGAGGAATGTGCTGTCAGTGCGGATCCCTTTTTTCCTGCCTTGAGCTTTGGTCAGTAGTAGGAGGCCAGTGTTCAACAGCTCTCTAATTGCATTGTTCTGTGTGATGAACAACTACTGGTGAAGTATGTTGAGCTGTCAATGTAATTAGTCATACATACATCACAAAGAACCTTTGGTAAGATCCTAATCTTGTCCTAAGTGCCTGACACACAGAAAATACTGCTGTTAACAAGAAAAAACATAGTAAATATTATCTGTTTAAGCAAACAGTATATGCAGAATTGCTCACTTAGACCAAAATAAACAAATGTACAGGAGAAAAAGTAGAAATAATAAAGCTAAATATAAAAGGACTATAAAAAAATAGCAGAATTAAATTAAAAAATAAAATAAAACTGGAAGCTATCATGTAAATGTACATGCCCTTTCAGGAGACTGGGAGACTGAGATGTCTAGATGCATCCTATGTACTGCGTTGGGGTTCTTCACTTTATGGTTGCTTGCTGATGTCAGTAGCTGTGAATGAAGGTCACTGAAGTCCGTTGAAAATGTTTTTACTGACCTGGTAGCATCTGAATTCTTAGAACTAAAGGGCATGGTGAAGTAGAGATTCTATTCACCATAAGAATCAGGTGTTTGTCTAGACTGGGTAGCCCTGTATGTGTATTGGTCATCCATATCTCATTATAGTCTTCATGATAAGCACACACCAAGCCCTTGAGGTGCTTTCTCCTTACACAGGCTATTAAGAATGTTTAGGAGGAAAGAAAGTTTTATGTGATCTCAGGGCTGACAATACTTTTCCTCTGGTATTAGTCTACAAGATGATAAGAAGTAGTAATCAGCAAATTCTTGAAACTAAAGACTAAATTTATCATTGTCATGTAGAATGTGGTAGTGGATGTGCAAATGGAGAAGTATGGTCACCTCACAATCTATGCAAAGCAGTATCATTAACAAAATCTGATGTGAGCTGCAACCATATTTTGATTTAACTGCAAAAAAAAAAATTTTGATTATTTTTAGGTTTACTCTGTGATTTGATCTCATAATTCGTGCTGATAACAAGCATTGCAGAAGGCTATGGTGTTTATGACGCTGATCACATACCTGTGAGAAAAGAATGAAAAAAGCAAGCAAACAACCAACCTAAACCAGTAGGAAGAATAATTTAAATAGAATGGTAGAATGATAGAATCATACAATGCATCGGGTTGGTCATCTTGAACAACTTCCTGGCACTGAGCAGGGACATCTTTAACTAGATTGGGTTGTTCAAGGTCTCATCAAGTCTGACCGTGATTGTCTCTGGGGATGGAGCCTCTGGGCAGCCTATTCCAGTATTCCACTACCACTGTTTCACTATTTTACTAGGCTATGCACGGCATTTATGCTATTTAGTGGGAAAAAGGTTATTCATGAGCATAATATATTGTTTAAAAACAAACAACTGTTGATTTAAGGAACTTATGAATAGAGTTAAGTTGCAAGGTTGAGGTATTGAACCAATAAAATTTACTGGCAGATATAGGGAGGAAAAAAACTGCAGAACCTCTCCTATGAAAATGTAAAACAAAAAGGGAAAAAAAAAGGCCTTGGCTTAAGAAGAAGGAAGGAGGAGAAGGAATATCAATACTGTTTGTTGAGACAGTCAAATATCAGGCAAGAGGAGACATATCAAAGCTAAAGGATAAAGTTGTCATAAGAAGAGGGAAAAAAGCGTAATGTGAGCATGAATAAATTGATGTTGCTAATTAGTAAATTCTGCCCATCAGAGCAGTCAAGTATTGCAACAACTTTTATTCAGAGCAGTGAAGGACAAAAACGCAAGGACCTTCTAAGACAAAGATTAAGAAATGTACAAAAAGGCTTCTACAGTATGTCTGCCTTCAATAATAGGGAGCTCAAGTCACTGACCCTGCAGCCTTCCATCCTTGAGTTCCCAAGTGCAAACAGATTTTTTAATTTTAAAGTTAATATAAAAGACATTACATTTTAGTCCAGGTGCTATAAATCAAACTTTAATATTTGGCTACTCTATAATTATACAAATTTCCTTTAGGAGAGTCATTACTCTGTGAGATATTTGGAAGCTTTTGCAGCAACTAGCATTAATATTGGCTTCACTTGATTGATACACTGAAAGTGACCACATAGTACATACCAGTTGAAGTCATTTCCATCTAATTATTGCTGTGACATTCTTCAGAATAACACTACTTGACATTTACAGTGAAATGTGCTATTATTTCCTTATGTTCATTGTCTTTATAGCCATCTTAGTCTGCCATCACAGTAAGACACGCGTTGTATGTGAACTTTCACTTGTGCAGTAATTTCCTTTAAATCTGATAACTTTTGCAGTACTTTTGGTGCAGGGAAGGACAGAATTTTTATTAAATCTAACCCTCTGTCAAGTAGTGTTTCAGTTTCTCAGTATCTACAAAATTTTCTTTTATGTGAATTATTACTACTGCATTGAAGAGACCGTAGTAAAAACAAGACAGGAAAGAGATAAGTCGTTTTGGCATTCTATTGAGCCCTAGAAACAATAAAAAACCCCCACAAGAACTCATTTAAAATTGTAAAAGCTGTGTGACCTCAAAGATACTCAGTCTTTCTAGGATGCATATAATTTCACTTGTTCTTCCTCACTTTTAAGGCCCCAAAATACAGATTCTCTCTGCATGTAGTAGCTTGGGGGACTGCAGAGGTACGGCTAGTGCTTCATGGGATTTGCTGTTGCTCTTGTTGCTTTTATTTACTTTGTGAGCAGCTACAATTTTCACTTAAGAAAAAATTAAATTTTTATAAATGTACAAGGGAGGCACAATTTTTGCTTCTTTCAGCAACCAATTCTATACAACCTTAAAACATCAATTACCTTATAGGCTGCGTGAAATGTCCCAAATAGAGCCCTTTTACTCTCTTCTGCAGTGTTTAAGGACACCGAGAAAAGATACTTGGATTTGGAGAAGGGACTCCTTTCTCTTACCAGGACTATCAAAGAGGCAGAGAAGCTTTGCACTACACAACATGTGGTAGTGCAAGATCCTTTCCCTCTGCTCAAAGCAATCCTAAAGGGGACTCCTCCACCTGAGGCAACAGCCCAAAAGGCTACTGTAAGGAACTGGTATGCCTCTTTGGCAGGGATTGGACAACTCATGTCATGAAGAGAAGGCCTGACCAAAGTATCCAAATTACAGCAACCAGTGAATCTGGATTTAAGGATGGACCTGATGGAGGACAGTGAAGGCAAAAGGGACCTGGGGGTCCTGGTGGATGGAAGGATGACCATGAGCTAGCAATGTGCTCTTGTGGCCATGAAGGCCAATGCCATACTGGGGGGTATTAGAAGGGGCATGACCAGTAGGTCAAGAGAGGTTCTCCTCCCCCTCTACTTTGCAATGGTGAGGCCACATCTGGAATATTGTGTCCAGTTCTGGGCCCCTCAGTTTGAGAAAGGCAGTGAGCTGCTTGAAAGAGTCCAGTGCAGAGCCATGAGAATGATTAGGGGAATGGAACATCTTCCATACGAGGACACTGAGGGAGCTGAGGGCTCTCTAGCTTGGAGAAGAGGAGACTGAGAGGTGACCTCATCAATGTTTATAACTATGTAAAGGCTGAGTCCCGAGAACATGGAGCCAGGCTCTGCTCAGTGGTGCCCAGTGACAGGACAAGGGGCAATGGTGGAAGTTGAGGCATAGGAAGTTTCATGTAAATATGAAGAAAATTCTTTTCTCTGTGAGGGTGACAGAACACTGGAACAGGCTGCCCAGGGAGGTTGTGGATATCTCTCTGGAGATATTCAAAACTCGCCTGGATGCATTCCTGTGTAATCTGGTGTAGGTGATCCAGCTTTGGCAGGGGGGTTGGACTAGATGATCTTTTGAGGTCCCTTCCAGCCCCTGAAATTCTGTGATTCTGTGATATAGCTCTGTTGGGCCAACCCTACAACAATTCAGGTACCACCTGAAATGACCACAGACTCCCACACTGAGGAGTGTGGTTCACAGATGCATCCTGCCGTTGGGTAGGATCACAGTGGCACTACAAGGCTGCAGCTGTGGAGGTTGGTACCAGCAGGACTGTTACTGAAGAGGGTGAAGGTAGTGCACAAGTGGGAGAACTGCACTAATGAGGCTCATGAAGCTAGGAAAGATTTAATAACTTTTCTCCAAATGACCTACTGAGGTCCCCAAATCTATTATAATAATTAATGCTTAGCTGAGAACTAGAACATATTTCACATAATTTTTTAATATGCTCTGATAAATATTGTTTACAATACCAGTGATTAACCAGTGTTATAACTAGATGTCCATATGCATAAAGGAGAAATTCCCCAAGTGAACTAAATTTTGCAGCTATTGGAGCTAGACAAGAAAAACTGTGAGCAGCATGTGAAATAAAGGGCAAAACCACTTGGCAGACCTGCATCTGAAGCAAAACTGACACCAGCATAGTGATGTATTTGTACCTCTAGGGCTGCAGTTTCACTATTATGATGATATAGGATGCACTTTAGGGTAATATTTGTAGAAATGCATGGATGTGATATGGTTAACCAAACAGAGCTTCTTTCAGTGATGCTGCTCAACATATTGCTAATAGGATTATCTATTGAACAGAATTCCTAACCTGACTTTACACAGTTGTGCCACCCCAGAAAAGGTACTTCTTTAATCTAAGTCTTATTTCAGATACAACAAGCTCTAAGGTACTTATTCTTCATATCTAGGGCAAAAATAATCTTACGGTTTTCTTAGGGTAAAAACATTTTAGGAAAATAGCTAATATGCTACAAATATAATTAAAAACTCTTCTCCATTTATTTCAGCTGTAAAATATATATGAGTGGTTGTTCTTTTCTAAAAGTACTATGCTTTTCTTTTAGTTCTTGTGCTTTAGACTTCCAGATGCTGAGGTAAGAATTGCCCTCATGACAGGATACTCCTCATAATTTTCTAGTGATTTAGGTTCCATAATGAACTTCTAGTCTTTGCTCTTTATTTAAAGGCTTTATCCCTTATTTACATTCTGGATTAACTCCACTGAATTTTTATTGCTCTTGTCTCAGACAAGGAGAACAAGCACAGGAGTCTATGCAGCTTCTGTGTGGCATGGGAATGTATTTCTGAGACAGTGGGTACCGGGCCATGATTTTTTCAAGGTAACTTCATTATATTCCAATGTTTGGTTTCAGCTAAAATGAAATATTAAAATATGTCTTCATAATTATGTTTCCCATTCTACTAGAGTGGAAATTATATATAAAATATTAAACCTTTGCTCTTCATTTGTGGACAGCAGGTCAGAAATAAAGGAAAGAAAACTAATATCTATAGTATTTAGCTAACTTATGTGTTTTTAAAAATGTTTTGCAATGATGTAGATAAGTTAGAGTTACAGTTCCCTTTCCTTACAGAAAGAGGTATTAGATACCAAGCAAAACTTTTCCTAATTCTCTTTGGAGATTCATGTGAAACTGGACTGATTTTACATTGATATAAATGCAGCTATTCTTTGTTTAAAGTCCTGTAGCCACAACTAGAGATAACTCAGTTTATGCATGATGTTACCACACCATGTGTTAGTCTTAGTCACATTGCTCACCTTTATCTGTGGTGTGTAGGAACTGGTCATCTCTGTAGCATTCCAAGACTCATGTAGCTGTAAAACTAAGCTATTTCTAAATTCCCCAATATTTGATTCTAAGTGGGTGTTTTGTTTCGTTTATTGTTTTTTTCCATTTGGTTTGTTTTTCTTTTAAGAGAATGTCAGGTATTTGAGCTCTTCCTTGCACTTTACAAAGTTGCCCAGTAGCAGAAGTGTGCTCTCAAGTTAACTCCATCAATTCTGGCATTTAAAGCAGGAAGATAAATTCTAGATTACGTCTTAAATTGGAAAGGAAACGATTACTGAACAAGATAGAGGGAGAGCAGATCCTAGGAGAAGAAACAGTTGTGGCAGGAGAAGAGTTTGTTAGACACACTATTTAACATCTAATTGGATTGCATTTAGTCACTTTCAGTACAGTGTCAGCTCTGAAACTTATTCCCTGATCTGCCTTGTGCTGTAGGCATGAGTTGTTAACTACGCTGATCTTTTGTTCTTGCATTGAAGCCATAATGGGTGAGAGGAGTTCTCTGAGTATATTTAGCCACTGTTACACATCTTGGAACTTGCATAATGTGTTCTTCACTTTGCTCCTCTTTCTTAAAAAAACACCCAAACAACAAAACCCCAAACCAAAACAAAAGACAACTGTGTGATTTTCTGCTTGTATCTACATTTTGTTCTAAGCATGGTATTTGAAATGCCAACTAAATTGCTTCTGAAGTCCATTCTGTCAAATATTCACGTTTGACATAAGATGAACATACGTGCTCCAGTGTAAGTTTATTTCCCCCACCCTAAAATACAGCAGATCAACAGTATTTGCTTTTCACAGCTGCAGAAGTGCAAAACATTGCAGGTAGCTGCTGCTCAATGTGACTGAGGGTAGGGACTCATTTTAAGACACCGAAGTTAATCTCTTTCACAAATGCAGAGAGTAGTATGAAGCATTACGACACATGTGGAAAGCTACTTCATTGAACTCCTTTAATTTTTGTGCCATCAAGGTTGCAAACAAATATGGAGAGATATTCAGTTGTATTTAATTTTCAGATTGATAATTTTACATATTGAAGAATTTTTCACATGGATGGAGCTTCCATATTTTGGTGTAGATGAGACAGCCTTTAAAAAGTATCATTTTGGAACCTCCAATCATGTAAAAGCTTTCATTGGCATACTGCTTACCTTCTTATAAGATGATCAGTTCAGTGATGCTGGCAGTTCAGTTGCAGATGGTTGAACATTTTTGGCATATAACTAGAAAAGGAAAATGAGACTGCTTTTAGTGCTTTGGGAGATTTATTAACCGTCTTTCTGAGAAGTTTGTGTGGTATTAATTTTAGCACTACTTAATTTCCTATAGTTGTCAGTACCTTGTGGTAACACAGAAGCATGGAAAATTCATTATTAGGTCTTAGAAGTTAAGTCTCTTGGATTCTTGTAAACCTAGGAAAAAACACAGGATTTCTATATGAAAAAGTGAGAATGTTTATTATTTAGATAATTTTTCTTTCTTTTTCAACCAATAAATCAGAAAATAGTAATTTGGTCTTTTGAATTAGTTTATTAAAAAAAAAATAATAAAATGGGAATATTTCATTAAGGAAGTTGCACACAGCTGTGTATCAGGATCTGACTTTCTCACCAGCTCTAGGCATCTAAATTCCCCTTTTCAATGCAATGCCTACGTTCACTTTTTTCTCACTTGGTGGTTGTTTTTCACTTTTTCATTTAAATGAGTTCTGCATTGCTTATGCTTAGAATTACTTATTCTTCCTTCCTATCCTCTTTTTCTTCACCAAAAAGTGTAGTGCAGACCAAAATTTAACCTTGAGAGAAGCGATGACAGAAGTAGTGGGTGAGCAGGTCACAAGCTGTGTTCAGATTGCTGAGGAATGCTTTTAAAAGAAAAGAAGAGGAAGAAAGAAAATCACTTTGGACAGCATTAAAGCTAATTGGATTCATGGGAGTATAATTTTGGGTTTTAAATACTGTTTACTTATTTTGAGAGGATAAGGAAATGGAGTTAAGATTACTCTGTATCTCAGATAGGAAAATTTGATATGAAAAATAATACTAGTAGAGATCTCAGTTTTTGGAATACTACAGATTCTCAGAGGCAGTGGTCTGCTATTCATTTCTAATAAAGTGAAGACAGCAAGCATGTAATATTAAGGTATATACCAGCTTTGCATTTGCCCTTTTTTGAGTATTTAGTGTGGAGAACAACAGTCAACCTCAAAAAGTTGTTTCCAACCTGACAAGTTTTTAGATTAACTTAAGTCCACTAAGCTCTTAAAGTTGAATATTGTTAACAGAATATACGAAGCTACAATATCACCTCCAGACGGACAAAGCAGGCTTCAAAAAATGTTGGCATCATTTTAGCAGAATTGTTGTACTGTCTCAGGCTTGTGCTAGGACTTCAACTGGGTCTGATTTCTGAATCCTTGTGATCATCAAAGCTAGAAAGCTGATGTTTTTCATTAGACTAACATTGTCATTGCCAAATTCTCATTTAGGAGTTGCTATTAACCTGAATCCTAGAATTTCTAGTCAGTAGTAATATGTTTTAGATGTATTTAACCTACTGATAATCTCTAGGAGATTAAATGGATGCTATGTGACTACTCTACTCCCATGAAATTTGCTACATAAACTACCTTCCTTGCTTCAGTCAAGACATCTGTGTTAACCAGGAGAAAATACTATCTATAGCAAAACACTTGATGATTCCTTCTGATATATTCAGGAGTGGTTACTACGGTGCTCTCTTTCTATTCCTGGAACCGTTAGGGTGCTCCAGAATAGGAGTTTCTTGTTTGTGATAAATTGCCACAGTTAAGATCACACCTAATCTTAAAAATAAAAAGTTTCTGCTTCTACTAATGTCAAAACAGTGGTGTTTTTCAGAGATAATTTGCAATTATATGACAGATTCTCTGCAATACCCATCATTATTATGCCCTGATATGACTAAGTTTCTTATGATACTCACCCTGTTGTTTTTGCTTATCTATGCTACATGGCTATATCTGACCCTTGGCTTCACTTCTTGCACCTAGCATGCTTTTGTTTATAACCAACCAATGCTTCTCCTTCCACCTCCATCTTTACTATCACTAGCTTCCAGATGTCTCTGTGGGTTTTTTCCCCTTCCTCCTTCTATTTTTTGTTACATTCATCTTAACATATTACCAGGACAGAGCTACCATAAAGGGAAAACAGTAAAAGAAGAACACTGTCATTTGGATTTGAAATCCTTTCACACCTAGTCACACCCTGAAGTAATACTTAGTCTGGAAAGGTTGTCTTTTTGGCACCTTATTCCAGGCCACTAAATCTGAGTCACACTCTTTCTTTTTCAAGTGGTCAGACCGTGTCCCTGCTACTCCTGTGGGTATGACACCGTGATCTAATCCAACTTCAGCTAGACTTGTCACTGTAGCTCTTGCTCCCTGACTGCCAATCAAAACCCAGATTTGACATATACAGACTTTTTCTTTTGAAACTTGTAGGCAGCAAGAATGTGCAATGACAGAGGAATGATTTATGATTTATTTGTTTGAAGAAAAATAGCACTCAGTAACTTTCTGACACACTGTATTAACCATATCTGGCATTTCAGTGAAGCCTGTAGGTAGATAAAACGTACTCTTGCTAAATTTTGTCTCTTTGGGAACAAAGTGTGTCCTAATTAAAATTGCCTTCACTTTTTCAATATGTCAGATTAAAGAGGCTGTGAGGCAGATTACTCAGATGATAAGTATGCATTCTCTTTTCCAAATCCCCCTATTCTTAAGCATAAGACTGAAGAAATATATCTTCAGAGCTTCAGAAGTGAAGTTTACAAAGTTCCGTAAGGGTCTGCCTTGGATCTAGTCCTGTTCAGTATTCTCTAATAGCACAGGACACAGCAGAAATCTGCCAATTAAAATTTAGTTCCAAAAAAACCACCACCCTGGGAATAGGATAAAAAAGCCCCAAAATTTAAATAGTCTTTAATAAATGCTCCAGAGTTGAGCAAAATGCTCACCAATAAACTGATGATTGCAGTATTGCATATTTAGATTGATTAGTTACACAAATACAAGGGAATTATATACCATGTAAACAGGTCTGCAGAAAAGTATTAGATAGATCACAAAGTGAAACAGGAGTCAGTGTCATGTCACCACTATTACACCTTTTGTACGAGCAGAAGTAACACCAAAGAATTAGTGAATAATGCTTCAGTGGTGCTTGGGAGATAACAGATTCCAGCAAGAGGAATCTATGTAATTCTGGGCCCTCCAAGAAAGACAGGAATCAGTTAGAAAATGGACATTAAGAAGAATGATCAAAGACAGCGAAGGACTATGAAGAAATATAGAATGAATTGTGTATATACATATATATATATGTATATGTATATACACATTATTTGTATGTGTATGTGAGAGAGAAGAGGGGATAATATGATCTTCAGGTATATAAAAAGATTTTGCAAACAGGGAATATTCTGTGGATTCTTGGTGATGGATGTAATGGATAATCATGGTAGAGATGGGGCAAGTTATTCTGATGATGAGGGCAGTGAACCTGTAGAATGAATATTGGCATGCTGGTGTTTGAAAACAAATTGACAAAACATCTTTCAGGAGTAATATAAATACAAATCTGTCTCAAGATAAGGGCATTATATTCCCCTCCTCCCTCTCCCCCCCCCCCCCCCCCCCCATTTTCTTTCTCCCCCCTCCTTGATCTTTTTTAAACATCAGCATTTTTTACTTCTCACATGCTTGAGTAGCTCAGATATTTTGTGATTCTTGAAAACAACTCCTCTTCAGACTAAGTCACATTGAAGGAATGTTGTGTTGATTAAGACTGAAACAGAGGGGAACCCAAGTATATAAGAGCTCTCATAAGTGTATTCCATCCATAGCTTTAACTGCAGGAAGAGTTAGAGATGGGCTTTATCATGCTAGAGATATCACTATTCTGCAAATATTGATAATTTTCTCATGAAAAAAAAATCTCAGGCTAATAGAATTTTTCCTAGACTTGTTGTTGTTGTTGTTGTTTGTCTTTTTTGTCATGTAAGGATAAAAGCTCTGCACTGAAGATTTTGCAAGACATCTGAATCCTTTAAAGGCTAGTACCAGGAAACTGCTGATCATAGAATCATAGAATCAATAAAGTCAGAAAAGACCTCAAAGATCATCAAGTCCAACCTGTCACCCAAGACCCCATGACTACTAAACCATGGCACCAAGTGTCACATCCAATCCCCTCTTGAACAGCTCCAGGGATGGTGACTCCACCACCTCCCTGGGCAGCACATTCCAATGGATAACAACTCTCTCTGTGAAGAACTTTCTCCTCACCTCAAGCCTAAACTTCCCCTGGTGCAGCTTGAGACTGTGTTCTCTTGTTCTGGTGCTGGTTGCCTGGGAGAAGAGACCAACTCCCTCCTGGCTACAACCTCCCTTCACTAACAGCAAGCGTGATTGTGCTGTTTGCACCATCGTTGTCATCATCGAATCACTGTTCTCAGAAAGTCAGTGCTTCAACTTTCCCAGTCCATAGTTTAATCATGGTCTGAGACTGAAATGGCACTCCAAGCAACATTAAAATGGCATGTTTTAGTCATGTGTCAAATAGCTTTTATCAAAGAGATGATTTTTTTTCCAACCTGCAAATATCATGACATTTTTTGTTGAGTTAAAGGGCACTTTTCCAATGGCTTTTCTTGCAGAGTTGTGACACATTTTTGTATTTACAGAGCGTACCTTTCAGTTCAGCGTTTTTTCCTGTTGTTTTAAGCTCCAAGAATAACACTGCAGTTAGTGGTACTTCAGGTTTTATTCTGTTGTTTGCAGAAATGTCTGCAGTTTAAAATTATGACAAAATAACCTCTGCAGTTTATTTCTTATTACAGGTGTTACTCTCTTCTTAGTAAATAAGTATCTTTGAAAAAGTGCAGGACTATGAAAATTAAATCTGTGCATAGATCTCCTGATGTTCAGCTTTTGTTATGAAACTGGACGTTTTCATTAGTATAATAGTAATACTTCCTCATAATATTGGGGTATTTTTATTTGATAGGTGACCACTTCCTGGCAATGCTAATTTATTTATCAATATGATTCCCTTAGGTGTATACTTCCTTGTTATAGTTACAGTACATGATCTGTATTGATTATGTAAGACATTTAATATTATTCCCCCATTATTATTTTTTAGTATATGATTGCAGTTTCGAGAACAAATGGGCTGTTTCAGAATCCAGAAATCATTAAGAAATCAATTGAAATGGCTGATTTTGAGAGCCTTCCCAGTCTCATGAATTGGAACTGTTTTTCCTTGCTTGTTTTTCCCATGATGTACTTACATGGCAGATTTTAACAACACATCAATGAAAGATTTAAGGTTAAAATTACCTAAGATTTAGATTATCATAGATTATCATATTCATTTTCTGGCTTACTGCAATCAGTTTTCAAGTGTTGCCAGGATGATACATGTGATTATATTAAAAATATTTTTTTAAGAGCACAACAGCTTTGATCTGGAGAAAGAAAATTTGCACAACTTTTTAATGAAGAAGCATTTTCTGAGGTCACAAACCAGTCTAATTTCTAGTTACAATTATGTCAAAACAAGAAAGCATATTCTTTAAAGTAGCAGACAAGCATTGCTAAAGAGTATCCCAGAGGAAGCTGGTTTGAACCACAGCCCTTGTGGTTTGTAAATTGGCTATTACAATTCAGTTACACGCACACATGTATCATAGAATCAATAAGGTTGGAAGAGGCATCAAAGATTATCAAGTCCAACCTGTCACCACAGACCTCCTGACTACTAAACTATGGCACCAAGTGCCACAACCAATCCCCTCTTGTACACCTGCAGGAATGGTGAAGCCACCACCTCCCTGGGCAGCCCATTCCAACGGCTAACAACTCTCTCTGTGAAGAACTATCTTCTCACCTCAAACCTGAACTTCCTCTGGTGCAGCTTGAGACTATGTCGTCTTGTTCTGGTGTTGATTGCCTGGGAGAAAAGACCAACCCCCACCTGGCTACAACTTCCCTTCAGGTAGTTGTAGACAGCAATAAGGTCTCCCCCAAGCCTTGTCTTATCCAGGCTAAACAACCCCAGCTCCCCCAGCCTCTCCTCGTAGGGTTTGTGCTTGAGGCCTCTCCCCAGCCTTGTTGCCCTTCTCTGGACACATTCAAGAGTCTCAATGTCCTTCTTAAATTGAGGGGCCAGAACTGTATCACAGTATCACAGTATCACAGTATAACTAAGGTTGGAAGAGACCCCAAGGATCATCAAGTCCAACCTGTCCCAACAGACCTCACGACTAGACCATGGCACCAAGTGCCACATCCAATCTCCCCTTGAACACCTCCAAGGACGGCGACTCCACCACCTCCCCTGGGCAGCACATTCCAATGACGAATGACTCGCTCAGTGAAGAACTTTTTCCTCACTTCGAGTCTAAACCTCCCCTGGCACAGCTTGAGACTGTGTCCCCTTGTTCTGGTGCTGGTTGCCTGAGAGAAGAGACTGGACACAGTACTCAAGATGTGGCCTAACCAGTGCTGAGTACAGGGCAGAATGACTTCCCTGCTTCCTGCTGGCCACACTGTTCCTGATGCAGGCCAGGATACCATTGGCCTTCTTGACCACCTGGGCATACTGCTGGCTCATGTTCAGCTGGCTGTCAATCAGTACACCCTTTCTGTTTGGCTGCTCTCCAGACATTCTGACCCCAGCCTGCAGTGTTGCATGGGGTTGTTATGTATGTATGTGTATATATATATATATATATATACACACACACACACGTATATATATGCAGATATAAATATATTTATATATGGGGGGGGTGTGTGTGTATATATATATATATATATATATATATAAAAGGTAGTAGGATAAAGTGATTTTGCTTCATAGACACCTAGAACTGTGCAGTAACCATTAGTGGCTTGATTTTCTAATACTTGGTTCTTGTATATGGGCAGATAAATAAAATAATCTACAAAATCTGATTGCATGCAGAGCTACATCATGCACCTAGGATTGTTTTTTCATAAATGGATCTTTAGTTCTCTGAGAACATAAGGAAGAAAAAGAAGCATCTACCTCACGCTCAGAAGTCATTCAGAAAATTTCTTATTATCTGATATTATTTCCCCAAAACCTATCTCTCTCTTTTTTTTGTGTGTGTGTTAAAGTTACTTCTGTCACTTGAGAGAGAAGCTTTGATTAGAAAGGAAAGACAAAGTGAATGGATAATTATTCATTAAATCTATAGCTAAAGGCATGACAACAATATAATATGTGATAATAAAATTTAATTTAATACTATTAAAGATTATTACAAATTACAAATCATGTTTAGGAATATTTGGAAAGATATATTAAACAAAAAAGTAAAGCATGAAAAATGTATTTCCAAGGATGGATCTCTTGGAGCTGTTTCCTGTGTCTGATTCTTGTGTACAGATCATTGCCACAGTTTCCTCTTGCAAATCAGGCTGTAAGATAAATACTTTATATATGTTTGTCCAGCTGCTTTTGTTCTGTTTTTATTTGTGTTTGTTTTTAATGTCTATCTATCCATCATTCATCTATCTATCTATCTATCTATCTATCTATCTATCTATCTATCTGTCATCTATCTATCTATCTATCTATCTATCTGGATTCCTATTTAAAGGCAATAACTACTAATAATTCTACTGAATAGCCCATGACCTTTTTAATCTCGGCATGAATAGTCAGGAGAGAAACAGTTATGCAGCAAAAGTTTAATTAGTTCCATCCTTTATGAGAGCAAACACACTTGGTTTTCCTTTTTTGCCTTTTTCTGTACCTGACTGATTATTTTTAATTACTTATTTGTAGAATGGACCTTAAAAAGTAAAAAGAAGCTGTGTCTGTGAAACCCAAATCCCATTGAAGTAGCTGTAAAAGCCCACTGACTACAGTGGGAATAGGATGCACTTTTGAAAAACCTGTGGTTAATCACATCAGGCAGAAATGCTTCCTACTATGTCTTTTTACCATACTTGCTGTATGTGCTTCAAGTCCAGTTTAAGTTTGTAATCAAACTGTTCCTGAATGTAATGAATGCCATACGGAGTTTAATCTGCAGTACGCAGAAGAGCTAAAGTGTAGATGAGTGACTGATACCCTGTTGAAGTTCAGACATCTATTTGCTAAAAATTGAATAATTCATTATCTTCAAAATAAAGATATAATAATATTTAGGTGGCTTAAGATATACTGAGATATCTCTGCTTCTAGGCCACTTGCTTCAGTTCAATTTACATTAACATCACCTGAAAGCCCTGGGGCATCCAGGTCTCTTTGTATGGATTGAGCTGTTCAAGATGAACGGGAAAACTCAAGAAGCCTCAGTGAAGACAGTCCATCATGTAGCAATATATCAATGTCATCTGCCTATTCTTGCACTAACTCTATCACTCTTTAATTTGGTCTGGTCCCTTTACAGTGGTGTGTTGATTTTTAGTATTTATGTTCCTGAAACTATCATTAGTCTGACCAATGTAAACAATAGGGGTGATGAAATTCACCATTTGGTCAAAGACTTTAAATTTATATTATTTTGGTTTTGCTTTATTGTCTTTCAGTTAAAAACAAACAAACAAAAACCCAACCCAACCAACCAACCAATCAACCAAATACCCCAAACTCCAAAAGCTAACCTATCAATAAATACAGCAACTGTGTATGCTGCTGCATGATACTTTTTACAGCTGTGGTGATAAAGTGCCAAGGAACTGTCTCTAATATTTTTGTAGGTCCATGTAGGTCTGTGGCACTCCTGTGATAAGAAAAAGGTTCTTAAGAGTCATAATATATAAATGCTTGTGCTATTCAGCTTTACTTCTAAAATAATTCACTGCTTGTTCAGCCTGCTGGTGGCAGGGCAGGTGTTTCACTTCTACAGAAAGATATCTGCTCTTGGGGAAAATCCCATTGGCTGCAAGGCAAGAGTTGCAGAAATGCTGAAGATAGTTTAAGGCTCAATTATCTCTTCCAAAATCTGAACACTATGTCAGCAAGGGAGTGTTTCTAATTCCTTCCTTTTAGCTGTCTGTTATGCAGGGGAGTTATTCTAGTTTCCCTGTTCTTTTGAAGATCAGTTGGCATTGGTATAGTTGTACAAAGCGCATTGCATCACTGTATTATGTGGAATCTATTTGATGTAAAAAGTGAATGTTTACATAATAGGTCATTTGCAACATATACACTCTTAAAAAAATTATTATTATTAGAACATCATATTAAGTCTAGATTTCTTTGTTCTTTCCCCTGTTTTGGCCTTTGTACCTTTTAGTGAGTGATCCAGTACACTTCTCTTCAGTCTGGAGAAGAGAAGGCTCCAAGGAGACCTAATTGTGGCCTTCCAGTATCTAAAGAGAGCCTACAAGAAAGCTGGAGAGGGACTTTTTAGGGTGTCAGGTAATGATAGTACTGGTGGAAGTGGAACAAAAATTGAAATGGATAGATTCAGATTGGATGTTAGGAAGAAGTTCTTCACCATGAGGGTCCCAGGGTAGAAGCCCCATCCCTGGAGGTTTTTAAGGCCTGGCTGGAGGTGGCTCTGAGCAACCTGATCTAGTGTGAGGTGTCCTTGCCCATGGCAGCGGGGTTAGAACCAGATGATCCTTGAGGTCCCTTCCAACCCTAACAATTCTATGGTTCTGTGATTCTAAGTGCATGTGACAAAGAGGCACTGTGAACCCTGCATTGTCCAAGTCTCTCGGCATGTCAGAGGCACATGCTAGATACCGCGGTATTATTAACTTTTAGTGCCAAATTCTACTTATTGAAGTTTGACTCCAACTGTTATTTAGCAATTGCAGCAGTGCTGCACAAAGTAAAGGGTACTCTAGATAATTTAAGTAGCTCTAATTTAAGATTTGAGCCATTAGCTGAAGAAGAATGGCTAAACACAGCAATATCTGAGTTAGAATTTAATTTGAAAAAAAACAAACTGCTTTTTTTTCTTGTTATTAGACTCTAGGATCCGTGAATAGATTTTGCAATAGTGATCAAAATTTATTCTTTAGAATTGTATATGAAACAATGTTTCCATGATTATTTAATACATGATCACTTTGATCAAAATTGGAGCTAATTCAGTTTCTCTATTTTAAAGAAGCTTTGCCTCCCTTCCAGTTACCAGAATTCATGTTTGCATTTTCTCTTTTCAACATTCCTTTTTGTCTCATGTATCAACAGCTGAGAACTGGTAGTCGAAAAGGACATGAAAGTAGGAAGAGCCAGGAATTCTGGTGTAGTCTACCAACAGTAATACTGTTAGGTACGTAAGATAAAAGTAGTCAAGACCTAGATGCAAAGATAGCACCACATTCTTCTTTGGAGTGTCTAAATGGGAATGCAGCTATTCAAAAATCAATTCCATATATAATAACCATAAGATCCTGGCAGTGCTTTTGCTGTCCGTTTACTATCTTAAGTACCTGTAAAATATGATTCCCCTTGGACTGTCAAGGGCAGACTATTTTTCAAGTAGATTGCTAATATTATATTTTATTTGATGGGTATTGGACAGAATTTAAAGGCTTTCTGTATACAAACCCATGATCTTAGCATCATTATTTTGAGATCTGATGTGTGTATGAACACTGAGAATTTGTATGCCTGTAGATAGTAGACTATTCTCATATGTCTTAATGACAATATTTTTCTTTATTACTGGTTTCTTACAAATTTTCATGGGCATTTTGGCTAAAAATAGTTTTTTCTGTGCTGTCAGCTGTACTCTATATTACAAGTAATTTGTTGGAATGGTTTGCAAAGATTACTCCATATAAGTGTAAAGGACTGTGAAATCTGAGGAAATTTGCTTTTGTAAGTAAATTGAAAAGATAGCAGCAGTATAAACCTCCTATAAGAGGAAATACCACTGAACAGTGGAATTCTTATTCTTGTTGTGAGAGGTAGTCACCAGGCAAACCATTGTGGAAAGTATAAATTTTAATGATCTACTTCCCTTATTTACTGTAAGGAAAAATTCCCTAAATTAACCTTAATTTGGAACAGATTGAGATATGCTTGCACAAACAGCATATATTCATGTATAATACTGTACTGATTTAATTTCCTTTCAGTGCTTTTTCATTTTACTCTTTTTGCTATGAAATTTTGAAGAGCTGGCATATTTAAGAAGTTCATGGAATACATGACTATAAAAAGCATTTTTTCATTTTCAGCAAATTATTACAACAGAAATGTACTCAGGATGGGTTCTCTGTTGACTCACACTGGAATTACATAGTGCTGTGACTTAGTTTCTCTGTGGAGGAGAAATTCATGACAGGCATTCCGAGTATAAGTTGAATGAGGTCTCCCCAATGCACTTTGTAGCTCAGCACAATTTCAGATTTAGTTTATTAACTCAGTTCTTCTTTTGCTGAAATCTGGATAGCTCCGCAGGAGACCACTCAAATGTTTTAAAGCCAGCTTCCCAAAGGGTCCTAGGAAAGCACTATTAGTTTGGGAGCACTGCTGTGTCTGAGCTGGTCCTGAATATTTTCATAACAATATTTTAAAATTAATAATGCCTACTACTACATGGAACTATCAGAACAGAGTGAAGTGAGCCAACTGCCTCTGCAGGATGCAGCCTTTGCCACATGAAAGCCTGTCTGACTTGGAGATAAGAAACACCACTGAATCTGTATGGAATACATTGAGGATGTGTGGTGCAGGAAACCAAGGAAGTTTTGCAATTAAGGAAAGCCATACAAACATCAAAGTAAAGTCAGCTTAGTTTCACTTGGCATGGTGCTTTAGATTCTAGACTATGTGAAAGGGAGCTGCTTTGTTTCCAGGTCACATTGACCCTTGTATACTAGTTATTTGCCTCTTTTAATTAAAAAGCCACCCTGGATCCAATTTGCCTCCACATGGAGCCAGTCTTGATGCATCATTCTTTCTGGCACAATTACTCCACAGTCCAGGAAAAATTAGTTGGAGTTGGTTGAGAGCAGTAATTGAGAGCAGAACAACAATTAAATAAGAACTTAATCCCCACTGCGGGATAATCATGGAAGGAACATTGTGTGTAATAATCCTCTGTTATTTTCTATAGTAAAATAATAATTTATATATGTCCCTGAACAATGTTGAACAATGTTCCTGTCTTCCAAAACATTATGGTTTATAAAACCCAAGTATCTGTGACTGAGTTGACATTCAAAAACATAATTATGTAGGGAAAAATGTGAGAAGTAGGTGGACAGGAAGAGAAAGGGAAAATACTAATAACATGGCAATAAACTACATACTTTATATTGTTATATAAAGTATACACTATTCAAGTGTATTGAGGCAAGAGCTTGCATGTATTTTGGTACAGACTATTTAGTGTGTAAGACATATTAAATTTAGGGTAATAATTCCTGCATTTAATAGCAGAACTCTTTAAGGGGGCATGCAGATGAAGCTAGGTAAGCTTGTTCTCTTTACAGAAAATGGAGACACACAGGAACATCCAGGGAATAATCCATCCTTACCTAATTAAATACTAATCTAAAAGTGGGATAGATTACCCTTTGGAGACATTTCACTCCTACTCACTAGAAAGAGAGACCAGAAAATTAACTAAGAGCATAATTTTCAGTTGACTCAAGTGAAGTGAATTTTATATTTTATCAATTGCAAATTATGTCTTCTGAAGATACTAACTGGCTTATAAAGACCACCTGAAAACATCTGTATTTACACCTCTTTCTTTTTAATATGATGCAAATTAATGACATGAATCATCAAATCTTTCAGCCCAGAAGTGTCCTAAGAATATGTCTCTAGCCCAATCAACTGCTGAAATGATGTACATCAAACTCAGACCAGGATGTACAGGACTTTAGCCAATTAAGTCCTGAAAATCTACAGGCACAGAGACTGTGCAATATCTCTGAGCAGCCTGACCAATGTATTGACTAATCGCATACTAGAACATAATTTTCCCCAAGTCTGCTGTGTAACATGCCTTTTCCTTTGCATAATCACTACCTCATACCTCAGTAAAAACATACCTCAGTGAAAATACCTGTCTCTGCCTTCTTGGCTCCTGCAGGAGCTGTGTGTCCCCCTGAAGCCATACCTTCTCTAAGATGAACCAATTCAGCCCCCCTCAACTTCTTCTCACAGGGCAAGTGGTACAACTCTGACTATTCTGGTGGCCCTTCAATGTCTTAATCCCATTTATCTGCAAGCCAGGGAGAATCATACCACTACAATACTTTCAAGAGTATTGTTGGTTTATTTTCATAGACCATGAGGTCAGAAGGAGGAATTGAAAGCATTACCACCTTAACTATATCCTATCCACATAGCAGCCCTCATAGTGCTGTGTTTTGTACTGATAGCTAGGAAGGTGTTGATAATACACCAGTGGTTTGGCTACCACTGAACAGTGCTCACACAGCATAAAGGCTGCCTCTCCAACATTACCCTCTCACCAGAAGGCCAAGGGGTGGGCAAAATCTTCGAAAGGGACATAGCCAGGACAGCTGACCTAAACTGACCAAAGAGATATTCCATACCATATGACACTTGCTCAACATTAAAGGCTAAAAGAAAAGAGGAGGATTGGAAGGTATTTATTGTGATACAGAACAACTGCTATGTCTGCTGAAACCCTGTTTCCTGGGAAGTGGTTGGACTTTGCCTGCTTATGGGAAATAGAGAATACATGTTTTGTTTTCCTTTGCTTCCACATTCAGCCTTTGCTTTTGCTTTATTAAAGTGTCTTAATCATGACCCATAAGGTTTTTTCTATCTTATTTTTTCCCCTGCTTCTGCTGACGAGGGGAGTTATAGAACAGCTTAGTGGGCAGCTTGTATGCAGCCAAGGTCAACCCTCTACAGCTGTTAGATGGTGGATTGTGTTTACTTAACAGAGCTGTGCTAATTGATGCAATAAATCTTTCATAAATATAATCAGAATCTGAATAATTACATTTGTACCAGTATTGCATTTGCTAATGCCAGCTTACATGCAACAATACCTGTGAGCATAAGAGAGTGATTCAGATGTCTACATTGTGAATGAAGCCAACATTCAGATTCAGCACGACTAAATTTACAGCTGCATCATATCCAAATAGGACCAAAATTATAGTTCAGTTATTTCCAATAAGTTCCACAAAACCCTTTTTCCTCAAACTCTCTCTATTCTCTTAATTTTTAATCTACACAGGTACTGGGGAGCCAATTCAAATGTCAAATAAAAAAAGATGCAGGAAAAGGATGTTTTCCAGTCTTCTATTATCCTTAATTTGGTATGAGCAGTGGTAGTCTCAGAAAGAAACTGCATAGCTAAGATACAAGAAAAGGAGAGTATCACAGTATTACAAAATTGGAGCTTTTTGTCACAGACTATCCACAGTTACTGGTTTATCATTCTACAGCCCTGGAGTACTGGGGAGACAGTGATTACACAGAGGTGGATTTGTGAGTAGTAACTATGGAAACCATACCTGTTATATGTCCTGTAATTTGTTTGGAGGCTGGCCACCCCTGAGCTGAGTCTATTTGGACCAGGAACAAGAGGCACTTGTGAAGCCTTGAGCACAGGGTAGGTTACCTTGCCTGATTCATTGTGCTTATTTGCCATCTACCCATTATTTGCTCAGCTAACAGTCTTGCAGAAATGCTGCTTCCAGTACTCAGTATAGTAATTTAAACCAGTTGTACTTTTGTTGTGCTGTCTTATAGTCAAATCTATCCTGTGGATTTTTCAAGTCCAAACTTCTGTTTTCATGAGGAAACAGACATTCAGTATGACTACTTTTTAAAAATAGAATGGGATTTTTTTCTTTCCCAAAATGTATATTTTGAACCTTCTCATTGACAGAAGATGTTCTAGGCTATGTTTGATTCAGGTATAGGCCAGAAACACCACAAAATGCTCTTGAAATATTAAATGTTATTTTTAAAAACTGTATTATCATTTTAGTTGCTGAAATCTTTGTACTTAATGTTCTACAAAGGCTTCAACAGTAATAGACCTAGTTTGCTTTATCTTGTAAACTATCTTTGCCCTTTGTGACACCTTGTGACAAATAACATCATGTATAATACATACATAGAATATATGCTGAACAGCAGGAACTTTCAACACAACACTGTTAATGTGTGCCTTTTGTGAAGGAAAGGTCTGCCAGGAGACAGTGACATTAGGATGGAAATAATAAATATTTGAAGCTGTGTGGAAGTGGATAATCAGAAGGTGTAATTGCTTTATTTAAGAGACGAAGGATAATGTAGTATCACTATTGTTGTCAAGTGAAGTCTCTGTGGTTTAGCAGCAATTGGCAGCTGAATGGCTCCAGTGTCCAGGAGATCAGGCATATCACCATGCTGGTGCCAGAGCAGGGCATGTAGTTCTCGCAATAAGCCTTCAGGCATTCAGTGAATTAGGCAAGTGGCTTTCTTTATTTCTTTGAGCAAAACAGATGAACTCCAGGTGGATTCTTAATTAACAGTGGAGATGGCATAAGTTTTGTCACTTACAATACAATTACGCTGTATTAGAATGGCTTTGAATATGTTTACATGCCAGTGAATGACTTTCAAACTCCAGAAAAGTGTAAGCCAGATTAGACAATATTATTATGGAGTAGAGGTTGTGTGGTTTATTTAAAAAATGTGGTTTTGCTGAAAGTAAATATTTGTTTTCCTCTTTTTGATAGAAATATTTGATGTAATATTAAGGAACACATTTGAAAAACCTTTCTCAATATCTATAATAAAGTACTCAGTAAAACACATAAATCTATCTTTAGAAGCTCTGGTAGAGCTTTGTGTCATTTTTAATACCACACACTTATGCAAAGATGTTCCTAGAGTTAATCAAGGGTATTAGAAATAGTAGCAACTTTGTGATCAAATAATCATAGAATTATAGAATCAATAAGGTTGGAAAAGATCTCAAAGATCATCAAGTCCAACTTGTCACCCAACACCTCATGACTACTAAACCATGGCACCAAGTGCAACGTCCAGTCCCCTCTTGAACAGCTCCAGGGACAGTGGCTCCACCACCTCCCTGGGCAGCCCGTTCCAATGGCTAACAACTCTCTCAGTGAAGAACTTTCTCCTCACCTTGAGCCTAAACTTCCCCTGGTGCAGTTTGAGACTGTGTCCTCTTGCTCTGGTGCTGACTGCCTGGGAGAAGAGACCAACCCCTTCCTGTCTACAGCCTCCTTTCAGGTAGTTGTAGAGAGCAATAAGGTCTCCCCTGAGCCTCCTCTTCAGGCTAAGCAATCCCAGCTTCTTCAGCCTCTCTTCATAGGGCTTGTGCTCAAGGCCTCTCTCCAACCTTGTTGCCCTTCTCTGGACATGTTCAAGAGTCTCAGTGTCTTCTGAGTAATTTCCAGAAGTATGTTGCTCAAACTGGCTGTCTCTTTCCAAAGTTATAAGAACAACAATAATAACAAAGAAGTTGTGTCATTATTGATTATAATTAATTATTAATTGCTAGTCATTATTAAATTATTATTAATAATACCTACCTCCCCAGTAATTTAGAAAATAGAACACTTTCTGTTTCTTTAATGCAAAAGATCCCATAATAATATTCCTGTATTAGCCAACTGATAGCTTTAGAAAAATAAGATTAGATAAATCTCGTAAATCATGCATCAAATTGCACATTAGTAAAGAGTTGCTACTAAGTAAAAACCTAATCCTGTTTTTGCCTCTCCTAATAATAAGACAAATCCCTTTGTTGTGAATAACTGGTTTTGTACTTTTATTCCTAGGCAAAAGCTAATTTGGTTAAAGCTGACAACATATGTTGTTATTACAAGGATGAGCTCTTAATGAATATGCTAAGGAGAGACAATGCACAATCGTGTGATTGCGTACAATTTTGTGCTGAAAGCATGTTCTTGGCATTGTAGCAGTCACTTGAAGCTCTTTGATGCATTTGGCACAAGAAAGAATTCCTATTCATTGATGTATCTGATGAAGTTTCATTAATCAAGAGCAAGCTGACCTTGTGACACTGTTCCATGCACTAAATTAGTTTTATTTTTCACAGGAAGTATACAAACTCTAGAGACAATGACTTGCTGGATTGTTTCTGAATCAAATGGATCATCCATTTATTACTCCTGATGAAGGACTAGCAAAAGGTGTCTTTTTCACTATGCTGACGTATCAGCCCTGTTAACACACACATCAAAGTCTCAGTGATGCAACAGATTGAATAGTCCTGCAAGGTCACTGCTGCAGTACTGATGGGGAAAGACAGATAACACGTATATACTATACCAAGTAGCTAAGACTCTTGGATTATTTGTCAAAGATAGTGAAAATAGTCCATGAAAAAATAGTTTACAGTCTAGTCTTCTATGTTACTAAATTAACAATTGGCACTCTGTTGCTGATCCAGTATGGATATCCTATTATAATTATGTTGTGCATTTGATTTCAAATCTATGTCTGTTCCTATAAGATGTAAAAAAGTTACAGATTTGGAAGCAATATCAATATATATTAGTATTTGTGAAGAAAAAGTTCAGACTGATTGAATGAAAACAACAGAAATTTCACTTTGTTGATATCATATACTGGAAACTTGTTTTAAATGCTGAAATCTTGCCAAGAAACCAGATTTCTGGGGAAAAAAAAGGAAAAATAAAAATGAAAAAAACTCAAAAGCAGTACAACATCACACCTTTATGATGCAATAATGATTATATCAGAACGCATTATTTCAAGAGTCTCCAAAGCTGAAAGGAAAAGCAAGGTGCGTACATCCTGCTGTGGTAAGTTAAATGCTTAAAATGTGAATCTGGTAATCCAGTTACATCAGTTTCACTAATTCACTAAGTGGAGCAATGACTTAAAATAGCTGAGGATTCATCTCTGAGTGTTGCTGCAGGGATGACAGAGTATATGTGAGGTGCAGTTTTGGGACTGTATGACTACTTCTTTTCACAGGTTGAAAAAGACTGAGCAATAATACTACAGCACAATGTCTCTTACTCCAAATAACCATAACACAGATATCAACACAAACACCCTGTGCAAGGGAATAAGCTCAAATGTACTGCATTAAGCAGCTTGTCACCTGTTGTTTTATGATTATTGTTCCTAAGTCAGGTTATTGTACATGAGAAACTCTTCTGTTTCTGATTTCTCTTTTTCTTAATTTAATTGGAAGGCAGTGCTTGCCAAATAAAAGATCACTTAAAACAGGTCAATTTAATTGAGTAGTGGTGCTGCACTGTACCAAGCATCTTCTCTGGTAGGGTTGTGCATTATTTCATAAATACTTATATTATTGTGGTGCTGGCCACAGCAAATACACATAATTATAAGCATAAATTCCAGTGCAGAAGTACAGTACAAGAAAAATTTAGGAAATAAACATTGTGAAGTACTCCCTAGACTTGCACTGGTTTGTGAATACTCCACTGAATACCTTGCAAAAAACCTGAAACACAAATAGTATTTGGACTTTGCAAGCAATAAAACTTCTCTTCCTATTCATCTCTACAAAGCATACTCATCCTTACATAGTATCTATGCTACCCACCAAGAAGTAAATTCTAATTCAGTTGAACTATTGTGTCTTATACCAGTTATGTTTCAGTATTGTGTGTGTATATATTAAAAAAGGTTTCCAAAAGGAAAAAAAATCCAACTTCTTAAAGGAAACATTCTCTGAATGGTTATAACAATGCTTACGAAGTTTAAAGAAAGATTTAACTTAGCCAAGTTATATGATGAGAAAAGTCACAGTCCTTTGTACTGTGATAGCACATAACCTCTATAGGGAGCACTTTATTATTGTGATGGGATATATAAAACACCTTTAAATGTGAGTAATAGAGATGTGAATAAAGCTAAGACTTTACATTTTCAGTTATGTTTCGGTAAAGGAATATAATGGCTATTGAAAGTCTACATAGTGTTAATTTACAAATTCTGTGTTTTCCTTATCAGATTCCAGGATGCTTTCATGTTGTAATTTGTTTTCTTTCTAAGTAATTTTTTAGCTTAAGGGCCCAAATACATGAGACTCTCCTTCTCTCTGTTGTTGCAGTTCAATGCTCACTTCTGAGGATATCAGGTAGTGATAGGACTAGGGGGAATGGAATGAAGCTGGAGGTGAGAAGATTCAGGCTGGACGTGAGGAGGAAGTTCTTCACCATGAGAGTGGTGAAGCTCTGGAATGGGTTGTCCAGGGAGGTGGTTGAGGCCCTGTCCCTGGAGGTGCTTAAGACCAGGCTGGATGAGGCTCTGGCCGGCCTGATCTAGTGTGGGGTGTCCCTGCCCATGGCAGGGGGGTTGGAACTAGATGATCCTTGTGGTCCCTTCCAACCCTGACTGATACTATGGTAAGAGCAGCAAGTCATCTCTTCACGTTTGCTCTTTGTCAATACTTTATAATAGGGTGTTGTTTTTTCTTTTTCAATTGAGGGAGGAAGTAAAACCCCTAAATTGTTTTACTTTGTTACTTGTATTATAATAATACTTGTTTTCCAGTGGATCAGAATATATTAACCTTGTGGATTTTCTTCAGATTCTTCTCCTCCTGAGCTGCATGGCAGAGTTTTCATTTTCTTTGAATAGCCTTATATAAAATGAGAATGGATGCTTCATTTTGATGAGTTTAATAGAGGCACCAGGGCAAAACAGCAGGAGGTCATTGTCACAGGATGATCTAGAAACTAAAAATAAAAATAGATTAGAAGAACAATTCATTATCTGCTAACACAATAATCTAAATATAATCTTTGGCTCAGAAAGTCTCTAATTGCCAAGCACTGGCCACTTGTGGGATATTCATCAGATAATTCTGTGTTTACCACAACTTTTTTTTTTTAGATTCAACGTTTAATTCAGCAGCATTTTCTGCAATAGGGAATCACAATTCTCATTGTTACCAAAAAATGGAAAGAAATATATTTATACAATGAAATAAAGGTCTCCAACAGTCCTTTTATTATCATTCTTCAAAAAATTAATTCTTCTTCAAAATATTAATGAAGCTTACTGTTGTGTGGGTTTTGGGTTTTTTTTTGTTGTTGTTTGGTGTTTTGGTTGTTTGGGGTTTTTTGGGGTAGTGTCTTACAGAATTTAGTTTGGAGGAATGAGTTGGCTGACATAAAATGTGGTTTGGTGTGATTTGGTTTGATTTCCTTTAGTTTAATTTGATTTGTTCTGTTTTGATTTGCAGAATTTAGAAACAATAGAATAGAATAGAATAGAATAGAATAGAATAGAATAGAATAGAATAGAATAGAATAGAATAGAATAGAACTAACCAGGTTGGAAAAGACCTTTGAGATCATAAAGTCCAACCTATCATCCAACACCATCTAATCAACTAAACCATGACACTAAGTGCCCCATCCAGTCTCTTCCTAAACACCTCCAGTGATGGTGACTCCACCACCTTCCTGGGCAGCCTATTCCAATGGCCAATCACTCTTTCTATGAAGAACTTCTTCCTAACATGCAGGCTAAACCTCCCCTGGTGCAACTTGAGACTGTGTCCTCTTGTTCTGGTGCTGTTTGCCCAGGAGACCAACCCCCACCTGTCTACAACCTCCCTTCAGGTAGTTGTAGACAGCAATAAGGTCTTCCCTGAGCCTCCTCTTCTCCAGGCTAAGCAACCCCAGCTCCCTCAGCCTCTCCTCACAGGGCTTGTGCTCTAAACCCCTCCCCAGCTTTGTTGCCCTTCTCTGGACACGTTCCAGCAACTCATCTTAGAAATACAATTCACTTTGTAGAAACCCAGTTCACTTTGTTATTCCAAGAAAGCTGATTCTCTAAACCACTTTTGTGGGTTTATATCTGTTCAGGTAACACTGTAAAATTGCAGGATGCATCTGAAAGAAAAAAAAGAAATGATACTGAACTCTTCAGCTGCAGCACATGGTATATGGCTGCTCAGTTACAAAATCACATACACTGCCCTTTCACTTATTTTATTATCCATAGTCTAAAACACTTCTGCAGTCAGGTGTCTGCTTTATGAAATATAGGAAAACTGCCCACTCCCACTTTAATGGATAAGTGGCTGAACAATCCTACTGAGATGTATTATAAAGAAGAGCCATGATGATATTCAAGTGACAGATAGCTGTGGGGTTACTCTTGGTAACAAATTATTATTATTGTTGCTAGCAGAAGAGGAGTTATCAGGGCTTTTAAATAACTGAGAGGACTCTTCAGTGCTTCAGATGGTAGAATTCTGCTGGCCAGCATCTCTTAGCCAAACAAATTTAGCAATAAGCTCTACATCGTATAATCATAGAATCAACCAGGTTGGAAAAGACCTAAGAGATCATCAAGTCCAACCTATTACCTAATACCTAACACCTCCTGACAACTAAACCATGGATTCAAGTGCCATGTCCAATCATTTGTTGAGTGCCTTCAGGGACGGTGATTCCACCACCTCCCTGGGCAGCACATTCCAATGGCCAATTACTCTTTCTGTGAAGAACTTTCTCCTCTCCTCAAGCCTAACCTTCCCCTGGTGCAGCTTAAGACTGTGGCCTCTTGTTCTGTTGCTGGTTGCCTGGGGGAAAAAAAATAAAGAGAAGACAAGTTTTATTCAGAAAATATACTGAAATTAACCTTAGATAGGAAATTTTGTTTTCAAGTTTTATATATCTTGAAGAAGAGGAAGGCTTTTATTCTGCTGTAGTTTTAGACATAAATTTAAACCATATACAATTAGAGGTCTAATTGATTAAATATGTCTTAAGGCATTAGTAAATGAGAAAGTCTTGTTCCATGTTAGACAATAAAGGCAGCAAGACAACTAACTGGATCATTCTATTTATTTCCCTGTGAGGAAAAGATGTCAGCTAAAATCTTCCAAATTCTTTTTGAGTTCCAAAATTTAGGAAAGAATATAATTTAACCTGACCTCTTCCCTCTGGTAAATTGAGATTCTAACCACTAGGCTAAACAGTTATGTACATACTATATTCCTAAAAAACATGTTAACATGTTTCAGTGGCATGCAGTGATATTAGCAATGTACTTCAGGCTGTGCAGTTCAAAGCAAACCCAGATAAATAAATAGATCAAATAAGACACAAGCAGCTCAGCTTAAAACACAGTAATGAAAAAGAAAAGTAGGAATGCTACTTCACTTCTGAATAACAATGTGCAAAGCTCTCAAGTATATGAAACTAAAAATCCCTCAGCTTTATAGTTATTGCAAATTAACATCATATTGATATTTGATATAATGTATAAAATATGGAAATCAATAGAGTACCTCTGCTACAAATCTACATTAATTTAGACTATAATAGAATAGAATAAACCAGGTTGGAAGAGACCTTTGAGCTCATCACGTCCAACCCATCAACCAATCCAACCCACCTAAACAACTAAAACATGGCACCAAGCACCCCATCAATTCTCCAATCACCCCATCAAGTCTACTGACACACAAGCCTGCACAGAGACATAGGGTTTGACTTGATGCTGCCAATGAGGAGGATGGGCATGAGGAGGACTTGGCAGATCTTAAGAGTCAGCAAGCATTTGCATAGCTGGCATTTGCAGTAGGGTTTCAGGTTATACAGCCACAGACTCTTTTAAAGGGTCAGAGGCAGTTTGGAAGAGATATAATCCCTTTGACTAAGTTAGAAAACACTGTATTTTCTAACAGGCTGGACAGTCTGCTAAGGAGAGATTCCCCAAAAACACAAGTATGGAAGTTTTAGGTGGGGTAGGCAAGCCAAAATCTCAGGGTTATGGAGAAAGCTCTCAGGCTTCCCTTGTATAAGGGAATCAGCACACTTGGGTGCCTCTGAAATGTCCCTACACTGATAGATGCAGAATGAACAGGAGGAATTGTACAGCCTCCATATTTAGAGGTTTCAAGACCTGACTGGCTAAAGCCTTGTGCATCCTGGGCTGAATTTGATGTTGTACCTACTTTGAGCAGGAGGTTAAGACAGAGATTTAGGCTGCCTCCAGGCTGAATGATTTGGTGATTCATACCCACAGCTTGCATCATATTAAAAAGAAGGAGGTTTCAATACTGATGTTTTCAGGCAATCAGTGCCTTCACAGGCAATAATTCATAGTTAATAAAGGGTAAGATTGACCTCACATAAAAATTAGATTCTCAGTTTAAACTTATTTTCTAGTCTCCCTTTAATTAGTATGAATTTCTCTCTGTACATATGGTAATGAAGTATCTGTAATGGATAATCCATTTTATTTCTAGATAAAAATTTTGGGTACATTTGAATAAATTGTTTTCTGAAGTGGTCTGTGTGTCTTCATTTGTTGTTGAGAGCTGGCCTAGCTATATTTTTCTATATGCTTAGCTTAAAGATGTCTGTTATTAAGTACAAAGAGTACTACCCTGAGTTTAAGATGTTCTGCACACTGAGTATCTTTAGGCAATAAATGTGCCAAAGAGCTTTCCAAGTCCCAGCTGGATGAACCTTTGGGCAACTGGTCTGACCTCAGACCTGACTCTGCTTTTAGCAGGATTTTGGACTAGAGATCTAAATTCCCTTCCAAATTAAATGATCTTATGAATGAATGATCAAGCAGATGATGGGGTAGTTTGTATTGCAGAGTATTCTCCAGTGAATGACTTGGAATCTGTAATCAGGCCATATCAGGTTAACTTTCAAGTACTTATTAACAGTCTGTAGCTTTCTGTAATATTAAAATATATGTATGTATATATTTTAAAGGTTTCATTTTTGTGTAAAGACACCCAATTTTCTCACACAGTGATAATAAAGTGATTTTTAAAAGCTATTGCAAATTGCTGCTTTCAATATTTGATCCTTGTTTTCCTGCCAACAGGAAATGTGCAAATGGGCCTTGCTGCTTTTTTGCCTAGAGCAGCTGTGCATCTGAAATGTGAAGAAAACATTCTCTCTGTATGTAGATTTCACTTTTAGGAAAGTTTGAAAAGCAAACATATTGCAGTGGAGAAATAGTGTGTTTTAGAGCAGTCCTGCATTATCAACATGTCATTTCACCTGTCCTCCAAGTTTATGACTGCTACATTAGTCAGTCTTAGAATACATCATGGGATACACTAATTTTTTCATTTGTTTGTTTGTTTGCTTGTTTTGTTTGCTTTTATCTCTGCTGTTTTAATGCTCATTGGGGGAAATAAGAATTCATTATGTCATAACATGTGCAGGTTTTACATTCATGTGAAATATTAAGTCGACAATATCCAGAAATTAGCAGTTTGCTAAATCCTTATTGTTTTAAGTGCTATTTTATAGCCATCTAATAAAAGATTTATTTGAATTTGTGCTAGAGGACTGACTCGGAAGCAAGAGAACAAGGAAACACAAAGTAAAATGAAACTGTTTTATTTCTTATATTGAAAACATGAAATGAAGTAGGTTGTTAAGGTACAGCCACGATAGAAATTACTGTGATAAGACCCAATGACAGAATGAAGGAATCTTTAAAAGTATGGAGAACTGAGGCTAACCAGCTAGTTTTCTGGTGAATTGTTGATTGACAGGAAAATACAATTCTGATCACCACCACCAAAAATTAACACTTCCACTGAAGAAATAAAAGTGAAGTGATTTAGAAAAAAATATAAAGATGTGAATTCTTCTGGACATTTTGGTGGTACCACAAGAGGATTTTGTAACTGCTTACAAAGCCTTTGAGGAAGAGCCTTCTTCATTTGATAGCTTATAAGAACTGTTATATCACGTATATGGGAGTCACATACAAGTGCTTTTTCGTATGAACAATGGCGTCAGAATGATTCTGAAAGTCCAGATTTGAACTGGAACCTTTGAACTGCTGGGCTGTACAGTATTCTCTTTCTGCTGTTTGAATTTCTCCATTTGGTGTATACCAGTATTATAGCACTTATCATTTCAGTGCTCTGGTCATCAAGCTGCAGAGTTAGTGTCTCTTTTTTGATATTTGCCGTAATATATATTCACATTATTAATATATTCCTTCTCTTTTATTAAAACTGCTCAGAAACAAAATTGAGAAGAGACTGCATAAAATTATTCTTCTCAGATAAAATATTCTACTTAATGAAAACCTGGTTTTTGGAAAAAACCTGCAACACTACATGAATTTAGTCTCTCCTCTTTGCTCATTTTGTTCAATATAAATCAGATTCCTGGTGATGGTGACTTTACCCTAAGAGGTAGAAGTGGAAGTTACCCTATTGTTAGGTAAAAGTCTATGTTTTATTACTCATTAGAAACACAAAACAAAGCAAAGCAAAAACCAATTGGTTCAAAAATCTCAAAAAAATAATATTTGCTTAGAATTTCTAATTTTTGTCTTCTTTATTCTGCTTAAGTGCCTCAGTAGAATGTAGGTGTAATGATTCCTTCCCAGCTAGGTCTTTTGATTCAATTTCTTGTCCACATCCTGATTCATGGCTTGATCAATCACACTTTTTTTTTCTTATTGACATCCTGTCCTCACAGGCATTCCTCACTTTCTGATTCTTCTTGGGTCTGACTCTGAGACATATCCAGCACAATCTTAGTGTATTTTTGGTGGATTTGTGTCTTTCCATTGAACAGCTCTGAAAAATACCAGTTCTAGCATAACGTGATGTCTTTTCATAAGAGATCATGCTGTCCTCAACTCCCATCTTTACTTTCTAGCACACTTTTTCAATAATTATTTTTACAGATCTCATAGTACCAGCTATTAATCCAATACGGCATCTCTGCCTTTTATACATCCCCTCTCAGAAGTCATATAGCACGATCCAAACAGAGCTTTGAAAAGAATCTTTCGGGTTTTTAATCTAGTTCCTAACTCACAGAAGTGTGAAGTTTCTGCCCACTGCTTGTAGTGTCTAAATAAAAAAGTTCCTAGTACTGTTGTTCCACACGATGATCCGCTCAAGACAAAATTGTGCTGTAGGGAAGTGACAAAGAAAACAAGGCTGTGAATAACATAAATACAACCCGCTCCAAACCCTGCTGTTCTCAATAGTCCTTGAATGTTCTTCCTTTAAAAAATATAATAAAAAAAAATCCTGCCACAGCTTAAGTACTCAACCCTAAACAATTTCAGCACCTCCTAGTGCTAGCATTTTGTCAGAAGCCAGAAGACTGAAATGATTACACAGCTGCTATGCCAGCAACATTTTCCAGGCAGTGGGATGAAAACAGTTTCTGAAATGTGGCATTCAAGTGACCTTCTTAGTTTGTCTTTTCCATTACAGCAAAGTAATATTGATGTTAGCTCTCTTTTCCAGACAATCAAAAAATAACCCAAATGAAAACGAGTAGCTTCTTCACCATCATAAATACCATTGGTTCCATAAATTGTTTCAGTAGCCTTTTAAATTAATTGACATAGCATTTAATTGTAATGTTATTTAACAAAAACATTTTGTTAGCATAGAACCTTAAGTGAAGTTTCTTAGGCATAACGGAATATGGGGAGTAGAAGACAGAAGAAGATAGAAAAATCATCAAATTCCATTTTGGTGGCAATATTTCTTCAGTTAATTCCTAAAAAGCTGGTACAGCATTTAGAAAGTGTTGTAGGTTTAAGCAGCCATTGCAAAAATGATTTTATACTTAAAGGCAGAATTTTGTCCCTTAACCTTCTTCAAGGCACATTATATGAAGTCAGAAAATTTTTCACTGTGTTTCAGAATTTACAGTATTGGAATGAGACTTTAAGGATTCCTTGTTCAAAATTCTACTTTCATCATTCATTGCAGTGACAGTATCACAGTATAAATAAGGTTGGAAGAGACCCCAAGGATCATCAAGTCCAACCTGTCCCAACAGACCTCACGACTAGACCATGGCACCAAGTGCCACATCCAATCTCCCCTTGAACACCTCCAGGGATGGCAACTCCACCACCTCCCTGGGCAGCCCAGTCCAATGACGAATGACTCGCTCAGTGAAGAACTTTTTCCTCACTTCGAGTCTAAACCTCCCCTGGCACAGCTTGAGACTGTGTCCCCTTGTTCTGGTGCTGGTTGCCTGGGACAGTATTGTCCATAATACATATTCAGCTACTATAGAGAACTGATTAATTTAATTCATTTATTTATCAGGTCAGAATTTTTATTTTTTTTTTTTGTTGCATCTAAAACTATTTGGTGCTATTGTGGTTGTTTCAGTATTTTTTACTGTTCCTGCACATCTGATGTTATGAGCCATCGAATGAAAGGCCAGTGGACAAAAGAAGATAGAAAGTCTCAGTTGACTTCATTGCCATCTGTCTTTATCAGGCTACAGCAGAGTAGCTATAAATACAGAGGCTCCACAGAAAAATGGTGCAGGATGTGGAACTAAATGTTAAATAGCCTATGACACATCAACCAAAGAGACATTGAACAACCCATTCTACAAAGTGACAAAAAGAAATCGCAAAAGAGTGGCACTTTAATAAAGTTCCAGCCTTGTGTTTTAAGTATCAAATACATGAGAAATACTTAATGTAAAAATCCTGAACACCTCCATCTCTGATAAATAATAAAAAAAGATAATGATAAATCTAGACAAGGTCAAATAATTTAAGTGCTTGAGAAAATTAGATTTTTTAATACAAGAAATCACCATCAAATATTGTTCTCTACAGATGATTTCTCCTTTAAAATAACTTCTTGTCAAGACCAGAGGGGAAATAGCTCAAAATCAGTTGTAAGAGTTTTCCACAGATCTCTCTTTTGAAGGAAAGAATTGTCCCAGCACTATAAGGAAACTATGTTTTTGGCATGAAAGTTTTTGAACTGTATTCACTTTTGAAATTTTCTGTTGTATCATACATAGAACCTTTTCCAGTCTAGGTCTGTAACTTAGGAGACTATTTTACATATACATGGTGTACTCAGAAGCAGCTAATAAGAGTACTTTAAAATCAGTATATATTAGACTTTTTGTGTCATCCTTTTGCATGTTTGTTTGTTTTTCTAAAAGGAACGTAATTAAAGGTACTCAAATTTATATCCAAGTGATTTTGTTCCATTTTCACAACACAGTACTTTTATTATCTTACCTTTTATGATCTGTAATAGATAATGTATCCATGTAATACAGAATGCACTTTGATACTCACCTCTAATTGCAAGGTGTGGTTAAATTACATTTTAATGGGTATTGAAGATTGTGAAGAGTAGTACTATCACAAAAGCATAGCTGTATTCCCAGAGTAATAAGGGATCAAAAACCTATCAACACTCAGATGGATGCATTCAAAAGCTATTCAGACTTAATAACTCCTGCTCAGCAGAAAACACATAATGTAGTTGTCCTCAATTCATTTATTAGGGATGGTTACACAATCACAGAATTACTGAGGCTGCAATAGGCCTCTGAGATCATCAAGTCCAGCCTATGACCTAACACCACCACACTGACTAGACCATGTCACTAAGTGTCACATCCTATCTTCCTTTAAACACCTTCAGGGATGGTGACTCCACCACCTCCCTGGGCAGTCAATTCCAGTGCCTCACAACCCTCTCCTTTAAAAAAATTGTCCTAATGTCCAGCCTAAACCTCCCCTGGTGTAGCTTGAGGCTAATCCCTCTCATTCTGCCATTAGTTACTTGTGAGAAGAGACCAGTGCCTACCTCTCTACAACCTCCTTTTCAGGTAGTTGTAGACAGCACTAAGGTCTCCCCCCAGCCTCCTCTTTTGTAGACTAAACAGCCCCAGTTCCCAAAGCTGCTCCTCATATATATATGTCTTTGACCTGTATCATGAAGAAGGGCATAGTTTCATAGCTAATAGTTGATTTTCCTAATTTTTCACATCTATGTGTTTTGTAGATCTATTAGAGGAACCTTTCAACAAATACTATTTTTGTAACACAGCAATCAGAAAAAAACCAAACAAACCCAAACATTTTTTGTAATAGTTCTTACCAGTGATGCAGAGGACTGTGTTTTAGGGTCCTGCCCTCCCTAGCCTGGAAGAATAGTTACTAAAATCTGTATTTTCCACTTCCTATCTGAATGCAATAATCCTTTGTTAATTCCAGAGCTGCCTGCTGCTTGCTCAAAACCAAAAAATAATAAAAAGAAAAATTGAAATGTATTCCTCATTGTAAGTGCATAACATACCCACAAATGATACTTTATAAAAGAAAATAAAAAGCCAACTTTATTTTCTATCATTTACCAGTTAATTTATTGAAGTTTCCTCCTGTTACAGCACGTGGTCAGATTTTGGGATACGGGGTCTTTATCACAAAGTTTCTTTCTGGCTACAGGTGAGCTGCTTTAAGTAATCCTCTAGTCTCTGGCTGATGAAGAGAGACAGTCATCACAAAAATTCATCTCATTTCTCTTCGACAGTTACTGGAACTGAAAGAATAGGCAAGCTTACAAGCCACCTTTCTTCAACTGACATATACATATTCATTATGAGCAGATTAATTTGTAGATTGGAGTACAGTAGTATTTTATGCCAAAGTCATGTTACAAGGCTTAGTTAATTAATTAATTATTATAAAGCACTTTAAGAACCCTAGAGAGAAGACATTATAAAAGTGTGTGATGTTATTTTAATAATTTCCCATTTAGCAGAGTGGAATGAATTACTCTGAGCCCTCAGATTCGTAGCCCTCATTAAGGACTGTTGCCTGCATTACAGAAAGTACAGTTTCCACTTCCCTTCTGCATGGCAAAACTCTGGCTTCCACCTGTCCTCTAGTAGAAAGAGAATTCAGTGGATTTTTATATTTGAGTTTTGAAATGTTACCAAAATATTTTTAGGAGAGTAGACAGTAGCTGATTTAATTTTTTCAGAATGCCTGGGAAGCTGCTATGGAGAGAAAAAGCTGTTTGAATTTTAATGGAAACAGAGGTGCCTGGAGCAAACCATTGTGCTTTCTGGAAAGCCTTGGACTTCCAGCAGATTACCTGACAATGTGGATGGAGCTTCTCAGTGAAATGCTGCTCTACCAATTTGATTAACCATTGGGAAAAGTAATGATTTTGTGATGCAAAATCTTCTAAATTTCTGCTTCAGTTATAATATTTTTGCATAATGACAAGTAAGTATTTGACTTCACTGAAGTTTCTTTCATAGAATCATAGAATCAATAAGGTTGGAAAAGACCTCAAAGGTCATCAAGTCCAACCTGTCACCCAAGACCTCATGACTAATAAACCATGACACCAAGTGCCACATCCAATCCCCCCTTGAACACCTCCAGGGATGGTGACTCCACCACCTCCCTGGGCAGCCCATTCTAATGGCTAACAACTCTCTCTATGAAGAACTTTCTCCTCACCTCCAGCCTAAACCTCCCCTGGCACAGCTTGAGACTGTGTCCTCTTTTTCTAGTGCTCGATGTCTGGGAGAAGAGACCAACTCCCTCGTGGCTACAACCTCCCTTCAAGTATTGTAGAGAGCAATAATTTCTCCTCTGAGCCTCCTCTTCTGCAGGCTAAACAGCCCCAGCTCCCTCAGCCTCTCCTCGTAGGACTTGTGCTCAAGGCCTCTCACCAGCCTCGTTGCCCTTCTCTTGACATGTTCAAGAGTTTCAATGTCCTTAAATTGAGGGGCCCATAACTGGACATAGTACTCAAGGTGTCCCTAACCAGTGCTGAGTACAGGGGCAGAATGACTTCCCTGCTCCTGCTGACCACACTATTCCTGATACAGGCCAGGATGCCATTGACCTTCTTGGCCACCTGAGCACACTGCTGGCTCATGTTCAGCCAACTGTCAATCAGTACCCCCAGATCCCTTTCTGTTTGGCTGCTCTCCAGCCACTCTGACCCCAGCCTGGAGAAGAAGAGGCTCAGGGAAGACGTTATTGCTCTCTACAACTACCTGAAGGGAGGTTGTAACCAGGTGAGGGTTGGTCTCTTCTCCAAGGCAACCAGCACCAGAACAAGAGGACACAATCTCAAGCTGCACCAGGGGAGGTTTAGGCTGGATGTTAGGAAGAAGTTCTTCATAGAAAGAGTCATTGGAATGGGCTGCCCAGTGAGGAGGTGGAGTCACCATCACTGGAGGTGTTTAGGAAGAGACTGGATGGGGCGCTTGGTGCCAAGGTTTAGTTGATAGTGTTGGATGATAAGTTGGACTCGATGATCTCAAAGGTCTTTTCCAACCTGGTTAATTCTATTCTATTCTATTCTATTCTATTCTATTCTATTCTATTCTATTCCATTCTATATAAAACCCCAAGAGTCCCACACCAGTAAGTGTATGTTGCTTTCTTTTCCTGGACAAGTATCACCCTCTCTCATTTGCTTGTGTAAGGGGACTGCTATGCACTGCAATCAGCAACTTCTAGAAAAGATATTACATGCAAGATAGTGGTGTGAGCTGTAAAATAATGATGTCTACAGCTATGCTTCTCACATATTTTCTCTACGTATTGAAGTTAGAATGTCAGGACATACTAATTCAGTGTTTTACTCTGCACCCTGACAGGATATTTCACTTGGAATAGCACTGCTATTTGAGGCAGAATAAAAAAGGCATTCCAATGAATTGAAAATACACTTACTTTTTTTTTTTTTTTTTAAATAAATGGACTGTGTATTTGTTCTTCATGGTAATCTTTAAGAGCTTTGCAATCAGCTGTCTTTTTTTCAGCTGCCATCTGTACGTTCCTGAACTCATTCAGAATGTCATACTTTTCGGAACAGAAAGCCTCATAAGGTCATTTTCTGTCTTACAGCTTGGCACTTAAAAGATTTAGCATATCTGCATTTGCAAAATGTGAAACATTTCACCCAGAATAAATTTCCTGTCAAGTGACAATTCATATCTATGCAAAGCACAGCTTTTGTTTATGTGGCAAAGGACTGATTATTTGTAGATTACCTGAAGCCCAGAGAGGTGCCTTAACGTTTTTCAAACAGAGAATAGGAATAGGCAGTGAGGAGTAAAACCAGCTGTGAACCTGCTTGACAGAATGGTTTTTAAACCAACCCAGGAACACAATTTTAGGGGGCCTACAAGAAGGCTGGGGAGGGACTTTTTAGGGTGTCAGGAAGTGATAGGGCTAGGGGGAATGGTAAAAAAAAATAAGAATGGGTAGGTTCAGGTGGAGTGTTAGGAAGAAGTTCTTCACCGTGAGGGTGGTGAGACACTGGAACAGGTTGCCCAGGGTGGTGGTAGAAGTCCCATTCCTGGAGGTTTTTAAGGCCAGGCTGGATGTGGCTCTGAGCAGCCTGATCTAGTGTGAGGTGTCCCTGCCCATGGCAGGGGGGTTGGAACTAGCTGATCCTTGAGGTCCCTTCCAACCCTAACAATTATATGATTCTATGTTTTTTTCTTCCTTTATTATCTCAAGCTCTGAGACAGTAGCATATATTTTTAGAATATTAAGAATTTGACCAGAGCTGGCTTCACTAAAGAAGCATTCTGTTTATTATGTTTGTCTTTTTTCTTAGTTTCTGTCAGAGTGTATTGTTTTACTCTGTGAATAGTTTTTTTACCATTCACTTTTATTTATACAGTGGAGAGCTTTGGACCAACATCAGGCAATGCAGAAACATGTCATGAAAGTCTAGGCATGCCTCAAAGATCTTTCAAGGTGAGATGCTTAGGAAGCAGAAATAAAGAAGGAAAGCAACCTGTGGAGATCTCATAGAAGGCATGAATATAATCAAGATTTCATGTTTTAGACAATATTTATCCTTTCAGCAAGTTATTTTCTAGCTGTAAGGAAAGCCAAGATTTTCTCTTTCTGATAGGATCAGATTATTTGTGAGTGGAAAATATCTGTCTAGGAAAATATGTAAGAAACCAGAAAAAGGAAAGAACATTAGACACAGTAAAAAAGGACACAAAGACAATCTGAAATTAAACACTAACTAATGTTCAGAAATATCAATGTTTTAAGAGGACATGAAATCCACAGTCCTAACTGGAGGACAGAAGAAACTTTTGATGTTTTCATCTATCTTATGAAGAAAATACTTTTTTCCTAGTATTTCTCAGGTTTTGAGTGCTGCCTTTTGCTAATATTATATCTAAATATACATGTGTTCAGCATCCCTCCATTGTGCTTCAGATACATGTGAGGATCTTCCAAACAATCACAGGTCGTGCCTACAATGTTAGATAATGCAGGTTAATTATCTAACAATGCTCACCGGAGCACTGACAGTAGTTCATGTTATACATCTGGACAACTTCACCATGTTTGTGGAAGCAAACCTGGAAGACAATAAAATGAAGTTGAGAAGGAAGGTGGTGCTTGATATTTCATCTTTCTTCCTTATTCAGCAAAAAAATAAATAAATCTTCCAGCATTGCTGTAGAGTTATAGGTAAATTTTTGTGGTGTCTGCTTTATGTGGGAGGCTAGTTTCACTACAGACCAGTGAGCCATTGGCAAAACCCATCTACACTTTCTGTTCAGCACAGTGTCTGCAAAGTCTTTAAATAAAACAAAACACTTAGTGGAGGTAATTTTCCTTGTCAGCAGTGGGTGGATTTAGGAAGGAGATATGGAGAGTGACAGTGCAGCATAAGGTGGTGGGCTGGAGAGATAAGACTGTTAACTGGGAAAATATGGACACAAATGAATGGTCCTGGTTTGGGGATAGGCAAATAATATTTATGCTGATAATTTCTGTGTAACATAATGCATTAAACAGTCAAATGGAGCTTCCTGTCATCTCAGACCTTGACAACAGCATACTTCACAGAGGAGAGAATCTGCCCCAATCAGTCTCATGATAGCCCTGTGGCAGAGTGCAACAACTACCGGCTGTGCTCAGAGATTAAAATATTTCTTATCCACCCACCCAGACTATAAAGTCACAGTTTAAGTACAAATGCATCATGTGAGATAGCACTGAAAACCTTGTATTTTGACTATTCTACATAGTTTATTACAAGGAGTGTTCAGTAGGACTTCAATTTCCATGTCACCCTGCATGGACTGTTCTCTAGACCTGTGTTTGTAAGAACACATGCTGAATACTCTTTAATTTTAAAAGAATGGGATGCATTTAGAGCCATAATTCAGGATGAGTACAGAACAGGTCATTCAGAGTGTCAGAATTTTAAATTTGGTTTCTTATTCTGGACTTGATTTGCTACTTGATTTTATAAAATTATTGCAAACTTGGAGTCGATATATTGTAAGTACATTAATGATGTTGAGAAGCAATGAATAGAATAGCATAGCATAGCATAGCATAGCATAGCATAGCATAGAATAGAATAGAATAGAATAGAATAGAATAGAATAGAATAGAATAGAATAGAATAGAATAGAATAGAATTAACCAGGTTGGAAAAGACCTTTGAGATCATAAAGTCCAACCTATCATCCAACACTATCTAATCAACTAAACCATGGCACCAAGCACCCCATCCAGTCTCTTCCTAAACACCTCCAGTGATGGTGATTCCACCACCTCCCTGGGCAGCCCATTCCAATGGCCAATCACTTCTTCTATGAAGAACTTCTTCCTAACATCCAGCCTAAACCTTCCCTGGTGCAGCTTGAGACTGTGTCCTCTTGTTCTGGTACTGGTTGCCTGGAAGAAGACACCAGCCCCCACCTGGCTATGACCTCCTTTCAGGTAGCTGTAGACAGCAATAAGGTCTGCCCTGAGCCTCCTCTTCTCCAGGCTAAGCAACCCCAGCTCCCTCAGCCTCTCCTCATAGGGCTGTGCTCCAGACCCCTCCCCAGCTTTGTGTAGGAAAAGCCCTCTAAGAGCTTCAGACTAGAGCAGAGATGATTTAGATTGGATGTGAGGAACAAGTTCTGCACCAGGAAGCTGCTGGAATGCTGCAACAGGTTACCCAAGGAGGTAGTTAGGGCCTCATCCCTGGAGGTATTCAAGGTGAGGCTGGACAGGGCTCTGGGCAACCTGCTCTAGTGGAGGATGTCCCTGCTGAGTGCAGGGGGTTGGACTTGTGCTCCAAACCCCTTGCCAGCTTTGTTGTTGAATAGCTAACATTTCTAATATCTGGTTTTGATGTTTACTTTTATTTTTAGGCCATCACAATTTTCTAGCTCTGCTTTAAACTACAGAATTAATTTCTATCACATTTTGGTTTGGGTTTTGTTTCATTAATAAGTTCTGTGAAATACACCTCTTGCTGTGGAAATGTGAACAAGAGAATCCATGTTGCTTTTGGAATAAAAGAGTATTAGGAGATATCTTCCTTAAGAACAGGAGTTTGAGAAAAATCTTTTTCATCTTTGTTGCAATTGTGAAGGGTCCTCATGACACTAAGGTACCTGATTTAGTCGCAGAAGTCTCTTTAGTCTCTTGCCATTGTTTAGGTATCTCACAATAAATTAAAAAGGTAAATGCAACACATTAATTTTAGCATTTGTGGGCAATCAGTGAAGAGGGCTTTTGTTTACATGTGTTATCTTGAATTCCTAAGAAGACAGATTTAAGCATTTTATTCCCGGAATTTCTGAAGTACAATTGTATCATTGCCCAGAGAGGCAGAGAGAGAAATACTCCAGCTGAGCGGAGGGCATTCAAATGTATTTCTTTTTCATCTATTCATAGACAGCTAGGGAAATGTGTTTGAACAAGTCAAACTATTGAGGAAAAAAAAGATAGAAAAAAACTAGAAGAAAATAATTCAAGCACTTCCTTGATGCAAAGAAAGCCTAAATTTTGCAGATTTGGGCCTGCATACAGCAAAATAAATACACATAATGCTAAGACATTTCATAGGATGCAAAAACTATCTTTCTCTTCATCCATTATCTTCAATAATGCTTTCTCATCACTGACCCATTTTGAGAATTTTATGGGTATAATGAGCAATATCTGTGCAAGCAATGTCTTAAAGACCAGCATTGGAGTTCAAGCCTTCTGCCTTACACCTGAAACAAGGTGGGGGGTTTTGCCCATCTTATTCCTGTGTTTAAGAGTTAAAACTGAAAATTCACTTATTTTAGGAAATACTTTATGTTCTTACATATGAAATGGAAGGTACTTGCAAACAAGCATTTATTTTCTTCTTAGTGGCATTATTGGACAGGATAATAATGTGGTGAGTGGGGTGAATATGTTTTATTTGCATCAATGTTGTTCATGTCTGAAATAAAGCTTAATGAGCAACAAAAGAAAATGTGTGTGGTGCAATTATTTTTTTTTCTATCATTAAATGCTACTGGAGTTTCAAGGACATAAAATGAAGAGACACAAGTCCATGAAAGGAAATTTCCAATAAAATAGTTTTAATTAGATATTGAGGTTTAACAGATATGTTGTTAAAGAATGTGTGCAGAATTACATGATTAGAATAAAATGTAATGGAAGAAACCCTTGTATAGGCTTCAGTCATATCATGAAAGAATTTCAATTCTCTTCCATCTTGACTTTAAATCTGTCTCTTCAGACATGCACATTGATTCTGAGGATGGTGCAGCACTGAGCGTGAAACATTCTTGATTCCTTTCAGTGCTGTCACTGAGATTGATAAGACACATTATGGTTTGGAGGGGCCATTTAACTTTTGTGAACCTGACAGTCTTTCCCTGGAGGAAGGGGAAAAATAAAAAAAGAAGACAAATGTGATGGACCTTAGATGTGCTCAGGATTACTTTGCGTATGAATTGCAGAGGTTATCTGACAGTAAATCTCCTGCCTTCCTTCCTGCCTGCCTTCCTTCCTTCCTGCCTGCCTTCCTTCCTTCCTGCCTTCCTGTTTCCTGCCTGCCTTCCTGCCTTCCTGCCTGCCTTCCTGCCTACCTCCCTCCCTGCTGTGAAATTCAGACTTAGTCTTTGGAATAAAAATTATAATGTTTTCAAAACTTCAGTGTTAGGAACAGAGTTGTGCTGATTATGACAATACATAAAATTTGGTCATAATTGTCTGAACAGAAGACTGCATCAGAGATGCCTGACTGACCTCCTCCCTCTTTCAGGTGACTCTAAGGACATAAGCAACTAGTGACTAGAACAGAAACTTCTACATGCTCTTTAATCCTGCAATAGAAAACTAGATGGTGGAGATGAGTTTATAGTTCTCTTGTAGAATGAAAATCACTGAAGTTTCTTTTCCAGGTTTGCAATGAAATTCCTGCTCTGCTCCAGGGACAGGATGACTGTGCACTGGTTATTTCATATCTGAATCTACAGTGAAAAATCAGAGACAAAGGTCAACAGATGATCTAAATCAAGCACTAAATTGAACATAAATAAAGTTGAGGAAAAAAGGAAAGCCCCAGAAACCCCATGAACCCATGCCTGCAGAAATAACTAGACATATTTTGACAAACTTCTGCTAAGAGACAGAACTCAACTGAGTTGCCACAAATACCCATGATATTTTCGAGGCCAAGAACATTCAAGTCAACTGTCCAGTGCTGGCAGCTATGGTTCAGGACCTTTGAGAAGTACACACTTGCCTGCTATGGCAGCTGGAGACAGAGGGAGACACCATCAAACAAAAGAGGTTACACTGAAAAGCTGTGTTTGGGGAACTGAATGAGTTCTGGGAGTCTCAATGGACAGCACCTTCCATCTGCAGCCTAAAGGTCATGTTAGGAAAGAAGTTCAGTCTCAGTTGTATGACCCATGTGTAATTTTAGCCACTTTAAATGCATTATTAGCAAATGGATGCCTATGGACGCTGGTTTTGGCTTGCTTTCTGTTTCAAGGGTCTGAAGAACACCTGAAACTGTGTCAGTGTTTTTGAACTGTCAAAATGTTGGGACAGTCACTGATTTCAACATAGAAGCTCCTCAGAATCTTTAGTCTTAAAGTTATGTAAAATTCACTATATAATTTCTGGTTGTGCTGATTTATGTAGCTCAGCTTGGCAAATTTATTGTTTTGGGATACATTGTGTAACTTTCACAAAGACATTGGAATATAATTGCATCAAAAAGTAGGTGCTGCTTTATCTACATTTGCTGCATAATTAATATTCTGGGTAATACTAATTGAAGAGCTAAAATTCAATTAAATGACATAATTCAGCAATTGTAAATAGAAGCAATAAAATGTATTAATTAAAAATGTGGTGGTTTCTCTTATTCTGTTACTAGAGTGCTGTAAAAGAGAAATGTTATTATACAATGATTAGTTTATTCAGAACCTTTCTTAGTTGAGGTAATTATATTCATCCATGGTCTGTCAATACAATTTACTATCGATTGTTGCTTTATATCAACTGTAGTGAGTACAGCTGCATAGACAGTTATTGTCACTTGAAGTACTGGGATGTTTTTTTTCAGGAAACAAGAAACCAAGAATTATTGTTTATTACTTTGCTAAATTTAATTTATTGTACCTTCTTTTAGTTTTGTGCTTTCTTGAATGAAATATGATAGTATAGTTCTGCTCTGCTGTCTTTGTTTTCTGCTCTGTGATGTGGGAAAGTGCTCTGTAATTTTGTAACTTTACTACGCAAGGAAAAATCTATGCAGAAATATAAGTTTCTGTAAAATTAGAATTGTAAGAAGGGCCCTCAGTACTGAGGTTTGGAAGTTATATGCAATCTTTGAAATATTTATTCCTGATGAAAATTGTAAGTTAAAACATGTATTAATCATGATCTTGGAGAATAGCACCATACCCAAGTTCCTCACGTCTTTACAGGGTAACAAACCTTGAGTTATACATAAAGCTGGGCTGTTTTGCCACCTACAACCAAACACAAGTACAGTCCCAGGTACAAATGGAACATCCATTCCAGGATATATGGATTATTGCATGTGTAAGTGAAATAGAGTATTACTTCACTGTAGGTTTCCTATGAAGCAATGGTATATAGAGAAGGTATCTCCAGGATCTGGCCTGTTCACTACAGAAAGGATTTAGTCAAGGTTGTGGAATATGATAGTACTGGTTAGAAGAAATTTGGTATACATCTCTCAGACTCCCAATGAGTATGATTTTCTGCCACAATCTCACTCTTACATGGACCTAGATATTATTTTTGGAAGATATTCTTCAAAAAGATGTGGATTTAGTAATCATGTATGACTCCCTCTCAGTGCACCAAATAATTTCATTTGAAACACCTTTTCATGGTTAATAGAACAGAATGACATGGTTAACAATCCCTTTACCTAAGTTAAATAAGTAATGTCTTAGGCTGTGGAAGTCCCAGATTTAATTTTTTTACTACCCTTACATGAACATGAAGCTGTACTTCTCCCAAATCCCCTAAATTTGAATTCTGCATGAGTAGTTTCACAGATATTGCTGCTGACACTCTTTTATGTTGTGTGAAGTACGTAAATTTACATTGGACTAGATACTGTCAAATAATTAGTTTAAAAAGTTGAAACAGATGTTAAGACTCAATATACTGAAGGAAATAGAGGAGTAGGTAAGTCTACTTTGTACAAGTGGGCTGTGCAGTCCTCTGGTAATGTGTGGGACTTCTGGCATTTCCCAGAAGCATCAGTCCTACTAATAGCAGAAGGAATGCCATGCATTATAATGAGTCCAGGGTTTCCATACCAAGTGTCTAGACTGTTCAGGCACAGTTCACCTGCCCAATGAGCATATCTGGAGTTTTAAAATCCCAATTAGAGTTTTGTACCCATGCTGGTTTTATTCACCAAATCTGTCTCCTAGTGCCGTGAGAGTGTTTAACTTGCAGTCTTTTTGGAAACTGTCAAGAAAACATTTGTACTTTTTGTGATCTGTTTAGAACATGCCACAGGCCACCATTGCTCCCCTTATTTCAAAACAGCCAAAGGACACCAGAGAATTTCATTCTATTAGCTACCAAAAGGACTTTAAGTCACTAGAGATCTAGCCTGCTGATAAAAGAACATGGATTCCCACGAGCTATTGCTAATTTTCACGAACTTACTAATAGTCCAGAGAATTTTCTGGATTTGGTGTGGTCTAAGAGCCTAAGTAAGGCCCTTCAGACCATGACAAAACACTGCTATAAATATATGATTCCCTTTAACTGATTTATCATTGTATACAAGTCGGTGTTGCTATGGTTTTGTGTAGATTTTTATTTTTCAGTCATATCACAGACTGAGATGTCTGGGTTCATTAGGTGTGGTAAAGTACACTTCGAGATTCTTATCAGTTTTCCTTTCCTTTTTCTTGTGTTTTTTTTTACCATTCTTCTAAGTGTGCAAAATTATTCATGCATTCAACAAATAAAATTAAACTCCTCAAAATGTGACAACAGAAAGGCAGCAGTAAGTGTCTCTAACTTAGCACGAGCTGGAAGACCACATGGAAGACATTGTAAAGGTAAGAAAGAAAATGGTAACAGAGTGGAAATTACAGAGCTTTAATATAATTGTGGGAATTATCTTTCAATAAAAGGATTGCATCTTAAGTAGTATAAATCCTGGGATTAGTAATAATTTTCTTTTTGGTTTTATTTGTTTCTTCTATAATATTCTTCTAGGGTTAAAATTCTTTACTTCTTAGGTATACCATAGATCATCTGAAAAAGAAAGCTCAGAAAAATTATAAAATCTGAAAGCATTCTGGAATCAGGTTATTGAAAATAAGGATGATTTAGAATACAGGTCCATTTCATTAAAGTTAGCAAAGAAACTAACATTATATTGAAGAAGAGTAGGATGGCAGCTGAACAGAGATGGGGAAGGTAGTGTTTACCACTATTCCCTCAATAAACACTCAGCTTCCTAAATTAAATCAATTCAGACACAGTTCTGTTCATTCCACCAGTATATGAATCATCAGTTATACTGAGATGGATAAACTAATTTCAAATTTTAATTATTTTTGTGCTGAGGTCACTGGTAGACCCTATCTGACTCATATAGTCAAATGAAAACCACCATAGCAGATGAATAAACTATCAGACAGCACCATTTACTTACTGAGCAATACATAACATCAGGTTGCCTGGGATAGTGGTTGAGTCCTGATTCCTGGAGATATTCAAGGTGAGGCTCAACAGGGCTCTGGGCAACCTGGTAAAGTTGAGGATGCTCCTGCTTACTGCAGAGGGGGTTTGACTACATGTCCTTCGGAGATCATTTCCAACCCAGACCATTCTATGATTCTATGACTGCACTATGCCAGATAAAATCTACACATGTATACTTGTAGAGTATTATGTTATCTCAGCATGAAACACACACGCCTGTGGTACAAGTTGAGACAGAAATTAGTCCTCTTTCCAAGTATGCTGGATCTAGAAACAAAGTAATTTGTGAACCACCTTGATGACAATGTCAGCAATTATAATTTCAGTGAGGATAATTTATGTTTTAATTAAATCATTGGCAACTCTTCTAGTTCACCCTCAGATATCTTGCAGGATCAGCTTACTTATTCCCAAATTTTATTTCCTACAGAATGATATAGTTGGCTTTTTGGTCTCTGTGAACTCTGGAATCATTGAAGACCTCAGTTCAAACTTGAGGAGGAAAATGGGTGTATTTGCATTGACATCAATATACTTAAAAAATTACTTTGATAGCTAAGTCTTTTTTAAACAAAGCTTAGTATTTATTTTCTGTTCATTAGGACTAGAAACTTCTAACTCTATTGAAGATAAATATGATCTCACTGCAGTTCAGTATTATTCTGGAGAGGTGGGCCCAAGCCAACCTCATGAAATTCAACAAGATCAAGTGCAAGGTCCTAAATCTGGGTCGGGGCAATCCCAAGCACTGATATAGGCTGGGCAGCAACTGGCTTGACAGCAGTCCTGAAGAAAAGAACTTGGGGGGACTGGTGGATGAGAAGCTCAATATGAGCTGTCAGTGCGCACTTGTGGCCCAGAAGGCAAATTGTATCCTGGGCTGCATTAAGAGAAGTGTAGCCAGCAGGTCAAGAACGGTGGTTCTCCCCCTCTAGGCAGCTCTGGTGAGACCCCACCTGGAGTACTGCACCCAGTTCTGGAGCTCCTAGTACAGGAAGGATCTGGAAGTTCTGCAGTGTGTCCAGAGAAGGGCCACAAGGATGATCAGAGGGCTGGAGCTCCTCTGCTATGGAGACAAACTTTTCAGTCTGGAGAAAGCTCTAAGGAGACCTTATTGTGGCCTTCCATTATCTTAAGGGGGCTACAAGAAAGCTGGTGAGGGACTTTGAAAATGTTGGGTAGTGACAGGCCTAGGGGGAATGGAGCAAAACTAGAACTGGGTAGATTCAGATTGGATGTTAGGAAAAAGTTCTTCCCCATGAGGGTGGTGAGAGAAACCCCATCCCTGGAAGTTTTCAAGGCGAGGCTGGATGGATCTCTGAGCAACCTGATGTAGTGTGAGGTGACTGTCCCCATGTCCCCATGTCCCCTTCCAATGCTGACAATTCCATGATTCTGTGATTCTCTGTAAAACAAATATAATGCAGTTTACTTCAAAATCAAACATGCTAATAGTCTAAACAAGTCTGCAGAGCTTATATAACTTCTGTTTAGTTCTTCTATACTTAATCTAGACCAACCATATAAAACGACCACGATTTGCCTAAAAGACACACTAACAGTATTAGAGCTTTTCCTACAAATTTTCAGTAGCTCTGAAGAGAAATAAAAATCCAGAAGTACAGGTAACACCAAAGATTGTTTTTAAATCTGTCAGGTTTTGTTTTCTATGTTAAGAGGAAACCATTTTATGGCAGCTCTTAATGATCTTTATAATGATTTTTTTTCCCCTATAGTAATTTAATTGTGTTAACTACTAATGTGTTTTCACATAAATTTCCATGAGTTGTCTCAATGTCTGAAGCATGGGTTTCTTTTATTATTGTATTTTTTGCTGTTACAAAAGGATTGTCTGGGGCAACTCATTGTTAAAGGAGCATTTGTGTCATGAGGAAAAATTATATTGAGGTCAAGTTAGATATTTCAGTGAATCTGATTAAATTCAAACAGCGCCATGAAGATTCACTCGGAGAAATAAATCCTTGTCACATTTGTGCTGAGTGCTGCAGTTGAGTTGGAGATTTATCCCTTGCTATAGATTTAACAGGAAAATAATTCAATTACTTTACTCCTGAGGCCAAATTCTCTAGCAGAGCCACACTGGCACACAGAGGAGTAGGAGCTAGTTTAGGATATTAAATGGTAAAAACACCACTGAGAATTATGCTGTTACAGTGTGAAGTAAATATAGTATAATTTCCAAAACTGAGCAACAGGAGGCAACATCCTGAACAAGTGAAGGGTAGGGGGTATTTTATGATGGGCTATTTTGTCTCTCCCTAAGTGGATCCTCTGGAGTCAAACACCCAAACTAAATATTTTTTTTCCTAGACAGAAATGGAGAAAACAGTAGCCACTAATTATTTGGTGTAACATCTCTATAAGGGATCAAGGGAGTGCTATTTACATCCATTCCTCTCTGCATCTGGCACTAGAAACTGATTATTTTCTGAAACTGGATTCAGAAATTCATGGATCAGGTTCAAAGGCAAAACAGACAGAGTCCTCCTCAGATGCAGCCACTGAAGAAAATAACTTGTACTTCAAATTCTGTAATGTCTGTAGGAAACCATTGGTTTCAGTTGACTAGCAAATGCTTCAGAATTAACATTTTTTGGACCTTAACTTCTTTCTCTCTCTTTCTTTCTTTCTTTCCTTTATTTTCTTTCTTTCTTTCTTTCTTTCTTTCTTTCCTTTATTTTCTTTCTTTCTTTCTTTCTTTCTTTCTTTCTTTCTTTCTTTCTTTCTTTCTTTCTTTCTTTCTTTCTTTCTTTATTTCTTTCTCTTCCTTAATTCCTTCCTTCCTTCCTTACTTCCTACCTTCCTTCCTTCCTTCCTTCCTTCCTTCCTTCCTTCCTTCCTTCCTTCCTTCCTTCCTTCCTTCCTTCCTTCCTTCCTTCCTTCCTTCCTTCCTTCCTTCCTTCCTTCCTTCCTTTTTTTTTTTTCTTTCTTTTTCTTTCTTTCCTCCCCACCCCTCTACCTTCTGTTAAAAGACATTCAATTTTACTAGCCAACTAGATGGTTTTGAACTTTGAAATGTAGCTGGGTCAGATCAACAGATTTTTACCCAGTTTTACACTGATTTCAAGATGTGTTTTGTTGGGTGTTTGTGTGTGTACATGCATCCATGTATAAGAGGGGAAAAAAGAAAGCATCAGAAAACAAGCAGGGAAAAACTATTCTGATATGCTCAAGATGTTTATCTAATCACCTATTATTGAACTAGAACACTTTTTTTCCCCCCCTTCTCCAATAATTAAAAATAATTAAGTGTTGAAAATAAGTATTGGTGATCTTGAAAGAAAGAGAACAACAATGCTCAAGCACGGTTCTCAGCTAGCTGTCATTGCCAGAGCTGTTCTTTATTAGTCTGCCAGAGTGCCATTTCTCTATTATTTCTGTTTAGGGTTAGCTTGCTGGGAACAACAATCATGAAGAACTATCTGAAGAAAAACATTTATGCTTGGAAGGCCTTTTCTAGTTGCTGGAAAAGTAGGGATACACCTTGGTTTACCTGGGATTGATAGACTTCTCCCAATTATACTTTTGAACCATAGTGAACTGGGTGCTTCCCTGAGCGTTAGTCTGGAGGCCATTTGTAATAAAGATTTTTGCAACATCGTTGGGAAGGGGACCTTTGTTAAAGTTGCACCAGATTCACAGGCTTCTATAAAAATATATATTCAAGAAAGGAAAGCTGAAATAATGGGTTTAAAAAAAAAAAAAAAGAAAGAAAAGCAGGATCATTGATACTGTATATAGCTTTGCTGCTTTGTTTCTTTGTTCAACATACCAAAACATCTCTTTTTTTTTTTCAAATGTAGAGTTAAGAGTCATGATTGCATCTTTTCAATTAAAGTTTCAGTTGAGGTTTCAGAGAATGATGAACATTTATAAACCTTGAAAAACTTCTGCTCTGACAAAAATGCCTGGTGACACAGTGTTCAGTTATCCTGCTTATACTGCAGAACCCTACAGCAGAGAATGAAAATGAGGGTGAATCACAATATCTAGTAAAGAAGTAATGCTCAAAATTGGATATCAGATCAAACTGTTTTTATTGCAAATGACTTGAAACAGCTATAGCCTGAAAACATTTAATAACATTTTTTGTGTATCCTTTTAACATGCTTTTAATTAAGCAAAAGTAGATTCTAATTACTTCTGAAGACAGCTTGACTAGGAAAAGCAAGCAGGCTGTCCCAGCAAGGAAATGATAATAGTAATTTGAACATGGAAAGTCTTACATGCACTTCTGCTCTCACTCCTTGAGTTTGAGGCTACAGGATTTAACTTTTATTATGTCACTGGCTTAGGTAGAAGGAATAATTCCAGTTCTCATAATAGAAAAACTTACTGAGATCAGTGAAAACTTTGCCTGAAAAAGAATGGCCACAAAATTTGGATTCAATACATAGAGACAAATTTTTCTTTGTTCTCTATCTTCCTTCATACTCATTTGCCTCTCTCATTTTTGAGACAGTGTCTTGTTGATAATTCAAATAGTCTTGATTTGGTCTGTTTCATGCTCTTTTTTGTCTACTGAAAATTATGGCTGCAGTGCTAATAGCTTCTAAATAATAATTCCTTACATAGTGTTGCTCTGCTTCCTTTTGACTTTTTCTTTATCACTCTAAATTAAAGGCAATGTTAAAAGTCATGTATCTCAGTATCCCCAGATAATTTAACCTATATATTATTTTATTACTGTTTCATCATATTTCTTCCTCTTTTATGAAGTAACAAAAAACTTTTTTATACTCATTTAAAGCTGCTTCATTCATCACAAGAAAACATATTTGTAAAAACCACATTTGGAGAATATTGATATTATTACACTTTCTGGGCAGTAAGTTGCTGGAAATTTGTCTGTTAATGGGATTGTTATGTCATTCCATTTATTCTGGTATCAACAGTATTGATTTATTCTCTAGGAACTTTATGTCTTCATCTTCTTTGCTATATTATGTGTATTTACAGTACAGGATTTTTTCTATAGTGGGAAGGCTATTTTTTGTCCAATATTTTCAAATCTATTGTCTGTGAGTGATCAAAGCCTGGAGAAGAGGAGGCTCAGGGGAGACCTTATTGCTGTCTACAACTACCTGAAGGGTGGTTGTAGCCAGGAGGGGGTTGGTCTCTTCTCCCAGGCAGCCAGCACCAGAACAAGAGGATACAGTCTCAAGCTGCACCAGGGGAAGTTTAGGCTCCAGGTGAAGAGAAAGTTCTTCACAGAGAGAGTTATTATGCATTGGAATGGGCTGCCCAGAGAGGTGGTGGACTGGAGGTGCTCAAGAGGGGATTGGATGTGGCACTTGGTGCCATGGTCTAGTAGTCATGAGGTGTTGGGTGACAGGTTGGACTTGATGATCTTTGAGGTCTTTTCCAACCTTATTGATTCTAGGAAAATTATTATAATTGTTTAGCTAATTTCAGAAATTCTCTATGTATGTATAAGAATCTAATAAAAGAGAAATTATAATATAAAGAATATATGTATGTAACTACTATATTTAGCAAGGTCTAATCTTATCCAAATTATTCTACCTTTAGAATAGAATCATAGAATGAATAAGGTTAGAAAAGATCTCAAAGGTCATCAAATCCAACCTACATGTATCATGGAAAGATTTGAACTTATTTAACCAGCTCTGGTGTCAGCTGTATTTCAGTTGCATCATGCCATCATATTATCATGATTCTGTGTGATTTTTTGTTCCTATTTGCCCACTACTGGCTTCCTTACAATTTGTATTTAACCCATTGCAATATAATACATTATCTAACAACTGTGCATGAAGATGATATGGTGTACTTTAGCAGACACAGAAGTTATTTACTCATGTTTGACATGTCTGAGCATTCACTAGTCTCCAATTTTTAAGTGATTGAGTCTTTTCAACTTGCAGAATTTAATCACATGAAATAATCCAATTTAAAAAGGAAATTAAAATAAATAAAATATAATAAACTTTTACATAAAAACATGATTGCATATTTTTATTTTTGCCAAAATTCAGTCTGCATCCCCATTAAATTATTTTGAATGCTCACAGCTCTGATGAGACAATTAAATGAATATTGATTCCCACCTGCATTTGCCAGGCTGTAGTCAGAAGTCTTTGCACAGCATTTAACTTTGTTAAAAAGCAACAACAAAATAATTATCTATTTACAAGGCCTAGCATCTAACCCAGTCCTAAAATACTGTTTATGCTCAAATTCTCTGAGAGAAATAAAGCATGTCTCATAGGAGACTTACCAAAGTAGAGGAGGAGGCTAAGGTGGTCTCTGATCAGCACTATCAAGCTGCATGTCACCTCCAAATACAGGGGGGAAAGCTTCATTCTTAGCTCAGAGATTCCTTAGGGCAAGAGTATTCCCTACAGATTTCCATTGTGTATACAAACAGCTTTAAGGTGGAGGTGTTCAGGAGTTAATATAAAATTCCTTTTGAGAACATATTGATTCATTGAAGCCAAGATTTTGAAGAACAAAGATGTCATTTCACATCAGCTAATCCTAGAGGGATGAAAAATGTGTCAGAAAATGCTAACCCATCATACAGAAAATACAGGTGGCAAAGCTATTCTTCTAGCAAATTATGACATCCCAGGCACCTGTTTTGAGGGCAAAATTTTTTTTATAACCTCTTTGTTCGCTTACAGTGTTAATGTATTCTACTTCCTTCTTTACAGTACAAACTTTGATCTTTTTCTTCTTAGCCTAGCATTCAGTGATGAATATCATGTAAATAAATACCTTCTGAACAGTTGACTTTTTGGTGAAATTGTAATTCTTTCATAATTGCTTGTTGGTTTTTGTTTGTTTTATTGGTTTTGAGGTTTGTTTGGTTTTGTGGGTTTTTTTTTCCCTTTTATGTTTAAAACTGTAAAGTTGAGAGTAAAATATCAATGTTTTCATCAGTGCTTTCTGCATCACAGAAGTGCTACACTGAGGATTACTTTGGCAAAGTAGGCTCTCATTAGACTGTATTATTGGGTATTTACACAAGACATTAAATAAACATTTCCTGGTATTTGCAGATTTGTGAAATAAATTTGCTTTATTGATTAAATGAATGCAATACAAATGTTTGGGAAGATTTGCTATATACTACTATCCTTACATCTTTCGAAGCATTATTACTCTCCATAGTTCTCCTCTAGGGGATCTGATTTTGGATTATTTCCCAGGTAACCTTGTACTTTTCTGAGATGAATCATCTTTTTTTCTTTCTTTTTCTTCTTCTTCTTTTTTTTTCCCTTCTGATTGTATTTCTACCATCACTTGTTAAATTGGTCCCACTGCTTCTCTCAAAAATAGATAAGTTTCTTTATATGCTCTCCTTTCAGAATGTGGCATTTGAGTACAGGAAATGAGTACTGATTTTGTGATGATATAGTAAAACATATTTCTGTTCAAGGCTTATCATTCTGTTACTACTTATCTAAATATTTGTTCTTTAAATTGCATGGACTTCTAGCAACTTAATATTATAGCTATATTTAATAACAAATTAAAATCTATCCTATTTTTAATGTTTTGGGTTTTTTTGTGTTTTGCTTATGAATTGTGTCCAGTTCTGGGCCCCTCAGTTTAAGAAGGACATCGAGACACTTGAACGTGTCCAGAGAAGGGCAACAAGGCTGGTGAGAGGCCTTGAGCACAAGCCCTGTGAGGAGAGGCTGAGGGAGCTGGGATTGTTTAGCCTGGAGAAGAGAAGGATCAGGGGTGACCTCATGGCCCTCTACAACTACCTGAAGGGTGGTTGTAGACAGGAAGGGGTTGGTCTCTTCTCCCAGGCAACCAGCACCAGAACAAGGGGACACAGTCTCAAGCTGTACCAGGGGAGGTTTAGACTCGAGGTGAGGAAAAAGTTCTTCACCGAGCGAGTCATTCGTCATTGGAATGGGTTCCCTGGGGAGGTGGTGGAGTCGCCGTCCCTGGAGGTGTTCAAGGGGAGATTGGACATGGCACTTGGTGCCATGGTGTAGTTGTGGGATCTGTTGGGACAGGTTGGACTTGATGATCCTTGGGGTCTCTTCCAACCTTGGTTATACTGTGATACTGTAATTTTTACTGGTCAGTCCAAATGGGCAAATTATCCTTATTTCCTAAAATTATATGATTTAACAACAAAATATGAAATGGGATGTGTCTTTCCAAATGAGAGCGTAACTTCTCCAAGGTCATGAAGAAATGCTTAGATGTAGATGGCAAAAGATTACATCTTTCTGTTTCCAACAACAGTTGAAAGAAGAGAGTTTCTAAAGCTTTTAATTGGTATGGGTTTATTTTGTTGTTGTTGCTGTTGTTTGTTTGGTTGTTTTTTTTAAAGTATTTTAATAGTTGCCTTAGAAGTAATCAAGCACAAAGTACAACATTTTTAGGCTGGATGTTAGGAAGAAGTTCTTCATAAAAAGAGTGACTGGCCATTGGAATGGGCTGCCCAGGGAGGTGGTGAAGTCACCATCACTGGAGGTGTTTAGGAAGAGACTGGATGGGGTGCTTGGTGCCATGGTTTAGTTGATTAGATAGTGTTGAATGATAGGTTGGACTCGATGATCTCAAAGGTCTTTTCCAACCTGGTTAATTCTATTCTATTCTATTCTATTCTATTCTATTCTATTCTATCATTGAAGGAATTATGGACTATTACATTGATATCAAAAAATATTGCAGTTTTCAGCCCCTGAAGACTGCTCTCTTAATTACATTGGATCATCTTCATGCATTTAAGCCTCCTTCACTAATTCCTCACTTTTTTTCCCAAGGAACATTACTCCCAAGTAAGTGAGAATAAGCTTGATCACACTACATAATATAAGGAAAGAAACTGTAATTTTTGAAAACTAAGAAAAAATAACTGAAAGGAGTTAATTTTCTTAAAAATATGTTAAAACCTGTAAGTGAAAATACAACTGTACTTGTCTTAGTAATATTGTTGGTAGTAAGTTGTTGTAGTGACTCTGGCATCTTTTTACAACTAATACAGTTGCAGACATCCTATGGAATTCACAACGCCTCTGTTTAGTCTCTGTGAAATAAGCCATCTGTTGTCCTGACTAGCATTGCACCTGTCCCAGTTTCAAAGCAATCAAGAATCACTAACCCAAAGAGCCATTATACGTGAAGAGCCTTAGAAAAACAGGGAGAAGGAGGGGATGTGAAACCTAGGAGAATCACATGCAGCTTTATGCAGCATAGTAGGGGAAAATAGGGTCTTGAAGGCCCCAGTCCTCAAAAACCAGTGAGGTTTGCTGAGAACCACTTCAGTGATTGTGGCTTTGCTTGAACTGCAGTATCCAAAATCAAGAGAGAATGCCAGTCTGAGCACCAGTAACTGGTTATTCTTGTTAATTTGAAATATTGGAACTGTAAGACTCTTCTCTATGTCAGTCAGCTTTTCTGTTTTCTACCCTGCTCAGCCATTCTCAGCCAAGTCTGTAATAACTTTTGTGGAGTGTTAACTAAATCCTTCTGATGATGGGACCCACTCTCTGGCTTCCAGTTCAAATGTTTCAGATGATCTTTAATGCAGCCCTGAGATGCATGCAGTGGCTTAAGAGATCTAAGATTATTTAGCTTTGTGCCAGAGTCCTCAAACAGTATACTTCAAAACAGGTTAAAAAAATAAATAAATTAGATAATCTGTTTCCCAAAACCACAGTGTTTGTGAGTGTATCAACAAGATCCTACAAAGGCCCATCCGCTTAAGTAAGGTTTTGAGAAGACAGAGGCTTCTGTCCTAGTGTAGGTTTTGGAATGAAAATTCTATGCTCAGTTCTTTCAAACCAGTGTTTTGTTTGATGGAGTTGCATATGTTGCCAGAAGATTAAATGCTCTAAGTCTCCTATGCTTATTTGGAGGGATATATGAATACACTTTGAGTTGCTTAAGTCTCTTTCACATGGCTTTCTGATAAAAATAAGCTCTGCACTCACAAATGACCTTTTATTGATTTATCCTAGAACTGCATCTTTGCTTTCAGCTGAGTGTAATACGATAAAGCAGAGGATTAGCTCATAGAAGGAAAACGCACAGAAACCCATTTAATTCACCAAGGTCATAAGCTCACCATACCTGGCTGCACAGTAGATTTAATATTTTTCAAAGCTAATTGGCCTTACAGCTAGACTAGTGATTACACATCCTCTTAATCACAGGTGAAGAAGCATTTCAAGCTGAGAGTCATGCCTTTACACCTACTCTCGCATAGTGTTTTTCCTGCCAATATTCCTACTCATCTCCTAGACTGGCATGGTGCCTACTCACAATTTTTTGGAGGATTTTCTAAAACACATAGATGCCAATCAGTTGTGTGTTTATATAAGCAATTTGCATTTTAGTACAAGTGCCGAGTCATTCTAAGGAGCTTATCGGTGAGTGTGACACCAGAACAGACACACTGCGACCCTTTTGAGCTGCAAACCCTGATATTTCTTTTCAAACTGCCTCACTGAATAGGGAAATACATAGCTGTAATCAAGGCAGATTATGTTCTGGGGTTTGAGTTTACAACACAATGCCAACGAGCAGATTTTAAAAGTTGCTGCTGTTAGTAAGGAAAAGAAGTTTGTTGATGTGACAACACTTGAATCAGAAAGTAACATGATTTAAATAGGTGGCCAGATCTACTGTGAATTCAATTTGTTCCAAAAAAGGGATAGATTTTTATATATATATATAAAATATATATAAAATATAACAATTATTTTATTTATTTATTTATTTTGCATGCAAGTGTCCTCTGAAATTTTCAGTCATGTTAAAAGGTGAAGTGAGCAAATGGAGAAATTTAATAACGCAGTGTTCAGAGCTAATAATTAGCCCTGGTCTAGAATACTTCATAATGGGGATGGTAATGCATACTGTGGTCTAAATTTTAGAACATTTTGATTTTGATAAGTTTCACAAAAGACAAGACCTATGGGACTATTAGGAAAGTGACAATGTCATTTATAACCAGATTCAATATGTGAATTAAGAATTATGTAAATCAAATGGGAGGAAACAGCTGAGGTATGATCTATTACTCTGTAGAAGCTGAACAAAAATTGGAACACAGCTTAGAAGGAAAGGTGTAGGAAATGTTTCTGAATTTTAAATATGAAGACACATTTCTTTTTATTAATTAAATTAGCCTTTATGCACCACTTTCATATTTAACTATTGACTAATAAATTGGTAGTAGTTGTCCTGCTTCCTTGTATACAAATACTTATTGTCATTGAAAGGACCTTTTATTCCTGATAAGGTGAAAATAGCTATTTGCTGAGATTCTTGGATAGGTTTTTGCCTCCAACAAAACTAAAGGTGAGAGGTAGGGTGAGATGCCCTGCCATCTATTTTGCATTCCTGAGATGGTCTGGCAAATTTTAACCCACCACAAGTATAAATTCTTGATTCCAGTATTGAAGATATTATAGAGGTTCCCACCAGCAGGGTTATTAGTAATGAAAAGAAAAATAATTTCTCTTTGTTTTGGTATTTAACCACCTGCTTCCATAACACTGAATCTTCTTGGGCACAAGGGCCATTTTCTTGCCCTATGAAATTCATATCACCAAGATACATAAGACTTTATTTTCTATACCTGCCCAAATGAAGAAAAGAGATGATAGCAAAATTGGTCCTTTCACCTGATAAACTGAGGTCTTCCTTACTGTGGTTTAGCATTATTTAGGAATGTGCTCATTGAGGTAGTGACTGAGAAACAAGAGATGCAGCTCTGGCTGCTTTTGTACAGCTTCATTGAAGACCGAATCTTGCACATGAGGGTGAATGAATAGCCTGCTAAAATGGAAGCAGTCCTCATTACCTTCATGTCTTAAAATTTTGTTTAAAACCACCCGACAAACCAAACCAAAACCCCAAATAGCACAAATCTGGGATTTAAAAATAATTTCTCCTAGTAACTCAACAACAACTTTTTGAGTAAATTTGAAACACAATGATAAGATACTTTAAATACAAACACCATTGCATATCATTCTATCTAAAATTAGAACTCACTTTCTAACCTCACACTTAGAGCCACAGTTGGAATGCTGTAGATTCTGAGAAACTATTATTGTACAGCTAGAAGCAATAGAAGAGCTGAAGATATTCCTCTGAAAAATGGGAGCTAAGAGAGATAGAATACCCTGTTACTGGTCTGTTGTAAAATGAGCATTTTATGTTGCTTCAGTGTATCCTCCATTATTCAGGATGCCTGAAAAATAATTTTAAATCTTTCAACCACAGGGACCAAATGACTGTCCTCAGATACACACTGGCCAAGATAAGAAATGAAATTATTAATGCTTCAGTTTGACTTCTAACTCTTGTGGATCAGAAGACAAGGTGAAAATTTTGATGTTGCTGTTTTTCACTTTGATTATTTCTGTTAAATAGATCAGGGAATTGAGTTGTGCTGAGGTTTAGTGGCTTACCCAAAAGTATACAAGTAAAAGCTTTTACAGTTTTCAAGGCATGTTTTGATTTCTTCTTCAATAACTGCTAAATATATTCAGAGCTTCTTATAAGCCAGCTTGGTTTTCTAAAGGGGTCTGATCATTTCATAATGTGCATTTAGGAAAGCATTTAACAATAGCTTTGGAAGAGGTATGATTATAGATGGATTAACTATTTCAAGAAACCTGAACAGGAGACAGACTAGATGATAAAGCATACTAGTAAGACATTAATGGAAGCAGGACAGCTCTGTGGAACTCATGAAAGCCTATAGAAGGAAGCATTTTCTCTACTTCTACAAAAACCCTGAAGTCCATAGCAAATTGCTCTGCAGGAGTCTCTCACCTGTAAGAGTGGGACCAATGGCATCCTGGCCAGCAGGAGCAGGGAAGTCATTGTGCCCCTGTGCTCAGCACTGGTTAGACCACCCCTTGAGTCCTGTGGCCAGTTCTGGGCTCCTCAGTTTAAGAAGGCTATTGAGACTTTTGAATGTGTCCAGAGAAGGGCAATGAGGCTGGGGAGAGGCCTTGAGCACAAGCCCTACAAGGAGAGGCTGAGGGAGCTGGGATTGTTTAGCCTGGAGAAGAGGAGGCTCAGGGGAGACCTTATTGCTGTCCACAACTACCTGAAAAGAGGTTGTAGCCATGAGGGGGTTGGTCTCTTCTCCCAGGCAACCAGCACCAGAGCAAGAGGATGCAGTCTCAAGCTGTGCCAGGAGAAGTATAGATTCGAGGTAAGGAGAAAGTTCTTCACAGAGAGAGTTGTTAGCCATTGGAATGGGCTGCCCAGGGAGGTGGTGGATTCACCATCCCTGGAGGTGTTCAAGAGGGGATTGGATGTGGCACTTGGTGCCATGGTCTAGTCATGAGGTCTGTGGTGACAGGTTGGACCTCATGATCTTTGAGGTCTCTTCCAACCTTGATGATTCTGTGATTCTGTGATTAGAGTTTTGCTTAATCTCTATGAAAGTATGTTGTTTTTTCAGACTGCATGTCTCAGAAAGAATTAGTACAAATCTCAATACATATAGAATAGTGTCTTGGTCAAAATGTACCTCGCCTTTCAGGATATTGTTCTGGAGAAAATCATCAGCTGCTAAAAAATCCTGACTAATGAGAGACACCATGTTTGCATAGATGAGAATTTTTCTCCATAATACTTTATTCTGAAATGAAAATTATTTGAGTGCAAGAGGGGAAGTGTGCGAGGTAAAGAGACAGGCTTTATGGGATTTATACCTATCAGTGCACAGGCAACAAGAACATGGTTATTTATTTCTGGCATAGGAGGAGGTGAGCAAGTAGAGGTCTTGAAATTTCATAATGAATTTGCCGACAGTCTGTAGATTTAATCTCAGACAAACCAGTTTCACTGATTGTTTATAGCACTTAGCTCTAATGAAATACTTCCATTTTCATATTGGTCTCAGTGGGATATAAAAATGTTCAAGGCTGAAAGTTTTTATGCTTTGAATGCTTTATCTAAGACAGAGATTCCAGTCTATGAAGCCTCTTCCAGGCTTTCAAAGTTTGCAGCTGTATTTTTTTTGTTGTGGTTATAAACCCTAAAAGAAACCTATTGCTGGTTAAAAAAAAAGAATTAGCAGTGACATGCTTCTCAAAAGACATGACAAAAACCATCAAGGGTATGTTTTTATGATGCCAACAAGATGAATTATTTCTGTTCTCATACTTCTTCATGAAAATGCTTTCTGGTGGACATTCCCGGATCTCTTTTTACATGAAGTTCATGCAGAGCCTTTACAATATTTCTAAGGTGCTCAATATTGAGTAGAGTAGAGTAGAGTAGAGTAGAGTAGAGTAGAATAGAATAGAATAGAATAGAATTGAATTGAATTGAATTGAATTGAATTGAATTGAATTGAATTGAATTGAATTGAATTGAATTGAATTGAATTAACCAGGTTGGAAAAGACCTTTGAGATCATCGAGTCCAACCTATCATCCAACACCATCTAATGAAATAAACCATGGCACCAAGCACCCCATCCATACTCTTCCTAAACACCTCCAGTGATGGTGAGTCCACCACCTCCCTGGGCAGCCCATTCCAATGGCCAATCACTCTTTCTATGAACAACTTCTTCCTAACATCCAGCCTAAACCTCCCTTGGTGCACCTTGAGACTGCATCCTCTCGTTCTGGTGCTGGTTGCCTGGGAGAAGAGACCAGCTCCCACCTGGCTAAATAGCATCAATATCTCCATGCTATAGATTAAAACATGTAGAACAAGGAACTCTACCATGTTACATTTATCTGTGAATATTTTTCTTAACAGAGTTAAAGATTCATTGAAATTTTGGAGACATGTTCTTCAAGAATGATTTCTGAATGTTTCTTAATTCCAAAAATAATAAAGAATATGCATGTTATATATGCATTTCTACCTATCTATCTATATATCTATATATCTATCTATAGATATAGATATCAACGTAGAGATATATAAAAATAAAACTATGTATATGTTGGGGAAACAACTTCAGTCACTGAGCTGGTGATGGGATGATCAGCATTAATTCCTTTAATGATCTTCTTTCAAGCATGTTTATTTTCTAATATATTATACTTTGTTGTTTTTCTTTCTAATAGGTAATACTTCTGTTCTTTCTCGTACTTAGCATGTTTTCCCCACCCAAGATTAGCTTAATACAAATCTTTTTCTTTTTTTTTTCTGTTGCATAGATAAAACTTTTCAAGGTGGATCTACAAAGCACTAACTTTGTTGTTCATAATACCTTAATTATTCTTGCATGTATCCTTCAGGGGTCAGATCTAGGTAGAGAACCCAATGGGACTGCATACTGGAAAAGGAAAAAGAAAAGCTTTAATTACTGTTCTGCATATCATTTATGGGTCAGTGGTAAAGAACAGTATCCAGGGAATCTATTTTGCATATTGTTTATTGGGTTAAATGTTGTGCTAGCTTTAACTAACATTTTTCATTTACACTTTTTAATTAATGCAGCTGTAATACTTGGAATATCTGAGCATTCTGTAGCTCTTAAGGCTGTATTCCAGGCCATTTGTGGGTGAATTTAAATGAATTTATCTAACCCTATTGTTCATGCTAATAGGCTTATAAATCTTGACTCCATCCTGGATGTCTACTCAGACACTCTAGGCACTTGGCATTCTCTACAACAGATGTTTGATGCTGCAGCTGATTTTCTTAGTCAGAGTAGTTATGCTGTTCTTACTGCTTTTCTATGTTGCCTAGGCCAGCACAGAGGAACTGAATAGGACATGACTGTAAGTGTAAATGTTGTTCAATGTCTTTCTATATGCTATGTTGCTAATATTGCATAGCAATGGATGGTATTAGACTACACTGTTGTGGTCAATGTAATTTTACCTAATTATTCTAGCAAAAGCTTCCAAATATACTCCCACTGTCTTTGGTTTTAGTTTTAGAAAGCCTGCTGGTTGGAAAGTGATTTCATAGAATCATAGAATCAACAAGGTTGGAAAAGACCTCAAAGATCATCAAGTCCAACCTGTCACCCAACACCTCATGACTACTGTACCATGGCACCAAGTGCCATGTCCAATCCCCTCTTGAACACCTCCAGGGATGGTGAATCCACCACCTCTATGGCCAGCCCATTCCAATGGCTAACAACTCTCTCTGTGATGAACTTTCTCCTCAGCTCAAGCCTAAACCTCCCCTGGCATAGCTTGATACTGTATCCTCTTGTTCTGGTACTGGTTGCCTGGGAGAAGAGACTAACCTCCACCTGTCTACAACCTCCCTTCAGGTAGTTGTAGAGAGCAATAATGTCTCCCCTGAGCCTCCTCTTCTCCAGACTAACCAATCCCAGTTCCCTCAGCCTCTCGTCATAGGGCTTGTGCTCAAGGCCTCTCTCTCCAGCCTCATTTTAAACTAGTATTAAAAAAATCCCCAAACAATTAAAAGGAGGTGATGAAAATTTTATATCTATCTGTCGGGCATTCTGTCTACAATACTGTAACCATGAGTGAGCATGGAGGATGTTTACAAGCTTATGGGGAAAAGGAGCTTTTCGGTTACATGAGAAAAGATTTATCAGAAGATTGGCAAGTTAAAGATTCTCTTCCTTCAAGCTGTCTGTATCATTTAGAAAATTTTTGCACTGAAGCCTTGTGGTCATCATCCAAAAGTGAATGATGTAGGTTCTTCGGTCATTTCCTGATCTCCCTGAATAAAGATCCCTCACTTTGCAGACTCTTCACTTTTCATCCTCATCCCTTCTTGAAATACTCATGAGGTTCTATCTCACACCAAATTAAACCTAAGGGAAGTTACAGCATGTGATGTACTTGTTGTATCACTATGCAATTCTTCTAGGGTTTGGGACTTTTTTGGTTTTTTTTTCACCTCAGAGCTAGTAAATAGTGATAGTGGCCAAGGGCATTCTTGAATTTTAATTTTTAAACAAACCATGTAAAAATATGCATTTCTAATTAGCCATTTATTTGTAACTTCCATTGCTTTTAGGGCCTGGTTCATGCATGTGAACTGTTCTCTGTCCATGAAGATTTCTTAATTCTTGACATTAACTGCTATTTTTTTAATGGCCCCATTAGCATTACAAAATGTGATTACTGAAATTGCATTAATTTCATTCCTACCAGATGAAGCGTGTCTATTCCTACTTTGAAAGCAATTTTCAGAAAAGAAATCTAAGTTATATAAGGATGAGAGATGTGAAGATTGGAATACACAGCTTCTTAAATCCTTAATTATCTCAGAAAATACATTATGGATTTTCAAAAGAAATCCTTTTGTGAGATTATGTAGCTTTGATGGATGCCAGAAAGAGAGGAAAAATAGATTTCTGGATTGTTCACATTACAAATTTGCAAAGATGATGCTCTTCGTTGGCCTGTCAAAGTAATATCTGACAGTCTCAGTCCCAGAAGAGCAGCTTTAGTTTGCTGGTAAAACTATTGTTACTGTCAAAGACATATATGTGAATAATACATTGCTATCTATATCATTGGAGGTGTTTAGGAGGAGACTTGATGGGGTGCTTGGTGCCATAGTTTAGTTGATTAGATGGTGTTGGATGATGGGTTGGATGTGAAGATCTTGAAGGTCTTTTCCAACTTGGTCTATTCTATTCTATTCTATTCTATTCTATTCTATTCTATTCTATTCTATTCTATTCTATTCTATTCTATTCTATTCTATCCCTTTAGGTATTCAGCATCCCTTTAGGTATTCAGCATCACTCTTTAGCTCCAAACTGAGTTTTTCTGAATGGGACACTATGAAACTATTTGGGAACAGCATATGTTGAACTTTGACAAGTTTCAGCAAGTACATCTCTTTACTGCGCACCATTCATTCTTGTTAACTGGAATTATTGAGGAATGAAATAATTCCTTTAACCTAGACTGCTTTTACTATCTCTTCATGGAAAGCTGAAGCAGAAGATTGTCTTACCCTAAACAAAGTGACAGTTGGTCAAACAGATACATTTGTCTTATACACAGTAAAAGACAATGCATGACAGTGCAAAGCTGAATAAAGACTTTATCAGCATAAGTACAGGATAGCTACATCAGTCAGAAGTGACAAACCCTTTAGTCAGTCTTATAGGTCATCTCACGCACATGCCAATAAAACCTGGAAAATAAACCCTACCCAGGCAGTTATTAAATACTGCATGTGTTGCATGTTGTCTCAGAGGCTTAGTATAGCATGACAGCTGCAAAAAAATCTGAATGGGTAGTTCAACCACAGGTGAATATGTGAAGAATGCCTGGAAAAATTTGGCACAATAAAATGTGTTTTGATGGAGGTGGTGTAAATTAATAGACATTTCAGTATTGTATTTTTGCCTCTGCCAGTAATCAGAATGTCTTTTCCACATGCTCATGTAATTTTACTGCCATTACAAGAAAGCTTAATGTCCTCTTTCTTCTATGATGTGAATCTCAGCATGAATATTGATCAACTCTATTTTTAGAAACATCTGATGACTAAGCACTGAGGAGAAGCTGTGACATAAATGATGTTACATTGAAGAGATGCAGATTTTCTTTTTTTTCTGAAAGCAGATGGTCTAACTTTGTGTTCTCCCACTTTTCTGATCAATGTAGGTATCGGGCAGATTAGAAGCGACAAGTGTGAAATTCATCTATTTAATCTTAATATGGTCATAAAAAAATTTAATCAGAAATGAAAAAGGGTAGAATTCAGTATTAGTGTTCATGTCACAGACCTTTGAGTACAGCTCAAATTCAGATCTACAGCTTGATGGTTGCAGCAAGTAGATTTCTTTATTATAAACTTGAAGCAAAACCAACACTAAGAAGTTCTTTCTGCAGAACTGTTTTAGAAATATTTATTTAACATTTTCCCCATAAATTTCTTTGGGTTGGATTGGGTTTTTTTGGTGTGGTGTTTTTTTTTTGTGGGTGGTTTGTTTGGTTGGTTTTGTTTTGTTTTGTTTTGTTTTTCAAGATCCTAAAATGCCAGTCATTAATCAGGTCATACTTTTAAGTCTTGTGTCTATTTCCTTCTCTCCTGCAGTTTGTTTGGCTTTTGGTTTTCATATATTACCACTGCGTTTCTAACTAAGGGATATGCAGAGACATAGCATTATGTGTATTCTGAAATGTCATTCATGTCTCTTAGGGAAAATCAGGTTTCAGTAGTTTTACACAGTTGATCATTTGACTATAGGCTGGGACTGGATACTTACCGCTTCTAATATTGCACTGAGGTGAACTTGATAATCAGCACAGATGCTTGTGGTCTTGTGAAGAGAATATATGCTTGGCCTAAGACATGCTGTTAAACATACTACAATGGGCTAAATTGCAAAATTCAACCTTGTTTAGCTTTAGAAGGAAAGAACAAATATGAACAACAGGAAACTAAACTGCTAAAGAGATCTGTATGGAGAGGAGTAGCCTATCCATTACTTTAATATGTTGTAACATGTATTATCCACACCGGATGTCAGCTGACAATTTTTCAAGTCATAATGAATCAGTGCCTCTGTATCTGTAGCTCCCTCACATGCTGCATACCTTCCTCAGTGGTGTCCCATTTGCCTGGATTATGTATAATACTTTCCTTGAAGGGATACCTTTCCCGTACATGTGATACAAGCCTCCTTCAAAGGCTGTAGCCTTGTGCCTCTTTACCAATTTCTTTATCAACGTCCCCTTCCTTAGCCAGGACCTCCATCTGCCTGACTTCACCATCTGAATCCAAGACACTGTCTCTGTCAGCCCAGCATCTGAGCAGCCAAGTGACAAAATATTTGCCTTGATGACAGCAGAAATCTTTTTTGTGTATGCCATTGATCACTCAGTAATAGAGATCAAGTGGTCTTGGCTACCATCCTCTAACTCATATTTTACATGTGACAACTGTGGTTGGTTGAAATCCCTCCCCCAACATTAAACTAAAACTACCACAATAACTAACAAAGTCAAAAGTAAAATGACATGATTGTGTGCAGCATAGGCATTGTGCCCATGAAAACAGGGAAGCAACACAAGACATTCTGATTAGAAATGAAAAAAACCCCAACTTTTTGCCATGATGGTAGTCAAACACTGGAATGAGTTGCACAGGAAGGCTGGGAAATATCAGTCTTTGGGCATAGTCTAACCTAAGTGAAATCATCAAAGTGAACCTGCTTAATAGAGGCATTAGCCTAGATGACCTTAGCAGGTCCCTTACTTTCTAACCTGATCATTAGAGCTTAAGAAACCCCACAATTATTTTATTTAATTCTTTATTTTATTTTATCTTATTTTGTTTTTCTTTGTTTTGTTTTGTTGTATTTTATATCTGAATACAGTCAAGAACAGTTCCATCTGGCCTTGCCATTACTATTTTATGTGGTGATTTTGCCACTGTTTTATCTCTTCCAATTTATTTTTGTTTGTTTCCTATTTCAGCCTGACAAGTCTTTTTTTCAATTCCTGTTGCTAGATGTCAAGCCTTGAGTCACTTGAGGGGATCCAGGTACCTGGAGGTAAATAAGCACTGCACTGAGATCCTCTGGAGAACCTTGTCAGGACTGTGTTTGACCATTCTGATTGATGGTTACTGATGTAACTGTCATCATACAGATGTGGTTTTCACTTAGGAAACCAAATGACCTTCATTCTGACCTGAAATTAGGTGTTTTAATATACAATATTTATGTGATTTATCCTTTATGGTCACCGATTAGATGAAAATCTAGAATAACTCTTCTCTTTATTTCTCCTTTTCCTTGACACAGTCACTGAAAGGACGAATTCAGACTGTGGAAGTGCCAATCCATGAGAGGTTTTTTATTTGCTTCTTTTAATTTCAGTCCTGATTTACCTAGGCTTTTTATGGTCAGTTCTGGGGATAATCAAGTATTATTTTTATTTTAGTATTCTTATATGACTCACCGTTTTCAGGGTTTTTTAATAGTGATATTTTTGAAGTAACAAGTTGTCATGATCACTTGAGGAAGACAATGAAAACAGAGAACAGGACAAAGAATAAGGCTTTTCATAATATTTGTGTATAGGGATTTTTAAAGATAGACCATAAAAATGATATTGAAGGAATGCAAGATTCTTAACTAGTCAAATATTTAAATTATTGTAACTTTAATTTTGTAATTTTAAAATCTACAAACCTAGAAATAATTTTAGTACCTGAAAAGATAATTAAGTTAAGAAAACTATAGCCCTTTTCCCTGCTGTTAAGTACAAAGTATACTGTAAGTGATCAATGGCAACCCCAAGACCCAGTTTCTGGAGCACTGGATAAAAATTTCTTCTGAATACTTTTGCTGCATTTAAAAAGGGTCACTGACCTTGAGCTTGCACAACTGCCATGTGTTGTTAAGTGGGATTTAAATTAAGGATAAAAGAGGGAAAGGAAACTGTCACTTAGCACAAAAGAACTGACAACTCCCAACCCACAAAATAAGCAAACGCTGAATGCATTAACTATCTTTTATTGCAGAAAAGGAAGATGAATATTAATATTATAAAGTGTCTAAATGAAGAGAAAAACAAGATCAAGAAAGTGCATTATATGTTAAACCAGTTCTAGCATGAATAATAACTTTATGATAGATTTGCTTAAATGGATATCAGTACGTAGGCATTATAATCTCTGTAAAAAGCATCACGAAAGCCTCTCTGTTATAAGGATGACATATATCACAAAGGGGTAACAAATTAAAATCATGGAGTCTTACTGGAAATTCTTTGGGTTAATAAAATAGACAGGAAAAGTAGAACTGAGAGAGGACAAGGTTTTCTCCAACTAACCTGAAATTATCTGTTTACAATGTAGCTGTTTATCTGCTTATAAAGAGATTCAAGCAAACCAAGGAGAAATGTTTCTGAATAGATGTTGTTTTCTTGTACACAGTTGTTCTTAAAATATAATGTAAATCATCACACTGACATGAAAATGCCTTAAAATGTAATCAGTTGGGTTTTATTAGAGCAGATCTTAAAAACTTCTGGGAAAGATTATGATTTATTAGCATAGAAATTAACTTTTAGCATAAAAAAAACCCCTCGCTGTATTCCCATGTGAATCATTAGCTATTGGCTTTAATTGAGAAAATGGCTAGGTATTCCAAAACAAACTACAACTGAGGTCAAACATATCAGAAACCTTTATCAAAAGTAAGCTTATTCAGACAATGTGAGCTTTTTATATGTATACACATCCTAACATATGCTCACGTTGTTGGCTATAGAGCATTCTTGTATTAAACACACTTTTGTCATTTGACTTGTCCTCAGGTTAATAATGAGCTATGACTTTCAATTCTGTGATACAATTAAACTGGGCACAGAAGACACCCAAAGAGAATCATGTGTCTATCAATATTACCAGGATACCTGTCACTGCAATAAGTAGGCACTAATCATAATGCTTGGGAGAAACATCTATGCTGTCTCACTAGGATCATCTTCTCTGGCCATTCTAATGACTAGCTATGTTTTCTACATCATTAAAATGTCATTATAGGTATTTTTAAATTACTATTTTTCTTTTAATATATTTAGTTTGTCAGCAGCTAATGAAGGAGCTGCCAGTGATATTTTAATGATATTTCCAAACTAATAGATTTTTGGTTGATTAGGGCCTTATCTATGCTCTGTTTGGGACACTTGTCTGAAAACAGGTATCTTCAGTTATAGTTTTTCCACATGGTCTCATTACATTGTAGACACAACAACTTTGTAGTGAGAGCATATTTCTGATGCCATGCAAAATCAGTGGTAGAGCCACCACTGGTCTCCATGGGACCCTGACTGCTTCTGTGGTGCTATGATCACTCCTGAGGCTTAAGTTCCTGTGACGAGGGATAAGCTCAACGAGCCACTCACAAGTTGCTTGATAGTAAGGCATTCATGTGTAAAAGGTCAGTCTGAATGTGTGTGCTGGTGAGAGGGTTCAGCACACATTGGGCTGAGGTTTATTTGCTTTCAATATTAAAAAGGGCTATCTAGTAGTGATTATGTTTGATCCACCAGCATGAGGGCATCTGGGTGGGGAAGGCTCAGCTGTTTGGGAATCCATTCCTGTTTTCACTACTTGGAGAGTGACAGGTAGTTTCACCATTCCCTCACGCTTCACAGGATCAAAGGACCACAGGATGTTAGGGGTTGGAAGGGACCTCTGGAGATCATCAAGTCCAACCCCCCTGCCAGAGCAGCACCATAGAATCTAACACAGGTCTCACATGAATGCATCCAGATGGGTCTTGAAAGTCTCCAGAGAAGGAGATGCAACAACTTCTCTGGGGAGCCTGTTCCAGTGCTCTGTGACTCTCACAGTGAAGAAGTTCCTCCTTATGTGGAACCTCCTGTGCTGTAGTTTATATGCATTGCCCCTTCTTTCTTCTTCACTTTGGCTGAAGGACTCTGGAGTGTGCTTTTGGGAAATTGAAAAAAATTGAAAGCTCATTGTCTTGTAAGTAGGTTAAAGATGTCTATTAGCTTCCCTGGATTATAAATACATACTCTATATCAAAAGACATCTCTGAGAGCAATATATGCCTGGCTGGGAGGTGAGAGACTGGTTTACTGTGACGAAGAGTGAAATACCCTCTTCTAAATGCTCTTTACTGAGGCAAATGACCCTTCAGTTATGTATTTTTTTGATATTACTTTCCTTATGTAGCTTCTGTGAAAATCTCATGAGAATTTCCGGGATTTTGATATGTTTGTGCTTTAAAAAAGCTTTTCTTTAAAAAGAGCTTTCTATGTGAGAATTGTTTTTACTGATTTAGATAGGTTTATGTCCTTTGTAATACACTTAAAACCTCATCTCTTGACAGCCCTTTGGAAGACTGCTTTTTAGAAGCCATGATCATATGGAGCATTTTAAGAAGAAGATTTCAATCACAAATGTGTGGAATAATTACTGCTTTTTGCAAATGATACTGTATGAAAATACAAATTACTTCCAAGAGTATATGTGACAGTGTAAAAAGGTCAACATTACCCATTTAAAAAGAAAGTCTTGATTTGCCTTTAAAAAACCAAAATCTGCTGAAGATGTGTGGCTTGGTAACCTTGGCAAAGTTAGATAAAATGAAAGTCATTTTTAGTTCCCAAGGAAAATCTTATGGCCAGAAATTGTGAGAGTGATATGTATACAGGACAACAACTGGAGCCCTGAGATTGTTTCACTATAACAAAGAACAGAAATTATTATTTAAAAAATGATGAAAATTTTTCTCCATTACATGTTCTTCAGACAAGAAAGAAGAGTTCCTTTTTGCCATTTTCCCCCCCTTTTCCAGGTCATTGTTCACTTGGTCCAGCCCTTTTTCAAAGTCTTTCAGTAGTTTGCCAGAAAAGAAAATGGCCAGTATACATATAGAGAATGATCTTAGAGTTAGGGGGAATAGAACAAAAATAGGAATGGGTAGATTCAGATTGGATGTTAGGAAGAAGTTCTTCCCCATGAGGGTGGTGAGACACTGGCACAGGTTGCCCAGGGAGGTGGTGGAATCTTCATCCCTGGAGGTTTTTAAGGCCAGGCTGGATGTGGCTCTGAGCAACCTGATGTAGTGTGAGATGTCCCTGTCCATGACATGGGGGCTGGAACTGGATGATCCTTGATGTCCCTTCCAACCCTAACAATTCTATTATTCTGTGTTATGCCACCTCACAGTCTCATTTCCTCATTTCTATTACAGCAAGAACTCAAAACACCAAAACAAACAAAGAAAGAAACAAAAAAAGAAAATTATTTCTCCTTCCCTATAGGCATAAAACTATTTTCCTGTTTCCTGAAATGAAAGTTACCAATGCTGGTGTTATGTTGCAGATATATGATATATAATTTTGCACTGCTCACTAGTGTGTGTTATGCTTGAAAAATGGTAGTACCTAATCTCCAATTGCTTCTCTATTCTGCTGATTTGGTGGCATTGCTCATAAACCAAGAATGGTGTCTTGAGCAAATTCTGATCATCTCCTCCTGATATCAGTGTTTGGATCCAGGAACTCTGAAAATTCATTTCCTTGTGCTTTCCTTATTGGCAAAATGTCATTCTGCATTGCAAGGTTTTTTCCCCTCCATTTTTCTCTTTTTGTTGAAGAGAAGCCTTATAATCCTCTCACACTGAAATTTCATCGCAATAATTTTATGAAATGATTCTACCCCACAGTGAATAAGGAGATGTCTTTGTATATAATATAGTTTGGTGTAACAGATATTGCAAGATAAATAAATAATAATAAAGCTCAACAGACTCTGACCTGAGCTCCAAAGTATGGATTTTTCCTCAGCATCTGAGGGAGGGCAACTCATCTGTTTAACATGATGACAGAAAGCCACCAGAGGTACAATGGTAATAGACTGATCAGCTGCAGCAATGTTCAAATTACAGAACAGAAATGGAAACAACTAGTAAAACAATGTACAGTCCAGGTGTATTCCTGTGGGTATCGAGGCACAATAACTGATCATACAACTGACTTCCTCAAGCACTTTAAAACACAAGATGAGCATATGCATTTTGTCTCCAGTTATTTATTCTAGGAGCTGTGTTTCCTGAGAAGTTGTGATTAACTCTATCAGAAAATAATTACTCTGTCCTCTGTAGATAAAGTATTGTCTGTAGGTCTTATTTTTCCTGATAAGAAATATGGAAATGTCCTATTCTGGGTACAAGAGTTTAGCCAAATCACACAGTCAAACCATTATTTACATTTCTCCTGTAAAAAAGACAAATGCATTTCCTAAATTGCTGCTTCCGTTTGGAGGAACTTACACATGTAGCTGTGCAGGACACTATATCTATGATGATATTAACATATTTTTTCTTAATCCAGTGCCATAAACCACAGGTAGAATAGTTAGTGGTTTGACATCTATGTGCAAGCATTCAGCCTAGGGCTTGAACTGCAGCTCTGCTGTTAAATCCCTGAAGATATGAACAAAGGCAGCAATGCCATTATGCCTGTTTGACACTAGTTCCCATTCTTGAGCTTGTAGAAGGAATGCCTCCAGCATCTTTGTAAATTGATGCTTGTATTCGATGGTTGGACTCGATGATCCCTGGGGTCTCTTCCAACATTAGTTATACTGTGATACTGTGATACTCTGTCCACTATTCTCATTTGTGTTAAATTTCTTGTGTAAAATTCTTTCACATTATTAAAACATCTCAGAAGAGGAATTTTTCTCGCTTCATGCTGTTCCATGAAGCATATTGAGGTCCAAGGAGAACCCAAGTGCCATACACTAGGTTGGAATGAAGCAAACTAAAGATCTTGTTCGTGCTCAGATAGTTGCAGGCAGTACATGAAACTCAGGTGATCTGAAATCCCATTTTCATATTCACTGTGTCATTTCTATAGCCTCAGAAATTTCCACTGCACAATTGAAGTATTTTATTTATTTATTTTTAAGGAAATTGTCAGGATTATGCAGTTTGTGTTCAGAAGTGGTCAGAGTGGATTCTCCCCTCCTTTTGATTTTCAACCTTGTTCTTTAAAATCCCTTGTGTTTAATACACAGCATTTTCCTCTTGGAAAGAAAGTTCAGTTTCTTTCAATATGGTAACTCTTCTACTTAAATTGCTGGATCTTCATTTTCTTCTAGGGACATGTTATTTTTAGAATAGAATAGAATAGAACAGAACAGAACAGAATAGACTAGACTAGACTAGACTAGAATAGACCAGGTTGGAAGAGACCTTCGAGATCATCGCATCCAACCTATTATCCAATGCACCTAATCAACTAAACCATGCAACCAAGCACCCTATCAAGTCTCCTCCTAAATACCTCCAATGATGGTGACTCCACCACCTCCCCAGGTAGCCCATTCCAATGGTCAATCACTCTCTCTGTATAGAACTTTTTCCTAACATCCAACCTAAACCTCCCCTGGTGCAGCCTGAGGCTGTGTCCTCTTATTCTGGTACTGGCTGCATGGGAGAAGAGACCAACATCCGTCTGCCTACAACCTCCCTTCAGGTAGTTGTAGAGAGCAATAAGATCTCCCCTGAGCCTCCTCCTCTCCAGGCTAAGCAACCCCAGCTCCCTCAGTCTCTCCTCATAGGGCTTGTGCTCCAAACCCCTCACCAACTGAGGGGTTGCCTTTCATATACTTAAATTCTCACTGAATGTGAGATTCAAGGAGTTTTGTGATTTTTTTGAGTTCCATTTGTGTGCTTACCACTACTTAATGCATTGAGAAAGAATGGATAATTGTCCTGAATCTCTTTGTTGTATAGATAATCTTGATAAATAAGGTTTTGTGCTTGCTTTCTTTCCCATTTATTATTTATTTAATGGAATTTTCATCATCAGTCTTCTTAGTACACCAACCTTGAGATACATCAGCCAGTGTTCTGTGTGAGGGTCCATTTTCTGGCACAGAACTGAGAAGAGCTTTAGAGTTTTGTTTATGTTTCTTTTAGGAGACTATGTACAAGGTAGGAAAAATAAAAGGTTTAGGTTAGATCAACATAACTCCACTGACAGTGAAGTGCCTAAGCAGCTGAAGTATATGTTCAATTCATTTTTATATTAGCTTCAAACTGTATCATATTGATTCAGCACAGATCTGGTAACCATGGATATAAAAATAAAAGAACTTTGATCTGTGAAAGAATACAAAGCATATCACAGACATGCTGCCTGGCTTCTTGGTGACCCTGATTTGAAAGTCCCTGAAGACTGCCAGGCAAGGAGGCTGTTCACCACATCCTTTTAATGAAATGTTTCCTTGGGGCCCCAGGGAAATGTGGAATGTTTCCTTGCACCCAGAGAATGCAACATACAGTGTTGCAAATAATAATGTGGTTATTATTTTTCTGCTATCCAGGCATGAAAGATACTAGTGTTGTAAAAGATGACAAGTGGAGACAGGATATGATATAAAATCGGGTGAGAGACAGAAAGTTAATTGACTCCTACCAACAGATGCTTAGTAGAAGGGATTTAAATAGCAGAAGCAGAACAGTTCAAACAGGTTGAAAGCATTTGATAGCAAAGATTTTTCACTGCATGCACTCAATGCTTGAGTCTTTTGTAAGGCTTAGGGTGTTTTCTTCTGTAACAATCTTTGCTCTTGTCATAACATTGCTCTTGCTGTGATGGGTTAAAGATATCGGTGAGAAAGATAATAGCAGTTGGAGTTGGGAACAGGCAGGCTTCCAGGCAAACAGACCATTCTTTTATGTGTTGAAGAGCTTGTTCTTTTTTATCCCTTGCAGTAGCTGTTATAATGACAGATTGCATCTTCCTGCAAATCTTGCCTGTAAATCTTGCATGTTTCAGGTCACCATCCAGTACAAAAAGTTTCTGAGGTGGCTTCATAGTAAGTACATTCCAATATTTGCAGGGCTGGGAGGGGGAGTCCTAGGTTTGCTGTTGTTGTAGTTGTATTTTGTGAATTGATTCCAATTCTACATATTAGATTTTTATTTTATTTTACTTTTTTAAAGGTCTGTCCAGGTAGATCCATATTTCTGGCAATTCAGATAAATCTCAGACACCCTCTTTCATTAACTACATAGTACTTGCTACGTAATTAAATATACTACTGCTATGGCATGTGCTGATACATCATTGCTTATTACAGGAGAAGAGTTGCATTTAGCTTAATAAATTAATGTTATTTATTCTAGGTATTTTAAAAGTCCAGCCTATCCACAACCCTCTGCAATGCCTTCCTACCCTCAGCACTCCTGCCTGACTTGGTGTCATCTGCAGACTCACTGAAGGTGTACTTGATTCCCTTGCCAAGATCATTCACAAAGTTATTAATGAGGACTAGCGCAAATAATGGTCTCTGAGAGAACCTCCTGTGACCAGCCACTAACTGGGTTTAGAATAGAATAGAATAGAATAGAATAGAATAGAATAGAATAGAATAGAATAGAATAGAATAGAATAGACCAGGTTGGAAGAGACCTCCGAGATCATCATGTTTAACTCCATTTGTTACAGTAGTCTGGACTGGTCATTCAGACAGTTTCTTACTTAGTGACGAGTGCATCTGTCCAAGCCATGACCGATCTCCTTAACAGGCAAAAATCTGCCCTCTAGAAATCTTATGTAGCAGTCCTACTGACCCCTCTTCTTCTTCAAGAATTAAAAAATCTATTATGTCATGACAACTATGCCCTACATGGACTTCAGCAACCACATTACTCACAAGTTCTTTTCTGTTCACAGAGCAAATCTTGTGCAAAGTACCTTCCCTTGTTGCCTCTATCACCATCTATGTTAGGAAGTTATCTTCCACACACTCCAGGAATCTCCTGGACTGTTTCTTATGTTGCTAGTTTTGTCTCTGACCAATTTTCCACAGCATATTATTGAGTCATCGTATTTCAACAATATATTATTGACTTAAATTTTATTAATTGGTGCTTTAGAAGATAATATCAATAAATGTTTCCCTTGGGGAAAAAAAATTATCGAGTCTTCCACTGCTACATGATATAAACCACTACGTATTTGTATGTAAAGGTATATTGCTGTTAAAGTATCAGGGAAATTTGATACAAAATAATCCTAAAGAAATACTAAAGAAAGTTTCAAGACATCATATGGAAAGCTGATATTTTGTGATAGAATGTAACTTTTCATACATGACAGAAGAAATAGATATGAGTTAAGAAGGTCAATGAAACTGACCCTGGACCTGAATGAAAGGAGAAAATCAGCTGAGGAAAATAGTTTTGATTAGAATATTTCATTGGCCTTTAACTAGTTTTATCTCTAATAAATTCACATAATATGATTCACACAAGCCATTAAAATAATATATTGGGAGAGATATGGTGCAAGATAATGTTGTTAATATGGAGAGACTTTAATTAAAAGTTGAAACCATAGGTCACACAAAGTTATTCTCAGTAATGACTCCAACTTTCTAATACTTGGCAACACTTGCTAAGATGCTTTACAGCTGCTATTAACAATAAATTTATATTTCCCGATGATTTAAATTATTTTACTGCTAGTGTAGTACTGAGGACAGAAGCAAATACATAACGGAACCTTCAAGGAATATTAGTTTACCAGACTTTACTGCTGAGTTGCTGTTCAAGTGCTATGAGAGATAAAACGTGTGAGAGAAACAATTGTGCGGCGTGCAACAAGGTCAGTGAAGAAGTAGGAGGTACTCCAAGCTCCAGAGCACAGAGCGCTCTGCAGTCCATGGAGAATACCATGATGACACAGGTTGTGTCCCCCTTCAGCTCATGGAGGGCCTGTGCTAGGTTCAGCTAGAATGGAGGCTATTTTTCTTACAAGAAGATGGGAGGGACCATATCCAGGATAGCCAATGGAACCGGCCATTGTGGTATTTGATACCATATAGATGTTACGCCTTCTTGCATGTGGTGTTGTCAGGTGAGGGGGGTTGGGATTTATATCACTTGCTCTATATATGACTTCATTTTTATTAGCATTATTTTTCATATTATTGATATTCTTGTGTGTTTTTATTTTGTTCTTTGTATTGTTTTATTAAACTGTCCTTATGTCAGCCCATAGGGGCAGAGTGTGAGTGATTGTGTGGGGCTCAGTTGATGGATGGGACTAAAGCATTGCAGCATACGGATATGCTCTGAAGTCATCTGCAGCCCATGGAGAGCACATGCCAAAGAAGGGAGGACTTGTGGCCACTGAAACAGCCTGTTCCTGAAGGACTTCTACCCATGGTAAGGCCTCATACTGGATCAATTCTTGAACTGAAATTGGTCTGGGAAAGACCAACATTGGAGAGGTTGGTGAAGTGCTGTCTCCTGTGGATGGGACCCCATGCTGGAACAGGGGAAGAGCATGAGCAGGAAGGAGTGGCAGATAAAATGAAACCCACATTTCCCCTTCCCCGGTGCTCCTTGGAGGGAGAAAATTGGAAGTCAGGGGTAAAACTGAGCCTGGGGATATGGGAGGGGTGGAAGTAAGGTAATTTTAGATTTGTTGTGAGTTCTTATTATCCTGCTCTTTTTAACTGGCAAGCAAGTCTATTAATTTCCCCAAGCTGAGTCTATTTTGCCCATGAGAGTAATTGCTGAGTGATCTCCCATTCCATATCTTTTTAGTTTGGGCCTTAAGCTTTTTGTTGTATTTTCTTCCCCTGTCTTGCTTGGTTGAGCACCAGACACACAGACAAGGTCAACCCACCACAGCTTAAATGTTTTCTTGGTAAATTTCACTTGGGTTTATTATTGTAATAAATAATAAATACATGTATTTATATATTACAATCACTTTCTAGATTTGAAAGGCAACTCTAGACATGTATTTTGTTGGGAGATCCTATAGATGGTAGACACCGTGGGTTATGATTGTTATATTTAGGATCTTGCTTATTAATTTATTTATTATTAGGACAGCTAGGTTCTAGTTTAGATGTATTTTGGACCTTTGTATTTAGCATTGTAATTAATAATACTCCCCCCACCCCCAATCTCTCAATTTACTCAAAAAACAATTAAAGGAAGGAGCAATGAAATAGTGCAGCCAGAATTGTATCTCTTGGCACATTCCCTTGGTCACTGTATAATGATTTGAGTAGTTTAAGTTATTGGATTAAGCTATATGAATTCTCTTTTCTTTAATAAAGATATTAGGAGGAAACTTCCAATTGTCTTTTTATTCCATTTATCAATTCCCTGTTGAAAAACACACTCGTTACAAATAGTTGATTTCTGTGAAAAACAAATCGGTTAACTTATTCTCCCATGTCAAGTAACTACATTTGGACATGAGACACCTTTTATCAATATATATTTTTACAGATATCTTGAACAAATGCGTGAAGAAACAAGGTAAGCTACAGATATGTTTTAATTTGAGGAAAATTAAATTTATCTGGGAATTAAAGCAATTCTTAGGGCACAGGTCCCCATTTTGCCCTTATCTACCTTCCTCTAGTGAGAAGTTAGTTGCTGTAGGTCACTTAATCTTGTTTTCTACCAACTGCTGAGAGCCCACAGGTGGGCATTTAAATGATAATGAATTGAACATGCTGTACTGGTGCTTAAAATTACACAGAATAGTTAATAGAGCAAGTGGAACACTAAGAGACATTAGGACAGAAGAGATTTTGTGAGGGTGAAAAAGGGATCTGCAAGTCCTGTGCAGACTATTCACACCTGAAGTGTATAAAAAAATGGTTTAAACAATAATGTCTCAGTTGTTACTGCATTTTATCCAAAGGCTATTAGGGACTATCTACCCTGCCAGTCATGTTTATACATTTATTTTTATAGTTAAGAAAACTATTTTGAAAACTCTTTACTCTGTCTTCTTGGTCTATGTGGATTTTGAAGAACAAAAAGACATTTAGACCTGTGTTAAACCCATAAAAGTATTTATCTGATTATATGACAGAACTAGGGTTAAAAAAAAATTATATTCCTATTTTCTTTTCCCATGGATGGAAGTGTGAAAGGAAGTATTATCTTCAAATCTATGTTAAAAAACCCTCAACTTCGTGCACTCTATCGTGATTATATTTCTGCCTATATATTGCCTCTCCTGAAACAGATGAATCTGATTTTGCTTGAATCAAAAGGTGTGATTGGATTAAAAAAAATTTATACAATGTAATGAAAATGTGACTGCTCAACAAATCCCTCTCATTAGGACCACAGTATTAATTAATTTGCATGAAACTCTGGAGGTCATCTTGTTCAAGCTCTTGCTCAAAACAGAGCTAACTTCAAAGCTAGATCAGGTTGCTCTAGGTACTAAGTGTTGATTATCTTCAAGATTACAGATTCCAGTTTTTTTGAGTGACTTGTTATGCTGCTGTGCTAGGCTGACCTTTGCCAGCTTCCAGACACCCTCCCAGACACTTTCTTGCTCCCCACACTGCAACAGAACAAAGGAAGAAAATAAGATGAAAATTATCATGGATTGAAATAAAGACATGGAAACTATTTAACAGATCTACTATCAAGGGCAAAACAATCTAGACCTCATGAAAATTAATTTCATTTATTGCAAATTAAAACAGATTTGGACGGAGAAAAACAAAGACAAATTTCTAACCTTCTACTTAAGCACTTTTTGTCCAGGCTTATTCTGACTCTTTCATTTCCAAATCTCTACAACCTTTCCCCCTCCAAGTAGCACGGTGTGGATGGGAAATGAACATTGCAGGTCATATCTCACACTCTGTCCTTCCTCAGACTGTTCTCCTGTTCTACCATAATGTCCTGTCTTCAGGATAAACCTACTGCAGGTGAGTCCTTCATGGGCTGCAGTTGTTCAGGACTATCTACTCCAGCATGTATTCTCTATGGGTTTCAATTCCTTCAACTAGTATCCATCTGCTCCAGTGTCAGCATCAATAGGTGCTCTGGTGAGGTCCTCACCACAGGCTGCAGGTAAACCACTGTTCCAGTGCTTGGAACACCTCCTCTCTCTTCTCTGACCTTACTGTTCGCAGGATCATATCTTATGTGGGTTTTTAATCCTCTCATTCCTTGCTGTTCTCTGGAATTTTGCTCTTTTAAAAATATGTTGCCACAGAGACACCTCCAGCTTTCTGATGTGCTCAGCTTTTTGTCATGGGTCGTTGTGAAGTCAGCTAAGACCAGCTGCACCTGGATCAGATCAGTACTTTCCTCTTCTCACAGAGGAACACTGCCCCAAAACATCTTCTACTTAAATTTAAGAGCTTTCCTTTTCTTCCACACTGATTGTGTGTACTCTTCATGTTTAAGATTGAATTTAAAACAACTGATGAAAGGGTTACACATTATGAATCTAAAGTTAGGCTGATGAATCTGTACTAAGATCTGGGTATCCATAATGAACATTATTAGAAATAAAATAGTTTGGGCTTGATTTTTTATTTTTTTTTTTCCCAGCAAGTCAAAATCCCTATCCCTGTCTCCTTCCACTTCCTACTCCAAATTCTTACTGTACCAGTTTCACTAGAAAATTCTTGGGTACAGGTGCTGTTCCTAATATTAGTTGAGTGTCAGTGAGTACAGACATCAATAGGTGCATGTTTCAAAACTGTTAAACAAGCAAACAACAAACCAACCACAAACCATTAAATAATTATCTCATGCACAACTGAAGTTATTTTTTTCTCCATTAGTCCTGTAAACAGTAATATTAGAGGACAGTTATTCCATGATACTCTAATACTTTTCTGACAGGTTAAGTCAATCTCAGTTCCTGGTTTGTATTAGCACCGGTATGCAAGACAAGCTTCTTCGTACTGTCTCTATATTTATTCTTCCTGCATAAAATTTCAACTAGATTAATTTAATATGTCAGATTGCTGCATTTAGATAATGGTGGCATCTAGAAGATTATTATCTATTTTTGTGAGCTCAGTCCTGACATTCTTACTCATGAGTAATCTTTATTTTTCATTCCAAAAATCTGCCCTCATGGGGAAGATCTATGACAGCTGAAGATGTAACTCGGTTCTCGTGGGAGTCAGTAAAAAGATTCACATCAACTTACAGGGAAGCTGCAACAGGCTTTTACTATTCTGACAAACATATATGGCCTTTATTCATGTTGCAAAGACAGCCTCTTTACAATTTCTCTGCCCATGCTCTGAATTTGTGCTGCTGTCATCTGGTGTCTAATGTATGTGCAGTATCAAAATCTACTATAGTATATACTGTAATATTGCCTTTAAGAATAATGAACATTCTGCATCATTGCATCATGTCTTTCTTGTTACATAGGTCAAACCCTAACAGAGATATAGACCTCAAAAGTCTTGGTGGATAGTTAGTGGAAGCAAAAAGTTAATAAATAGATAGCCTGATTACACTAGGAAATGCTACAAACATATCTCTCTCTTACTGAAAAGCAGGTTCTTTAATCTCAGCCTTGCAGTAAAGATACAGCTTACAGTAGGAAGATGTTTCCAGATCTCTGAAGTACAAACAAGGGTCAAAACCAGGGTGTACTGGTTTTGGCTGGGATACAGTTAATTTTCTTCATAGCAGCTAGTATAAGGCTATATTTTGGATTTGTGCTCAAAACACTCTTGACAGTACAGAGATGTTTTAATTACTGCTGAGCAGTGCTTACACCATGTCAAGGACTTCGCTGGTTCACACACTGCTCTACCAGTGTGTAGGCTGTGTGTGCATGAAAGCTGGGAGAAGAGTCATTTGGAACAGACAACCCCAAACAACCAAAGGGACATTACATACCATATGACATCATTCTCAGCAATAAAAGCTGGGGGAAGAAGAAAAGAGAAGAAGAAGATTTGCAGCTATGCCATTTATCTCCCCAAGTAAGTGTTACATGAGATGGAAGCCCTGCTTTCCTGGAAATGGCTGAAAAACTGCCTGCCAATGGGAAGTGGTTATTGAATTAATTTGCTTATGCAACAGCTTTTGCTATACTTATTAAGCTGCATTTATCTTAATCCACAACTTTGATTCTCTCTCCCATGCCAGTGAGGGGGAGTGAGAAAGTGGCTGTGTGGGCCTAAGTTGTCTGCCAGGGTTAAACCATGACACTTAGAAAATAAAATACACATAAAAATGTCATTAAAATATTAAAGTGTTTGTGACATATTTGTATACTCTAACTGATGAGACCTATGGGTAGATTTCAACCACAGATCCATAACTTCAATGGGTAAGGAAAAATAAACATACAACAAACTTACCCTTCTCATTTCCAGCTCATTTCTCATTGCCAGCCAAACAGCACAGGGTAAAGTAACATTTTAAAACAGTCTTTTAAAAAAAATAATAAAATTCTTAGACCATATGCTATGGTGCTTGTTTGTATCATCAAAGATGAGAGGTGTTGCTGAAACAGAAAGGTGACTGGACCATGATTATGCCCTACTTCTCCTTAGTCATATGTATACTTCTGCCTCTTCCAAATGGAATTAATGATCATCAGAACATCTCTCTACAGCTTGTTATCCTGGGATGAGCTCCTTTCTGTAGGTAAAATAAATGTGCTTTTCATGACATAATATGTTTGAATGTTGATTGAACATGAATACAGTGCACTTCAGCAGAAGCACTTTTCTCCTGTAGTATGTCCCAGGCTATAGATTTTCCTTTTCAACCAGGGGAACAATTCTACAATTGATACCTTTGACAGTTAAATACACTCTTCATTCCCAGGATACCATCAGGTACATGTTGTAAATTATGTGAAATACATGCTATGTTATTGACCATCTTGTCTGAAGAGCCTGATCTGTCTTTGCACTTTCCCTTCAGGTGTTTGTACAGAGTGTTAACAGTGAAACATACAGCATCATGTTGGACAGGGTTCTGAGCAACCTAATCCAGGTAAAGATGTCCCTGCTTACTGCAGGAGGGTTGGACTAGATGATGTTGAAGGCAAATCTTTCTATGAGCCTGTGAATCCTGTCTGCTACTCCCTCACAGGGCTGCTGACTGTTGTCTCCCTCTTTTGTCATTCTTGGTTAAAAGTCCTTTTTATCACGACATCCATCTTACTGGTGAAAATAACTTTGATAAATTTTCCCTACTTAATGAGATAGATTCTCTCTCTCTCCAGGGAATGATGACCTGCAAATAGGGCTCTAGGCTTATGGAACCCAAAACCCTGTTTCCAACACTGGTTCTTCAGCCAGTTAACTTGCTCTATTAATATCCTTCTCCTCGCACTCTTTCGCCTCACTGGCAAGATTAAGGAAAACACCAACTGTTCCCTATTAGTTTGGCTACTGACCCAAGAGCTCTGTAGTCACTTCTGATATTACCCAGGCTTCTGTTGCCAGTATTGTCTGTGCCCACACAAATTGGCAGCAGGGGTAGCAGTGAAAAGGCCAGAGATTTGGTAGTTCCTCCATGACATCTTGGATTCTGTCCCCAAAAGACAGAAGACACACTAGGTGATTGATGAGGCTGATAGATGGGTGTTTCTCTCCACTGCAGCAGAGAGTCATGCATTGGGATAATTTGCCATTTCTTCCTGGTAGCCATTGCATGGGTTAGGGTTAGGTGGACCAGGTTCTTCACTTGTAGAAATAGTTAGTTCTTTTTCACCTTTGAGAGCAGTGTACTTATTTTGCAGATTTAACCCAGCATGTGGGACAGGATCCTTTCTATTGGTGCTAGAAGTCACTTGTTTCCATCCTTCCTCTTCTTTCCATACTTATATGGACCTATAGAAAGACAGGGACAACCTTTTAAGCACAGCCTGTTACGATGTTTTTAAACTAAAAGAGGGGACATTTAGACTAGATGTAGGAAGAAAATATCTTACAGTGAGAGTGATGAAACACTGGAAGAGGCTGCTCAGAGAGGTGGTAGATCCCTTATCTCTGGAAACATTCAAGATCATGTTGGACAGAGATTTAAGCAACCTGATCTAGTAGAAGGTTTCCCTGCCCATGGCAGGAGAGATGGACCAGATGATGCTTAAGGTCCTTTCTCACCCCAACCATTCGGTGATTCTGTGATTTTTCAGAGTTTTTACTTGCTTGGGTAATAAGGGTAAACACTGTCTGCTTCTTCTCCATTGCCTACTTATGTAAACTTTTCCTTACATTCAATGGAAGTTAACCTTCTTATTCCTTGTATCTAATGGCAGAATGAATGGGATGGATGAGGTCTGACAAAGAGGCAACACAAAAATACAGAAAGAAAAAGGGAAGAAAGCACATCTTTATTCCTACTTCCATAATCTATGGGGAAGACAAGTGGAAAGAAAAGGAGATTTCACCTTTCCCTAATCTCATTTTTATTTCTCTGCTCATCTATTTCTTCCTTTTCTGGTCCATTCAAAATTGTAGTCTGGAAAGGGGATGTCCCTGTTTGAACCAAGTACTGCAAGCACTGGTTGTATCTAGGATTAGTAGCTTAAGTACATTACAGTTCTACACATGCAAATAAGCATATTTCAAGATCCTAAACTTATGATTACACTGAAATGTATGAATCAATATATTTTAAGTTCATATCATTTGTAGGGAAAATGTGAAGTTACTTTGTAGCAGAAGATACAGAACCACAATTTCTAGTAGCATTTTAATTTTACATTAAAGATTGTGTAAAAATAGATTTTTTTTTTTTCCAGAATGAGAGAAATATAGTGGTAATGATTAAGATATATTTTTCATTCAGTATTTTCTATCAGCATGTTTATGCATGCAGTGCAGTCATAAATCAAATATTTGCAGTATTTTCCCTAAAAATCCAATATACTCAGTATTAGCTCATTCAGAATCAAAGTCATTGCTTTCAATGTATAGAAGTACTGAAACCATTTTATGCTTATTTTTACCTTTTTCAGTTATTTATTTTTTTTTTTGTAAAAGGGAAATGGAGTGCTGCAGAAAAGAGGTAGAACATTGATTAGTTGTTCTGGAGACCGAAATCCTGTAATTATCTTCCCGAAACTGAAAGAGCTGCTGTGCATTCCCTACTAGCAGGAGGCAGCAGTTTAACAGCAGGAGAAGGTATAGGGCCAAGAAGATAAATCACTGGAAATGCTGGATGCCTAGTTAAAGTCAGGGTAACTAAAAGAACAGGTTAAATATCAGCAGCTCATTAACAAGTGGAGTTTGTCTATGTGTGATGCACACAAATACTCCTTCATCTTAATGCACTGTATTACTCCATATATATATATGTGTGTGTATGTATATTTCCTATCTATAGGCAATATTAACCCAATTAGTACGACTTTGTCACTGATAGTCTTTGTCAATATATCATTTATTATTCTGCAAATCACATCCTGGTCTGCATCAAAAGATGCACAGCCAGCAGATCCAGAGGTAGGTGATTCTGCCACTTTGCTCTGGTGAGACCTCACCTGCAGTACTGTGTTCAGGTCTGGAGCCCTCAGTATAGGAAGGACACGAAGCTGATGGATTGGGTACAGAGGAGGACTGTGAAAATGATCAGGGGGTTGGAGCACCTCTGCTATGAGGACAGGCTGAGGGAGATGGGGGTGTTCAGCCTAGAAAAAGAGGAGGCTTTGGGGAGACCTACCAGCAGCCTTCCAGTACTTGAAGGGGGCCTACAAAGGCCTGTAGTGATAGGACAAGGGGCAATGGTTTCAAAGTAGAGAAGAGCAGATTTGGATTGGTTGTTATGAACAGGTTCTTTTCCATGAAGGTAGTGAAACGCTGGATCAGGTTGCTCGGGGAGGTGGTTGGGGCCACATCCCTGGAGATATTCAAAGTGAGGCTTGACAGGGCTCTGGGCAACCTGATCTAGTTGAGGATGCCCCTGCTGACTGCAGAGGGGCTTGGACTAGATGACCTTTGGAGGCCTTTTCCATTCTATGACTCTAATATTCCAAAAGACCATAGAAATTATCCTTGAATAGCAAAACTGTATCAGGGGATACATAATTATGTATTTAATTTTTCTTTTCATGAAGAAAACTGCATTAGATTATTCATTTAGGTTTATTCAGTTTAATCACAGCACTGTTTATTTTCAAATTTATTCAGAACATAGAATAGAGTAGAATTTTCCCTTTAAAGCCTTGGTATGTTGATCACATTGCTTAATCCTAATGATGGCTAAAATTGCCATCATTTCAGATAAGTTATATTGACTTTAATTCAGATAAATTAAACTTCTTAAAAAACTAGTGATGTTTCCTGAACTATTAGTGTAAGTAAAGTGTTTGGAACACATGCAGCATCCTTCAGTCTTGGAAGGAAATGATTTGCTGAACATAGAGGTGTTGAGCTCATTCAAGCAAGAAAATCAAGTAAGATTTAGCAGAAGGATGAACAGCGCTTCTCACTGATGTCAAATTTGTGACTTAAGAATTAACACTCTCTCAGATTTCCCAGAGTGTGTTCAGGCAGTGCATCAAATCCCTAGTAGATTATCAGGAGAATTCAGGGTAGCAGCAGACACATCATTCACCATGTACTCATCCATGGAGTGGCTACCCTTAGAATTGCTATGTTTTGTGGTACTGCTAGTTGCCTTCAAGAGAAAATGTTGTAGTGTCTAGCTCTGGAAATGCTCTGCGTAAGCTTCATATGTGATTCAGTATGCCTGTTTCGGTTTCCACATCAATATTTAAACAGTTCTTAAAACTGTTGATACCAGAGGGTAGTAGTCTATAACACTGTTCTGATGATTCAGCAAATTCATGTAATTCTGCACAGGTTTGCAGACATCAGTCTACACACAAGGCTATAGAGAAACTGAAAACAAAACAAACGGATGGAAACGGATGGGAATAAAATGAACAAGTAGTTCCATTAATAAATGAGATCAATGAGAATTGTAGAGCTATTGATTTACTTAGCAAAATAATCTCTAAGGCAAACAAATAAAGCGAAGAAGAGAGAAAAAATATCTAATCAGGCTAGAGTAATGCAAAAATAATTACAAAGATGGAAAGATAACTCTGGTATTTGCTGACTCAACCTGCATGTTAGTCTAAGCAAAAATTATTCTACTCATGAAGCTGAATTAGAACAAAGAGTATTATTAATAGTACCAGTACCAGTAATAGAGCTTTGAATATACACAGTCATAAACAAGTGACCTTTTGAAATAATGGGAAAGGGGAGATAATATTAAATCACTGTATGAATATAAATTAAAGTATTTAACGGAATGTGTTGGGAAATTCTTCACATACATAACCCCCCCTTGCATTCAAATCTCCTACCTGTGAGCACTGGAAATAGCTGTGAAGACAAATTGTTGTTACTCTTTTTGTTTGTGAGGAGGAGTTAAAATCAGCATCTCAGAGAACATGAACTGAGAACAGAGCCAATTTATTTTAACACAAGGAATGAAAATAAATGGTAGCAATTAAGGATCCTGCTACACCTTTTACTCTATAGTCTGAGTAAGAATAGGTGAATTTTTATATAAAGCTTGTGTATTAATTATGAAAAAAAAAAATAATCGAAGCAGTGCTGTGGCAACCCATTCAACCAAAGTCTGAAAAGAATTAAAACACTTATTATTTAAAGAAATCATAAAATCATGATCTTCAGGAGGAAGTTTTAGGCTGGGAATTCCAAGGCAGAGGCAGATGTTTCCTAGCAATACACATAGCAGCCTAAGCTTGGAGGAAAAAAAAAGGTGATAGCTGGATTCAGCTTTTAAAGCTTGGGAGGGTGTGACATTTTATCTCTTCCTTATGATCACTTTAAGGCAGATGTACCTTCACAATTTTCTCTCCATCCAAATTTCTCATGTAAAACTCATTTTAAAGGGACACACATATGCAGTTGACAAAAATGTTTCTTATAGGCAGACCTGGCATAGAAGCCCTCTTTATTTTGGTGGTCTAAAGTTCATTACAAAAAGCTTACTGTCATATATGTGAGATAAGAAATAGGTCAATGACACCAGTGACCCACCTTTTGCTCTGGGGTCATTACATGTAGTGATGCCTTTTTGACTGCCTGGAAATAGGGCAGCTGTGTTATGTGTTCTCTGACTCCCCTGACACAGCAAATCATGTCACAGACCCATCCTCTCTCTAAGGTTAACAGATTTCTTTCTCTCTTAGATAATATTTGGTCACACAATTCTAGTAGCAGCAGTTCTGGAATTATATTAAGGCTTTCCTGTCTTGCAACTCAAGTAATGTTGGTTACCATGCTTCTGCTGAAAAAAAAAAAATCAATAACACTCAGAAAACTGACTATGGTACTGTGGCAAATTAGGAAATTTGGCCAGCTAACCAGGAAAATATATTCTGGTTGTAGGACTCTCTTAGATGGGAAGTTTCTGACTGCAGAGAGGGCAGAGGGGATCACTGCTGATTTGCAGTTTTCTTACCTGAGGAGACTATGGCTATATTTTGTGTTCCTGTTCTGGCATAAATAGCTGATGTAAGATCAAATTATGACATTTTTGGTGTTTGAAGGCTCTAACTGAACCTCCAGTTGCTAGACCCTGCAGCTAGATTTGTCTTTTTAGCCAAAGGCAACTAGAGTTGTCAAAGTATCACAAATGGGAGAGGATATGTCTCTTAGAACATCAAATTCTTTTTTGGTCAATGATCACTATCAGGTGGAAAATACAAACAAGAGGAGCTTGGAGGAAATATTATCATTGTTCTCTACAAACATGTTCCATGGCATGTTATGTCCAGATGTAATTTTGCCAGGTATCTAAATATCCAAAAATGTCAAAGGGGAGTTTAAGTATTGATTTTCCAATTTTGCTGTCTATTGAATCCAAACTCAAGGAGCCAAGTAATTTCTGGAAAGGAAATGTTTCAAATATTGACCTAATCAAAAGATGCTATTATTGGACAAAACTAAGTATAACTTACTATCAAGCATAATTATGCAAATTAGATATAAATGATATAAACTTTCCTAAAGAAAGTTATATGATTGTTATTTATCCATCCACAATTAAGGCTGTTTACCTGAATTCATCAAACATAATCAATAAGGTTGGAAAAGACCTCAAAGATCATCAAGTCCAACCTGTCACCACAGACCTCATGACTACTAAACCATGGCTTTAGGTGCCACGTCCAATCCCTTTTTGAACACCTCCAGGGACGGTGACTCCACTACCTCCCTGGGCAGCCCATTCCAATGGCTAACAACTCTCTCTGTGAAGAACTTTCTCCTCACCTTGAGCCTAAACTTCCCCTGGCACATTTATGAAGTCTTTGAATTTGTGCCATTTTTGTAATTATATCTTAATTTATAAACTTTATATTTTTTTCATCTTTGACTTTAGCTCTTCTTGAAATAACTCAGAAGAATTTCATTCCAGAATGCAACAAACATGTTAACTTTTAGGAACATAAATTTTCTTTAAAAGATTGACAAGCTGCATAAAAAAAATCCAATAACCTTCAAGACCTCTTTTATCATATTGTTGAATTACAATGAATTGTTCTGAGCCTAAGAGAGTTGTAGATTACAGACTGAATAGTGAAAAAGGTATTGAACAATATTATGCTATTAATATATTCAAGATTTGCCTTCAAGGATATTGTTTTACAGCACAAAATATTTCTTGTGGCTAGACTATTCAAGACATCTTAATTGAATATAGGCAAAAAAATAGATAGTTCATGTATTATTTTCCCCTGCTGTTTGCTTGAATTGTCCTTGAGCCTAATGTTCTGGAGGGCTTTTAAATGAGAATAAACAAGTGATGAGAGTACATTTTGCCATTATTTTTTAATAAACAGTTCAAAGAGTCTTTGTCTTTGCTTCATGAAACAAACAAAAAAAAATCCCAAAACCACAACAAAACATCTTAGATTTTTATGGCTACAGGAAAGAAAAAATTCAAATTAATTGCTTTGGGTAAAGTAGATTTTTTTTTGTTCCCTTTACTCACAAAAGAAATTACATGCAGAGTTATAAAAATATTTCTTTCCTATATACTTAAAATTCAGATATTTAAACTGCATTTATGCATTTGAATGAGACTTCATTAAATTAAGTGGTGCTCTTTTTGGCAATAGAATGACTCTGAGGTTCCCAGCTCCCCTCTGAGTAAGATCAACTATAGATTGAGTGTGCTGACACTGGTAGCAGGAGAGTCACAGAGAAGGTCTTGATATGGAAAAGTGCATAGGAAGGAGAAGTAAACCTGTCACATGGCACAAAAGGGAGAAATTGATAATTAGGGAATATTAACAGGTCTTTAAGTGGATCCAGACCATTTCTAAACTCTCAATATGCTTAAATGTTCCTAGAGTTCAGAATAGTAGGATAGTTTTGCTCCTGTATGGAAACTGAATTAAAACATTTCAAAACAGTTCTAATAACATTGCAAAATGGTATCCTTATGTTTGTAGCTACTTTTCAATGCATACAGTCCCATGTTTAGTGTATGTTTGTTTTTAGACTAGACTAGACTAGACTAGACTAGACTAGAATAGAGTAGAATAGAATAGAATTAACCAGGTTGGAAAATACCTTTAAGACCATTGAGTCCAACCTATCATCCAACACTATCTAATCAACTAAACCATGGCACCAAGAGCCCCATCCAGTCTCTTCCTAAACACTTCCAGGGATAGCGACTCCACCACCTCCCTGGACAGCCCATGCCCAGGGCTCTTTCTATGAAGAACATCCCCATGCTCTTTCTATGAAGAACATCCCCATGCTCTTTCTATGAAGAACTTCTTCCTAAAATCCAGCCTAAACCTCCCCGGCACAGCTTGAGACTGTGTCCTCTTGTTCTGGTGCTGGCTTCCTGGGAGAAGAGACCAACCCCCACCTGGCTACACCCTCCCTTCAGGTAGTTGTAGAGAGCAATAAGGTCTCCCCTGAGCCTCCTCTTCTCCAGGCTAAGCAACCCCAGCTCCCTCAGCCTCTGCTCATAGGGCTTGTGCTCCAAACCCCTCACCATCTTTGTTTTAGTAGAAGTACTGCATTATGTATTTATTTGCTTTGAGGAAAAGAGCTAAGAATGATCTTTCTTGAAAAGCAAATCAAATTTATTCTCTATGTTACCTAAATGCTATGCAACACTGAAAGAGTTGATCTCAAAGTACTTCAGCTACACAACCAAATTGATATGGAATCTGTGCAGCCAACTGTAGAAAATACTTGCAGCATTACATGAAGAAATTTATCAGAGAACTGATTTGATTAGGGGGAATGCAAGGAAGAGAGTCTTGTATCTGTGACTTCTTAATTTTGTTACTTATTTAAATCAGAAAATACTTCAACACTCCTTGTTGAGTTTGCCTATTTGTTCTACCATAATTGTACCTTTCTACCTCAGGAATTTTTTTACATTGATAGAAACAGCATATTTATCTTCTCACAGTGTTACTGTCATGCAGTGAACTCTATACCTGCATAAATTGAGGAGTGTCTATAACTCTAAAGCTAGACTCTATTATCATACGTCAGTAATATTTTATCATCTTTATGGTAAGAGAATTGATCACTGGATATAAAAGCTTTATCATCTTAACACTGATTCAAATTAGCCTGAAACAGTACTTGAAAGTCCATTATTCTTCCATTTTGTAGTCTCACAGAAAGAGTGGTCAGGCATTGGAATGGGCAGCCCAGGGAGGTGGTTGAGTCACCAACCCTGGATGTATTTAAAGGTTGTTTGGCTGTGGTGCTTAGGGATGTAGTTTAGGGGTGAACCTTGTAGAGTAGGGTTATCGTCTAGACTTGTAATCCTGAGGGTCTTTTCCCACCTGCATGTTTCTGTGATTCTGTGATATTTCCCCACTGCTGCTGCTGAGAAGGAGGGTTGAGTTGCTGGGTGCACGGCAGCTATAAATCTTATTAAACAGGCAACTCTCAAAAGCCATGCAGAGTATTTAAAATCAAAATGTCAACACTTTGTAAAGAAATAACAACTTAAAATGTTACTTTTCTTTTTAAAGCACTTAGAATGTCAAAACATTTCCCTGCATTATGGTTCTTACAGGATTTCTGGAGAAATTCACAGAAGAGGTAATGCTGTTGGATTCAGTCTATCGGATCAAAGAATCCTTTTGTCTGAACAGCACTACTGGCATTCATTCTGTTTTCTAAATCTTCTTCTGTGAATCCATGGGTGCTGGCAGCAGTTGGGGCATAGATATGGCAGGTGTTGGGGGAGTTACAGGACATGCTTACCCAGCCACGCAGCCTCCTGAGGGCTGCAGTGTGCGCTCACTGTGACCCAAGTGCTGTTATAACCCCGTCTTTCCTGAGTAACCTGAAACAACCATCACTCCCTTTAGATCTTCATCATTCAATTCATATTCATGCTACTTTTATAGACTAATTCAGAGCTAGAGATGTTTTTACATATCTCCTATCTAAACTGAAACAACTTGGACATCTTTACCTAAAATCCAATTATGGAGTAGTTAATTTAAATAATCAGGTTTAGGGGGTGCTGAGAAAGTCAAGAAAATAATGCCTAATTTGATGGTGGCAGAATTGCCTTTTTTGTTGTCAGTAACTGTCTCCATTCAGTCCTTGGTTTATGGTTCAGATGCTGATTTCCAGGATGATGATTTCCAAGACAAGAGCTTTGCACTAAAACAGCAAGCACCTGAATACGTAGACTACAGTGTTGCAGCCAAAGGTGAACAGATGCAACCTAAGAAGACAATTGTAATGTGCTGCCTAGAAAAACACATCACTAAAGCAATCAGTCTACACATGCCTGTGAAGGCAGCTTATATTTATGGGAAATTTTTGTAATGCTTAGCAGAAAACACAAATCTCTCCTGAGACTTTTAACACTCTATAAATTTTTGTAACAGAGAATTACATGCACAGAATTTTTGAATATAATCCTCCGTGTAAGAGAAATGATATTTTAGTAAATTTATGCTGTTTCACCCTTACTAAAGTCTGTGGACTTTGCCATAAAGCTATCTAGTCCAATAGAAGGAGCTCTGCATTGAGATAGTAAAGGGTAGAATAATCTTAGAGTAACTTCAGCCGCTGGCCTTATATATACAAACATATATATATATACATAAAATCCATGTATAGTGGCCAAGAAGGCCAATGGCATCCTGACCTGCATCAGGAACAGTGTGACCAGCAGGAGCAGGGAAGTCATTGTGCTCCTGTACTCAGCACTGGTTAGACCACACCTTGACTACTGTGTCCAGTTCTTGGCCCCTTAATTTAAGAAGGACATTGAGACTCCTGAATGTGTCCAGAGAAGGGCAACGAGGCTGGGGAGAGGCCTCGAGCACAAGCCCTATGAGGAGAGGCTAAGGGAACTGGGATTGTTTAGCCTGGAGAAGAGGAGGCTCAGGGGAGACCTTATTGCTCTCTACAGCTACCTGAAGGGTGGTTGTAGCCAGGAGGGGGTTGGTCTCTTCTCCCTGGCAACCAGCACCAGAACAAGTGGACACAGTCTCAAGCTGCACCAGGGGAAGTTTGGGCTCGAGGTGAGGAGAAAGTTCTTCACAGAGAGAGTTTTTAGCCGTTGGAATGTGCTGCCCAGGGAGGTGGTGGATTCACCATCCCTGGAAGTGTTCAAGAGGGGATTGGATGTGGCACTTGGTGCCATGGTTTAGTAGTCATGAGGTGTTGGGTGACAGGTTGGACTTGATGATCTTTGAGGTCCTTTCCAACCTTATCAATTCTATGATTCTATGATTCTATTTGTCTGATATTATAACTGCACCAGCGGATCTGATAGTCTCAATAGTTTGTATCTCTTATGAGAAATAATAACTTTAAGTTCAGCAGAGAAAAACAATGCCTGCATAGCGTATCAGGAGCATTGTTATGGCTCACTACACAGTTAGAAATAGCTTTAACTTTCCCATTCTGTCAAGTTGCTTCCACCAATTGATCACTACCACTTTCACCTTCTCTGAATTGAAATTTTTTTAAAAATCTATATTCTGCCAAGAGTTGCAGTGATGGGAAAAACTGCTGAATGTATCTTTTTTCCCCCCTGTTTGTTCTAGAAGATGGATCGCTGTAGGTAATTATAAAGCAAAAAAGGTAAACAAGAAGTCTGCACTGTCTATGGGGGGAAAAGCTTTTTATCTCTATCAGTTACAGAGGAAATTATTGAAGAACTAAGAAAAAAAAATTGAAATAGCTTTTATTTGCAAAGTTTTCACATACTATTTAGTTGAGCTAAAATATTATGTTGTACTCTTGATTTTTCCATTCTGCGGTAGACATGTCAAACAATAATGAAAAATCCTTCTTGAACTATTTTAAGCTGAATTCTTACGGAGCTTATGAATGAAATCTGATGTGCTTGGTTGTGTTTTTTTTCCTTGTTAATGATGCTATACATGGTGTGTGCATTGCATTATTTGTTTAAATTCAACTGTTCTGCCTTACTATTCTCATATTAAGGAGAAAAATAGCAAGTGAGTTTTAAAATGGCATTATTTCCTCTGAAGATTTTATTTCTTGAGATTTTTTGCTTTCTTTGACAAAATACATTATTCTCTCTGGTTAGATGTTTTATTATCTGGAGAGCTGCCAAACAGAAAGGGACCTGGGGGTGCTGATTGACAGCCGCCTAAACATGAGCCAGAAGTGTGCCCAGGTAGCCAAGAAGGCCAATGGCATCCTGGCCTGCATCAAGAATAGTGTGGCCAGCAGGAGCAGGGAAGTCATTGTGCCCCTGTACTCTGCACTGGTTAGACCACACCTTGAGTCCTGTGTCCAGTTCTGGGCCCCTCATTTTAAGAAGGATATTGAGACACTTGAACATGTCCAGAGAAGGGCAACAAGGCTGGGGAGAGGTCTTGAGCACAAGCCCTATGAGGAGAGGTTGAGGGAGCTGGGACTGTTTAGCCTGGAGAAGAGGAGGCTCAGGGGAGACCTTACTGCTCTCTACAACTACCTGAAGGGAGGTTGTAGCCAGAAGGGAGTTGGTCTCTTCTCTCAGGCAACCAGCACCAGAGCAAGAGGATGCAGTCTCAAGCTGTGCCAGGAGAAGTTTAGATTCGAGGTAAGGAGAAAGTTATTCACAGAGAGAGTTGTTAGCCATTGGAATGAGCTGCCCAGGGAGGCGGTGGAGTCACCATCCCTGGAGGTGTTCAAGAGAGGATTGGACGTGGCACTTGGTGCCATGGTTTAGTCATAGGGTCTGTGGTGACAGGTTGGACTTGATGATCTTTGAGGTCTCTTCCAATCTTGATGATTCTGTGATTCTGTGCTTATTTTGCTGACTGTTAGAATTTATTTTGCACTTCAGTCCTAGATTTTCAGTATTGTTACTTCCAGTTCTGGCAAACAAGCAAGCAAACAAACAAATATAACAAATATTTATATTTATATTTATATTTATATTTATATTTATATTTATATTTATATTTATATTTATATTTATATTTATATTTGTTGGAAGTGATAACTGGTATACTCAGGTCAAAAGAATCAGAAATGCCAACAGACTGACCTGAGGAGTCAACAGAGGAGGAACAGGACTAGGAATATCCCTGCAAAGAGCTAAGATTGAAGCAGCACATGCATAGCACTAGCAGGGCATTAGGGTGGAATTACGAAGGAAAGTAGATGGTGAGAATCAGCAATGGGAGTTGAAAGGGTGTATCACTCTCTGTCCCTGTTGCAGTATTAGCCCATGACTGTAATCCCTTACACATCCATGGTATTTGCAGGCAGCTGGATTAATTGACCTTAACATGATAACTGGATGTAGAGTTTCCCCACATAAATACAGGATATCTGTGTTATGCTAATGAATGCAGCTGAAAAATAACCTTCTGAGTTATAGCACTTTATTGTGTCATCAACATTCAATACTATAGTGGCAGCTCAGAATAGATGAAAACTAAACAAAGGAACAAAGAGATTTAGAAAAGCAGATAAAAGAAGAACAATGAAAGGAAAAACATGGTACTCAATGTGCTCAGGGAAAGTTAGAGGGCAGGACAGAGCCTAAGGCTGTGTACTCATGGGATCTTCCTTCCAGTGCTGTATGTGTTACAGATGAGCATATAATGTGGAAATCAATTTTTTTATTGATAGTGGATGAACATAGAGGTCTTTTCTGTCTCTGATAATTGAAGTCCTATAATCTATTACAGGTATAACAGAGCTTTCTTGAAAATTTATGTTTCTTCCCTCTTTAGGGTATTTTTGGAAATGAAATGTCATAATAGAACTGGAACTCAGTTGGATGTAACTGGGTAATTGGCCAAACAATTATAGTGTAACAAAATTTGTACTTAAATATGGTGACAGTCACTCACAAATGCAATCAGTGGAGGATTGGGACCTGTCTTATTTGACCTTTTGCCAGAAGCATGTAAAGGAAAAGAAATTACTATATATGTATTTTAAAGTATTTAAATTGCATTTGATAGTTAAATAATTTGGGTATCTATACAAGTAGATGAGGAAAACCATGTGTCTTTCAGAGGACAAAAACTTCTGGTATTAACCAGAAGCTGCTTTACAGAGAGAGAGTTGTTAGCCATTGGAATGGGCTGCCCAGCAGGGTGGTGGAGTTGCCATCCCTGAAGGTGTTCAAGAGGGGATTGGACGTGGCACTTGGTGCCATGGTTTAGTAAGTCGTGGGTGACAGGTTGGACTTGATGATCTTAGAGGTCTTTTCCAACCTTATTGACTCTATTATTCCATGATTCTATGACTTTATAGTGCACCTGAATGTTTGATCAGAGAATTAGTTTGAAGACTGGTTTTCTGTATGTCTGAAATCACAGTTTGATATACATATATGCAATATATATATATGACTTATTTATAATATTTAATAGGTAAGTAAGGTGTCAACAGATGTGATAGTGAACCTGGAGATATTAATGCTCTCAAAGCTCTTTGTGGGTCTGAGAAGTGCCACCAAGTTAAAAAATTATGGCTTGAATACTTTCCCCCATTCACAAAAGAAGCATGGTTGGCCCACTGATTTCAGCTTGAGGTTTCATATTTTCTTTAGAGGCACTAAGGCTCAGATAGTGATAAGATCATATATGTTTATGTATATATTTATAAGCTTAAAAATAGATTTATCTGTATAAATTCTGCAGATTATGGGAATTGCTTTCATTTTGAGTGTGACCCCATGCAGTTTGCCCTCCAAATTGACACAATGTATTTTTTTTACAATTTGACTATAAATAAAAGATTTTTGGCTTTCTGGCTTTAAAATCTGTTGGATTTACTTTATGAAGTGGAGGTACATTAACTGCATATTTCACCATCAACGTTGGTTTTAAATGTCACTATTTTGCTGACTTGAATGACTTTATTTTTCCTCTTTGCACAAGAGAGACTTCTAAAAGTAAGAAAAAATAGATGGTTTCTTTTCCTAGTAATAAACAATCCGAATCACCAGTGCTGTCAGGGCTTTCTAAATATGATAATATCTTAGTAAATGTATTTGCAAGCCTGTGTAGTTTCAGTTCCTATATGCCTATTAGTATAAAATAAATAATTTGCAAAATGCTAATTTTGAACTGAAGGACAAGCAAGGCACAAAATTCACTCAGTTATTCTTACCAGATTTCACATCTATCAAACAAACTATAATTTGATATTCCAAGAAGCAGGTCTTCAAAACGGTGTACAGGGAGTTACAGAAACAAATCTTTTTAATGTAAACGTGACTTGAGCACATAAATTCCCAAGAGGGACCTATGAAAGGTACCCCTCATCATCTCTAAATGTACTTGAGATAAAAAGAGATCCCAGAAGGATAAAAATACTTTTTTGTTATGTTAATTAAATACTTGTAGTCCTAGCAATTTGGTTTTAACTACTAATCTACCAAAACAGGGTAAAGCATTGTAAGAATGAAGGAAGCAGTTATTTTAGAGAGGTCAAAAGAAAGGTAATTCATAACCAGCTAAGAAGATAATGACCTTTATATAACTAGTCTTGAAAATATCTTTTATTACCATGATGCTTCTCTTTTACTCTGCATGAAATAGTTCTCTAAATTTCTAAATGCTGTATTGTTATCAGCTGTGTGTAGGGGTCATGTAAAATGCAGGCTTGACATGTTAACAGAAGGGTTAGTTCTGTTTTCTTCTGTATATTTCAAGATAGAGAAGATCATTCTATTGTATTTGAAAAGTCAGGATGGTCTGGTTAATTTCCCACTGAATGGAAAGGGTGAAACATAACCTCTGTTTTCATAGAAGAGATAAGGAAGACCTAGGGAACTACTGGCCAGACAGTCTCACCTCAGTGCCTGGCAAAATAATGGAGACCCTGAAGACTCTGGTGGAGCACATAGAAGACAAAGGAGTGGCTCGTGGCAGCCCACATGGCTTCACCAAGGGCAAATCTTGCCTGACAAATTTGATGTCTTTTTATGATGTAGTCACAGAATTGGTGGATAACAAAAGAGCAACTGATGTCATCTTCTTGGACTTGTGCAAAGCATTTGACACTGTTCTGCATGACATCCTGGCCTCTAATTGGAAAGACACGGATTTGATGGATGGAGCACTTGGTTGAAAAATGCTAGATGGTCACTCTCAAATAGTTGCTCAGTGTCCAAATGGAGACTTATGATGAGTGGAATGCCCTGGGGATCCCGGTGGACGGCAAGCTAAGCATGATCCAGCAATATGCTCTTGCAGCAAACAGGACTAATGGCATCCTGGGATATTGGCTATTGACCACATGTCAAGGGAGACGATCCTTCCTTCTGCTAAACCCTGGTGAGACACACCTGGAGTATTGTGTCCAGTTCTGGGCTCTCAAGTACAAGAGAGTCAGGGACATATAGGAACAAGGCCAGTGAAAAGCCACAGAGATGATCTGGCACATCTGACATACAAGAGAGTCTGAGTGAGCTGAGACTGCTTGATCCAAGATTTGAGAGTTGGCTGTTATTATCAGTTGATTTTGGCTATAAAAAATAGATTAATTTTATGTAGGCCAGTTGGATAACTGTCTTAAGCATGATAGAATTATAGACAACACTCACTAGACCACAGCATAACTTGCAGATGCTCTGGAATTTGATACATATTATAATTTAACATTTAATATATAGTAATATGCATGTCCAGAAAAGGGCAAAAGAGCCTTGTGAGGATCAGGTGAGGGAACTGGGGTTGTTTAGCTTGGAGAAAAGAAAGCTGAAGAGAAACCTTCTCTCTTAAGGAGGTTGTAGCAATGTGGGTGTCAGTTTCTTCTCCCTAGTAGCAAGTGACAGGATGAGAGGAAATGGCCTCAAGTTGTAACATGGGAAGTTTAGATTGGATATTAGGAGAAATTTCTTCACTGAAAGGGTTCTCTAACAATGGAATTGGCTCTCAAGGGAGGTGTTTAAGAGATGTGGTTTAGCACTAGAGCAGGCAGAGTTAGATAACGGTTGGACTCCATGATCTAAAATATCTTTTCTAATCAAAATGATACAATATGATTAATATAATATAATATAATATACTACTATACTACTATACTATACTATACTATACTATACTATACTATTACTATTACTATACTATACTATACTATACTATACTATGCTATACTATAATATAATATAATATAATATAATTACATGATATAAGATGATCACAATAAAATAAAGTTTCTCAGTGGATGAGATAAACCAAAGTCAATGATGACATTTTTATCTTTCATAAATATGTGTTCAATTCTTATTTAATTTACCTACAGAATGGCAGAATAGTCATGAAATATCTGTCAGACTAATAAAATAAAACTTTAGAGCTCGAGAGCAGAATAAATAAATAAGAATAATGGCTATACTTCATTGTTCCTGTGACTGAATTTTCTCATTTGAACTGTCAGGAGACTAAGCCATTTTCTTTGTTTGGAATGTACACCACTTGATTAAATTTGTACTACATTGTAGAATCAAACCCCATCACGTTTCCATTGCTAGAAATTGTATTTCAGTTATAAGCGAGATATAAAAGAAAATATTGTAATTTAGTGACAAGTCTGTAAGACTCTCATATTTTTCTAGCTTAATGAAATGTCTCCATGAAATGCTCAGCCCCACTTTTCATTGAAAAGTAGTAAATATTGCTGTGCAGTAACTGCCATCAAAGAATGTGCATAAACCCATGATATACCTGTAGTTATGTCTCTGAATATAGTAAAAATTACAATTGAACCTACTTAAAACTATAGCTCTGACTATCAGTGAAATGTTCAGAATTAATGTTGCAAACAAAAGCAATTTTTAAAAAAAATAACATACCTTACATATTATTGAAAATAAGATGTATGTAAGTGCAGCACTGCACATAGTTCTAATTTAAACAGATATTGTAGAATCATAGAATCAATAAGGTTGGAAAAGACCTCAAAGATTATCAAGTTCAACCTGTCACCCAAGACCTCACGACTACTAAAACCATGTCATTAAGTGCCATGTCCAATCAATCCCCTCTTGAACACCTCAAGGGACAGTAACTCCACCACCTCCCTGGGCAGCACATTCCAATGGCCAACAACTCCCTCTGTGAAGAATTTTCTCCTTACCTCGAATCTAAACTTCCCCTGGTGCAGCTTGAGACTGTGTCCTCTTGTTCTGGAGCTGGTTGCCTGGGAGAAGAGACCAACTCCCTTCTGGCTACAACCTCCCTTCAGGTAGTTGTAGACAGCAATAACGTCTTCCGTGATCCTCCTCTTCTCCAGGCTAAGCAACCCCAGCTCCCTCAGCCTCTCCTCATTGGGCTTGTGCTCAAGACCTCTCCCCAGCCTTGTTGCCCTTCTCTGGACATGTTCAAGTGTCAATATCCTTCTTAAACTGAGGGGCCCAGAACTGGACACAGGACTCAAGGTGTGGTTTAACCAGTGCTGAGTACAGGGGCACAATGACTTCCCTGCTCCTGCTGGCCACACTATTCCTGATGCAGGCCAGGATGCCACTGGCCTTCTTGGCCACCTGGACACACTTCTGGCTCATGTTCAGCCAGCTATCAATCAAGAAGCAGCTCATTTTAGTTCAGGTAAAAGCAGAATTATCTTTCACTTCTGAAGGTATCATGTGAGACACCATCAGAAATATATCTTTTCATCATCTTAGTTGTTGCCATGTGTTTATCTCCTATCATGTACTAATAACTTGTAAAGGCCGATGTGACCTGTTTTACAGCACTAAGAGTTTTCTAGACGAGATTAAGCAGATTATTTTTCTAATATACACAGCTGTAGCATTTATTACTTTGCAAAAATATTTTTTTTGTTATTGCAGTGCTCATGTTTTCAGTGATCTATAATAGAACTATGTTTTCAGTCATCTTGCCATAAGGAGGAAACCTTGGTTTAGAGATTTCCTTCCTGAGAAAAGGATATTACATGGTGGATAAGATCCAGTAGCTGAACCAAGCTACCAAAGCAGGCATTCTTCCATTCCTTGAAATTTGTATTGAGTCACTGGAAAACATAATCATCTAAATCCTGAAATAGCCTGTGTTGCTTCAGAGAAAACTATTTTTCACAAGGGACAACAGTACAACCCATTGCAGTGCTCCTGCAGGTGAAGAGATTATTTTTTCCACTGACATATGTGAAAATTAGAAACTATATTTTTAGACTACCTATTTCTTGCTAATATTAGTAAAGGATCTTGCTTCTGTCATCAAAAATTATTTTGGTACCTACCTATTCAGTTGCTTTCCTTTCCATTTTCCTGTGTTAAACAGCCCTGGAAAAAAACCCCCACAATATTCCAAATAGTGCTGGTTTAGATTGGCACTTGTTTATTTTTGTTAATTAAATAGTATTTTGCAGTATATCACAAATTCAAATCTAAAATCATGAGAAATTATTCTGGATGTGAGCAGTTTATGATTCAAAGACTTGGTTTAACAAGTTGATGTAATGTTGGCTATCAAGGTTTTATTTAATAAATGTTTATTCCAAATATGCTTATATATATATGCAGAATCATGACTTTAAGCTGTGAGTGCGACCTTCAGGAACAGCTCCTCCATGGTTTGCATGGTCCCCCATGGCCTGCAAGAAGAGAACCTGATTCCCAATGATCTTTATAGAGGCTGCAGGGGAATCTCTGCTGTGACACGTGGAGTATCTCTTCCCTTTCCTTTCTCACTAACCTATCTGCAGGTTAGTTTTCTTGGTTCTGCCTCTGACAGCTGCTGCACAATCTTTTTAGCCCCTTCTTGCAGAGACATAACCATCTTGGTTAATGATATTGGGTCTCTTCTGGAGCTGACTGGAACTAGATGTGACTGACAGCCCACGGTTTCTTCGGACAAAGGCCACCACTGCACCTTCACACAGAGGCCACCCTTCCAGCCTTATGCCACTACTAGATCTTTGTCACATAAACCAAATATACTTCCATCGAGAGTCCTAATTTTCTAGCTAAATGATCAAAACCTTCTCTTAACTTTTGTAGATATATTGGTATGATTTTATACCTGACCAATTTTTCCATGTCCAGTTATTAGAACTTAGAAAGTGTAAGTTAGTGCTGTCCTGGATTTCTGTTTTGGAGTGGCTACTGAAGTACTTGGATTTTTGTCATAAATATAAAAAGCCATAGGGTCCTTTCACTGGGATCTAGATATTCCTCAGAGATGGGAATTCCATGCTCACCAGTCTACAACACCATTCTTTCTTAGCCTTTGCTATTTACTTTAGAGTTTCTGTGTTTTCTGCAGTGGAGGTGGATGTGTGAGAACCTGAATGAAGTTTGCCTCAATGAAAAGGCAACATGGATTTTAGGTCCCCTCAGGAAGAATATTTTTTTTTTTATGTTCCCTCCTATGACTTTTTCATTGCAGTTGGCTTCACTGAACTCTGGAAAAGTTTGAAGCCTAATGTCCTCATGGTACTTTGCTTTCTGTTTAATCACTGAAACATTTGATTACAAGGCTCACACATGCCTTTTGCCTCATAGACAGCTCATGTACTCTCATTCTCCTCCTCTATTCCAGCCCACTGGATAATAACTGTTCAATCAAGGGATGCCATATGAGGTCTTCCTAAATCCTTCTTTTGTGATTTAGAGAAATTTAATAACAAATGTAGTCAAGTGGTAACAGTGCACAAAATGACAGAAATTACAATTTGGTGTATAATGGTGAAAGCAATACACTGGTATATTGATATATAGTTTAAATGATGGATAAATTCTATGCACATTTTATGAGTTCCAGGTAGATGATACATAATCCACAAGTGTGTAAACTTTAACTAGGTTTTGTCATTTTGCCAATCAAAGCCCCAACATTTCTGAATATACACAGATGCTTTCATACTGCTATATCTCTGGAGAGTAAAGAAACTGTGATCTCTCTCTCTCCCTCCCTCTCTCTCACACTATTTCTCACATTTATATGATGCTGCTAAATCATATTACATTACTGTATGCAGAATTTATCTTTTGGGGAAAGGACAAATTGGAGAACAAACCTTACCTGATAAATACCAGTTCTAATGCTCCTCTGTAAGAAAGCTGGCTACCACAGTGTTGAGAATAGTATAAGTTTAAAGTATATGTTTAAAGTATGTGAGTGTATAATGACTCAGTGCCGAGGTGACTACTGAGATGAACTATAAATAATGTTTAATTAGCAGGTTTTGGGGCTGAGTGGCTGATCTTCCTTCCTCTCTCTGGTGAGCCAGGAGTTAAGTCTGCCTACATAGATAAAACACTGTGAAAGCTGTGTTGCCATAGAGGTATGTCTCAGGCTGCTTCTCTGATCCCCTTTCTTTGAATTTAAGCACCCATGAGAGTCTGCTCCTGGAAGAGGATGTTGCAGTTCAGGCACTGCTTGGATATGTACACCTGTACCAACTCAAGGCAGCTGCTGTCACCTTTAAAACTGAGTCTGGGCAAGAAAAGGGGAAGCAGTGGTCACCTGAAATATTAGGGGTTCTTGCCTATGCTATACATGGCCAGCCTGATCTCGTGTGAGGAGTCCCTGCCCATGGCAGGGGGATTGGAACTAGATAATCCTTGTGGTCCCTTCCAACCCTGACTGATTCTATGATTCTAATTAACTACAAGTTCTGTGACAGATATTTCAATTGTAAAAGCAAAAATTACATTGGTTTTAGCACACATTTTTTAGAGGTGCTTGGATATTTTGATTTTATTTTGAATTTGCTGGTTGCCAAGGGAAATGTAACAAATACTTTTCATCACAAAAAGCTGTGGTGTGGGATTTCTTGTAGGATACATTATGAGTATGAATTGGCAGCCTCTCTGAATAGAAATGCCATTTGGGAGGTTAAAGTCAAGCAGGTTTTAGGGAAGAGAAGGAAAGAAGAACTGAATTCATTCTACTTGATAATTATGAATTAAGGTTATTTGAAACATAGAATCATAGAATCAGTCAGGGCTGGAAGGGACCACAAAGATCATGGGCAGGAACACCTCACAGTAGATCAGGCTGCCCAGAGCCTCATCCAGCCTCGTCTTAAACAACTCCGGGGATGGGGCCTCAACCACCTCCCATTCCAGGGCTTCACCACTCTCACAGTGAAGAACTTCTTCCTCACGTCCAGCCTGAATCTCCCCACCTCCTGCTTCATTCCATTCCCCCTAGTCCTATCACTCCCTGATATCTTGAGAAGTCCCTCCCCAGCCTTCTTGTAGGTCCTCTTCAGATACTGGAAGACCACAATAAGGTAACCTCGGAGCCTTCTTTTCTCCAGACTGAGCAGCCCCAACTCTTTCAGTCTGTCCTCATAGTAGAGGTGCTCCAGTCCTCTGATCATCCTCGTGGCCCTCATTTGCACATACATATATATATATGTGCAAAGACTGCTAAACCACATCTTGTTGAACACATCTTGCATTTTGTGAAGTGCTCTCAAGATTTCACAAATTAACAGGCTAAAATTTTCAAGTATGGATTGATTTTTTTTTTCTTGCTGTTTAAACAAGCAAGAGGTGGTGGGGTCGCTGTTGCTGGGGGTGTTCAGGGCGAGGCTTGACAGGATGCTCGGTTGCATGGTTTAGTTTATTGGGTAGTGTTAGATGATAGGTTGGACATGATGATCTCGAAGGTCTCTTCCAACCTGGTTTATTCTATTCTATTCTATTCTATTCTAAACTCATGCTTATTACTAGATATTTAAATAATATTATTTGTGTTTTATAATGGGAGTAAAACTTCAGTGCATGAATTTGGTACAGAAGTTTAACTTCTAATGTTTTATACACATTTCCAACTCATCATTTAAAGTTATACAGTGGAGTTGACTCAGGACTAAATGGAAAAACTGTTATATGAATTATTTATAATTTTAAAACTAGCTTGGGGACAAAAATATTATCTTGAGAGTCAAATTATCCCTCAATACTGAAGTGATAGTTCAACTAGCTGTTAATTTTCACATTTAGTGAACTTTTCCCATTTCTTGTGGCAGCATTTTTCAGGAGAGAGGTTTTTGAGGCATGTTGCTTTGCTAGGGTCCTGAGTGATCCTAGAAATACATGCAATCACTTTTTTTCCCCTTCCTCTGTACATGTTATGGGAAACAGACAAATTTAGGAAAATAGAATGTTAGATGTTTATTCAATTGCATTCAAAGCAAGGGCTACAACTTCAAATAATTCCAGGTGAATTATATGTTTTATAAATCTTAAATAAATAATTAAAAAAAAAAGACAAGCTGGTCAGGTAATTACCTTGATAATATTCTGTACAGATATGTTAGAAAGCACTGTAGTCAAGTGTAAGGAATTATGGTCTCTTACCAGATTAAATTGATACTTAAAAATTTCAGGGGGTTTGGTGGCTTTTTTTTTTTTCCCAAATTCTTTTTCCTTGTGTCACTTCAGTGAAAAAAAAAGGTAAGATACTATGCTTGACAATCTCCAAACCTGAAAAAAATGACCTAAAAGCTTAGGTAATGAGGCTCTGGGGGAGACCTAATAGCAGCCTTCCACTACCTGAAGTGGGCCTATGATAAGGATGGAGAGAGACTGTTTGCCAAAGCCTGCAGTGATAGCACAAGGGGCAATGAATTCAAACTAGAGAAGAGCAGATTTAGATTGGATGTTAGGAACAGGTTCCTTACCATGAGGATAGTGGAACACTGAAACAGATTGCCTGGGGAGTTGCTAGAAGCCCCATCCTTGGAGATGTTCAAAGTGAGGCTCGGCAGGGCTCTGGGCAGCCTGATCTAATGAAGGATGTTCCTGCTGATTGCTGAGGGGGTTGGACTGGATGACATTCAGAGGTCCCTTCCAACCCAGACCATTCTATGATTCTATGATCTTAATAGGAGAAGTAAGAAAGGGAGAAATATTGGAGGAATCTGAATTGTTCTTTTTGCCTAAATAAGCATCTGCTTGTTTAGCAACACCACTCAGGACAGTGAGCTCAGGGACAGCAGTGAATCTATGCCTGTCCTCTATGGCCATCTTGTCTCCATACCACCTCAGCTCCTTTTTCATACTCTCTGACAAATTAAGAAACAACATACCCCATTTTGCACAGCTTGACTCACACAAGACTCCCATTACCTATTCTCAAATGTATGCTCCCCTTATTTCTTCTCTTTTCTCAGGAAACATCAGGGAAAATGAATCACGCTCGGAAGGGGGCACCTAAGCAGGCTCTCTGAAGGGAACTCATGACCCCACTACCTGTTAAAAGATCAGCTCTGTAGTAGTTGCTCAATTCAAGAATACAGTCACAACATGTGGGCAGAATCCTGAATCAGAAATTACTAATTTCAGAGCTATTACTATGAGTCATGCTGTCACCTCAATGCAGGAATTGTCATTCTAGTGCTGCTCTCAGCATGCAGAAGCAGAGAGTAGACTGCATTAATTTTGAAAAAAAAAAAAATAAATAATGGCAGATTGTGATTTTTGTGCATATCATAGACCAATAGGTGCCACCATTGCACTATGACAGTCACAGTAATTCTGAAAGAATAAACAAGAGGAACTGGTTTGGGGAAAAAATGCAGGATGGATTTTTTTTTTTCCTTAATTTTTTTTCCTTAATTTTTTTTTTCTTCATTTTTTTTCCCCTTGGAAAAATTAATTTGGGGGATGTAAGTTTGTTGTTGGGTTTCTTAGTCCTTTTTTTATTTCTTGTCCCTTCTTTCTTATTTTTTTCTGTCTTTGATTCATTCTAGCCAGAAAGTTAACACATTGATAATTATAACTATCTAAAGCCTTTGATCACAAATATCCAAATGAATTAAATTATAGCTAAACCACATGAATGTGTCTTTGTGTCATTTTACTGCTGAGCAAACACTGTCACAGAATTATTTCATCTGATTATGTTTTTTCATTCCTTTGGTGACCTAAAGAGTGCTGTCTTCACAGGTTTTTAATTGTATTTTTATAGATGGACATTACACTAGAGATACAGTTACTAGATAGACAATTTCAGGTTACAGAATGGTACTCCGTTTTATTTAGTGCAGTGAGCAGAAGTATCTTTTTTGGATGTATTACTGACTTCTCCACCCATTATTTGGTATGTTTTAAAGCCTCTGAGTACTGAAGGAAGCAGTAGTCTTCACAGTTAGATATTCTGGAACTTGTCCAGAGGAGGGCAACAAAGCTGGTGAGGGGTTTGGAGCACAAGCCCTTTGAGGAGAGGCTGAGGGAGCTGGGGTTGCTTAGCCTGGAGAAGAGGAGGCTCAGGGCAAACCTTATCGCTGTCTACAACTACCTGAAGGGAGGTTGTAGACAGATGGCAGTTGGTCTCTTCTCCCTGGCAACCAGCACCAGAACAAGAGGACACAGTCTCAAGCTGCACCAGGGAAGGTTTAAGATGGATGTTAGGAAGAAATTCTTCATAGAGAGAGTGATTGGCCATTGGAATGGGCTACTCAGTGAGGAGGTGTTTAGGAAAAGACTGGATGGGGTGCTTGGTGCCATGGTTTAGTTGATTAGATAGTGTTGGATCATAGGTTGGACTCGATGATCTAGAAGGTCTTTTCCAACCTGGTTTATTCTATTCTATTCTATAAATCCTATCTTACATAGTACACTTTAAAGTAATCTAAATGGATCAATAATTAAAAAATAGACTAGACTAGACTAGACTAGACTAGACTAGAATACAATAGAATAAACCAGGTTGGAAGAGACCTTCGAGATCATCAAGTCCAATGTATCATCCAACACTATCTAATCAACTAAACCATAGCACCAAGCACCCCATCCAGTCTCTTCCTAAACACCTCCAGTGATGGCAACTCCACCACCTCCCCGGGCAGCACATTGCAATGGCCAATCTCTCTTTCTATGAAGAACTTCCTAACATCCAGCCTAAACCTCCGCTGGTGCAGCCTTTTCTATTCAAAGGCAACTGTAATAACATGCCACTGAGAAATGGCAGATACAGAAATACTTGTGATGCCAATTTAGATGGTAATAAGGGAAGTTTCCTATAATGTCCAACTTCCTTGTCTGAACCCCAATTTAGTTTGAATCTCAAAGGCGAGAAGCAAAATCTATATCGATATCTTTTCAGTTCCTCTCTTGCTACTCAGACTTCTAAATGAGTCAGCAATTATTGAAGGTTTGTGTGTAATTGAGATCGATGTAGAAAATGTGATAAAGCAACTTTACTTTGTAGTAATTATCAAATAATTTGCTAGCGGTAAATCAATACCAGCATGAACTGGGTTACACCAATCACCATAAAGATGAGAGCTGCCCTAGTTTCTTCAGTTATTTAGTCTAATCTGCTTGTGTTACCAATGCATTAAACAGAATATCCACTCACTTTCACATTGCATAGGTATCTAGGAAGTTCAGATCTTTTACATTAAAACTGCTGGAGTTTCCATTATTTCCATAAAACCTTTGGAGGGGCAAGAAAAACATAGCTATAATGTTTCACATCTTAGTGAATCTAGTCTACTGTGATGAGAAGTACTAGGGAAGACCACAAAAATACCACATTCACCATGAGGGTAGGGTGACACTGGAACAGATTGCCCAGGGAGGTGGTAGAATCCCCATCCCTGGAGGTTTTTATGGCCAGGCTGGATGTGGCTCTGAGCAACCTGCCCATGGCAGGGAGATTGGAACTAGGTGATACTTGAGGTCCCTTCCAACCCTAGCAATTCTATGATTCTATGTCTTTTGATTGAGAGCAGCCCAGACAGATCAGTGAAGCACAATGTCTGACCCAATATATATTATTTGATAAACAGTGTACATTAACAAAAAAATTATTGTGTTAATGTATTAAAGCTCTGCCATATCCCAATTAGTCATGTAATTCCCCTTCTTCCCCCCCAGTAAATTTATGCTGGATGGTGTATCTCTGCATTATTTTCCCCTACATAAGGCTACCTGAAAATATCTGCAGCAGTAAACTACATAGTGTGAGCTAATGTGCTGATACACTATTGTTACCATTACTCAATTACATGTTGGCACAGTTTTGGCCTTTGTCAGCAGTACCTGACTGCAGCCTGTGCTATATCTCAGCACAAGGCCTCCAAACCCAGGACCCAGGAAAGTCCAAAGAGAAGGAAAACCAAAGTATTTCAACACTGACAATCAAGCTCCTTACAAACGATCTTAGTGTCACTGACATTTCTTTTTTATTTCATATAAAACAATTCCCGAAGTACAAACCTGCTTTTGTTTCTGTCCACTAACATCTTCACAAACAATGTTTGTAGCTTTTGCCCCTCAGAGCTGAGCATCTTTCAGAATCTGCAGCTGCCTGTCAGTTCCTATATCAGGAAAGACAGGGGCACACCATCAGTAAATGATAGAAAAGCACAACACTGATGCAAAAGATGAGTTTAGAGGAAAAGATGAGTCTGACAGAAAGTGCAGGAGTGAGCCATCAAGACTATTTCATGTACCAGGCTGTCAGCTCTGTGTGGTTGATTAGATAACTCACTCCAGGATAAGGGTGATAATGAAAGCCCCTGAGCATACCAGAATACTCATTCCTAGTCTGTTTCCCAGCCTGTCCTCTGGCCTGGCAAACCAGTTCTACTGCTTGTATGCTACCCTTTTGCCCAGCCTTTCCTTCTTGAATCTTGCATACAGGTAATCATCTGCCTTTCCTAAAACATCAACACTTCTCTGAAGTGGTAGAGGAGTTTGCTTTTCCTCAAGAAGTCAAATGGGTTTCCTATTAGTTGTCACAACATGCCATGAAAGACTAGCCGGGAAAAATCTACAGCATAATATATGTTTTGAAACCCCACTTGCAGTAAAAACAAAACATCCCCAAATCTTTTGTTCAGTGCACTAAATGTTGTTATAGAAAAAATACAGAAGCCTTTCTGTCCTCTCTTAGTATGCATAGTTAAAGCTCAGATTATAAAAATGCTTTTTTAGAACTGTTTTGCATCAAGTATCATCCAGTTAAATTTAAAACTGGCACTGCTAAAGCAGATCTGAGAACAAAAGGATATATCTAAACGCTTAAATGTTGTAAAGTATTTTAAAATAAATATAGAATGCTGGTGCTCTTGAGCAGTCATTTTACAGAATTTTGAGATCTGCTGTTGAATAAACTCATCACAGAATCACAGAATCAACCAGGTTGGAAAAGACCTCAGAGATGATCAAGTCCAACTTATTACCTAATACCTAACACCTCATGACAACTAAACCATGGCTTCAAGTACTACATCCAATCATTTTTAAAGCACCTTCAGGGATGGTGACTTCACCAACTCCCTGGGCAGCACATTCCACTGGCCAATTACTCTTTCTGTGAAGAACTTTCTCCTCACCTCAAGCCTAAACTTCCCCTGGTGCAGCTTGAGACTGTGTCCTCTTGTTCTGCTACTGGTTGCCTGGGCAATGATTTCACTTAAACATTGCCATGCAAATCAATTTTCTGTACCTCTGTATATGCTCTTCTTTTGTCAAGGGTCTGTGAATACCAATATTTTGAAATAGTTTCTTGTTATTTTTAAAAGTAATTTAGAGAAAAAATATTTACAACACATTATCCTGATCCCCCACCCCCACCCCCCAACTACAGCATCATTGGAAAGAGTTGCCAACTTACTTTGTCTGGAAAAAAAGAAGATATAAGTTAATGAAAAATAATGTCCAGATCTTCTGTCTAGTATCTTCTATATCACTTCCTATCTCTCTCTCTTTTTATTAGGGCCAGTTTCAGGAAACATTTGAGCAAATGGTTCCTGCCATCAACAAGATTTAACCTGATGTCTAAACCAGCATTCGTTTGTAGGTTTAGCTGAGTAGGGATTAATTAGACCTTTAACCTAACCACAATGATTAAAGACTTATTTTGTGGCTATGTGATCCAGAACAGAATCTACCCTGCTTGTCCAGTATTGTCGTTTGTACTGACATTCAACACTAAGTTCTAGGTATGAATGGTCATGCAGACATCAGAGCTTTTGATCATGTGGCAAAGTCTTAGGGAATAATAAATAAACTCAGGCATTTTCTACTAATGGTACACCAGGCCAAAGAATATTGAATGACCAGTATCAGTACACTCTTTTCCCAGGAGGTCTGGGAGAAACTCTAAATGAATCAATCAGTAAGAATAAACCATGGAATTATAGAATCAATTAAGCAGAATAGACCTTTAAGATCACGGAGTCCAACCATTAACCTAACACTGCCAAAATTGCTGCTAAATGCAGTATTCAAGGTGCAGCCTCACCAGTGCCAAGTACAGGGCTATAATCAGCTCTCTAATTCTTCTGCCCACATTATTTCTAATTTAGTCCAAGATGCCACTGGGCTTCTTGGCCTCCTGAGCACACTGATGGCTCATATTCAGCTGGTTGTTGACCAAGGCCCCCAGGTCCTTTTATATCAGGCAGCTTTCCAGCTACTCTTCCCTAAGATTGCAGTGTTGCATGGGATTATTCTGACCCAAGTGCAGGACCTGGAACTTGGCCTTGTTAAATCTCATACAAATGACCATGGCCCGTCTATCCAGCTTGTCCAGGTCATTCTGCAGTGCCTTCCTACTCTCAGGCACTGCCTCCCATCTTGTCATCTGCAAACTCACTGAGACTACTTTAGATCTTGAAATGCAGATGCCCAAAGTGTAGCATCCTTCTCTTTCACTGTGATTGTAGATGAGAAAAACTCTTCAAGAAAGTCTGCATATTGACACATTTGCCAGTCTGTTTTTCCTGTTTGTTCTGGTTTGGTTTGTGTTTTGTTGGTTTTACTTGCTTTCAGGATATTTTGATCATCTTTATCATGATATTTTCAATCACAATCCCTTCAGAGAAACTACAGATGTTGATTTGTTTTTTTCCCAAATATATTGGTTTACATGTTAAGGACAGTGGAAGTGATATCTATGAAAAAAAGTCACCATAAAGGCAAGTATTGCAATGGCAGAACACAGGCATCAGTTGCTGATAGGTGAGAAGAGGTACAACAGAACATGTTCTTAATTATAATATAAATGAAGCCTTGTTCAGCAGAGATAACTCAGGAAATTTAGGAGAGTGAGTGCTCGCAAAGCATCCCACTTCTGAAGTACTCCAGTCTTCAAATCATAGTCTCATGCTGAAACCTGAATCAATTTCATTAAGGCAACTGTCTGTAGTTTTGTATCTTTCTTGAGGACTGTTTTTTTGTGGGTTTGTTTTCTTCTGTAGCTCTCATCCAGTTGTTAGCCCAGGATCAAAAAAAGTTTTTTTAGTTCCATTGCTAACCTACAGCAGTATTGCAGCACAGTGAAGCTTCCTGGAAGCCAGAGTGTCCTGCTGCTGAGCCAGAATAACTGTTCCCAGAGGTGGCTCATGTCATCTCCCCATATAAACTTCCTAACTCTGACAGAAGGAGCTGGTTTTATATCATGTTTTATAGACCTACCCTCCACTAAATATTCATTAACCTTTAGGAAAAAAAAAAAAAAGTCTAGCAAGCATTTTCAATTTACATTTTCACTAACAATCTTTGTTGATTTGAGCAGTTTTCTTCCTTTGGTTCCAAATGCTACTTCAGGCTGCTGATACAGCACTTGCTGTTCTTCATGTGAAGTCACTTTCTTGTCTATTTCGGGTGTAAAACTTTTCTGCCTCAGGACAATGCTAAAGGAGAGAAATTTTCTCTTCTCTTCTCTTCTCTTCTCTTCTCTTCTCTTCTCTTCTCTTCTCTTCTCTTCTCTTCTCTTCTCTTCTCTTCTCTTCTCTTCTCTTCTCTTCTCTTCTCTCTTCTCTTCTCTTCTCTTCTCTTCTCTTCTCTTCTCTTCTCTTCTCTTCTCTTCTCTTCTCTTCTCTTCTCTTCTCTTCTCTTCTCTTCTCTCTCTTCTCTTCTCTTCTCTTCTCTTCTCTTCTCTTCTCTTCTCTTCTCTTCTCTTCTCTTCTCTTCTCTTCTCTTCTCTTCTCTTCTCTTCTTTCTCTTCTCTTCTCACATCCAATCTGAATCTACCCATTTCTAGTTTTGTTCCATTCCCCCTAGTCCTATCATTACCTGACACCAGAAAAAGTCCCTCCCCAGCTTAAGATACTGGAAGACCACAATTAGGTCTCCTCAGAGCCTTCTCTTCTCTTCTCTTCTCTTCTCTTCTCTTCTCTTCTCTTCTCTTCTCTTCTCTTCTCTTCTCTTCTCTTCTCTTCTCTTCTCTTCTCTTCTCTTCTCTTCTCTTCTCTTCTCTTCTCTTCTCTTCTCTTCTCTTCTCTTCTCTTCTCTTCTCTTCTCTTCTCTTCTCTTCTCTTCTCTTCCTTCTCTTTCCCTCTTTCTCTCTCTCTGTCTTTCTGTCTTTATTTTCATTATTTGACATTTTATGGAAAGATTTCACTGGTGAATTCACCTTTCCCTTTTTAAGTACAAGAAAATCTTTAAATAAATTATGGCCCTTAAAAATAAGGACAGACAAACACTCTATATCCACTTCTTGCCACTTAATGAAAGAATGCCATGACCAAAGTTGGATATTGCTACCAGTGATTAAAAAAATAAGCTTATAATTTAAATTGATGTCAGCTTACTAATTTTGGTTTCTTATCATTTTTCATATATTCTATAAGCTATGCTTAGAAAAACAGAAGCAATCATTAAGAGATTTAATTTACTTTGGGAAAATATTCAATCAGCAGAGAGAGATATACTTCATCATCATCAAGAGTTTCTGTAAAGAATAAAGGTCTTTCATTTATATATATCTTCCTATATTCCTCTATCAATCTTTGTCAGGAATACAGCTACATAAACCAAGCAACACTGCAGCTATTCCTCCATAATTAAAATCTGCACACACTGTGAAAATTACAGAACACTAACATTAATGAACAATTTTACAATGAGACATTTCTCAGCCTAGCTGACACATGGAGCTCCCAAACCTATTACTAAATCAGTTTGTGAGTTAAAGAGAGTCCAGGTGGCGTTTTTCATAGCTAGCATTTTGCATGCACCAGCAGTGGAAAATCCAGTCTGGCATGAGCTCATATATCTCAGAACAATCTGCTTAAAGCAAGTAGAATGAAGTCAAAATGTTTTGACTGAGTGTTTGGTCCTAACAAGAAAACACTGAAATGATTCAGGAAATTCTAATCACATATTAATTACATTTTCCTACATTGATAACTATTTTTAAGAGACTGAGACTCCCAGATTTTAAGTAATGTAAAGATAATTAAAGGGAAAAATAACATACTATTATCTATGCCACCAGTTCCACTGAGCCAGTAAATCTCCTGCATAAATGAGGGCTCATTGTGAGGTGTTCATGATTAGTCTAGCAGTTTACTTTAGCAGAACTAACACTCATAATAAAAATACAGAGTATATCCACATCTTGGAATAATTCAAGGAATCATGATTTGACTAGGAAAAAAGAGAAGGAAGGGAAGGGAAGATAAGGGAAGGGGAGGGAAGGGAAGGGAAGGGAAGGGAAGGGAAGGGAAGGGAAGGGAAGGGAAGGGAAGGGAAGGGAAGGGAGGAAAGGGAAGGGAAGGGAAGGAAGGGAAGGGAAGGGAAGGGAAGGGAAGGGGAGGGGAGGGGAGGGGAGGGAAGGGGAGGGGAGGGAAGGGGAGGGGAGGGAAGGGGTGGAAGGGGAGGGAAAGGAAGGGAAGGGAAGGGACGGGAAGGGACGGGAAGGGAAGGGAAGGGAAGGGAAGGGAAGGGAAGGGAAGGGAAGGGAAGGGAAGGGAAGGGAAGGGAAGGGAAGGGAAGGGAAGGGAAGGGAAGGGAAGGGTAAAATTCTGGTGGCAGGAAGATTGATATCTTTGTGTAAGATGGCTAAGCACATAATCACATTTTGGGGAAAGAAGTAATGCATCATAATATCCTACTGGGGCAATGCATTCCTGTAGGACAATTCTGTTCATCATATTGGTCTATATGACAGTTTTCCCTGCCCTATAATGCATGGGAAGGAACTCGTTCCCTCATCTGAACCTCTCCCTGCACACTCAGATATGTCAGATTTCCCTACACACTACAAAACAAGTACAGTGTGACAGCTGTCCTGACATAGATTCCCAATCCCCAATCCCCAAACCAAAGGCAACACCTGCAATACAAGCAGTCCTCAGCAGATGTTCTGCACACTGGAGTTTCTCATGTTTTCTCAGACAAGGAGCAATAAGATTATCTTTTCTCCTTTCTCTTGAACTCTCTGACAAATAAACACCCTGCTACTGGCTTTGGGGTTTGCTGTAGTTTATAATAATAATAATAATGATAATAATAATAATAATAATAAAAGTTCAAATAATAAGGGAAACCCCACCATAATTGATGTGTTTGGGCTTGTTTGTTTGTTTGTTTTTTCTAAAAAAGTATAGAACTAAAATGTTGTATTTCCTTACTGGCTAATTTAGAGATTACCTCAAAAGATTCTGCTTAGTGAGTTCTTGCTTTGAGGTTCTTTATTCATTTTGTTATTCCTCCCTTCCCCCCCTCATGTAGAAGGCTAAGTACAGACCAGGGAATTTAATAAGGAACTCTTTTAGAGACAACAGTTTTTCAGCCTGAACTATAACAGGATTGTCTCTTTCTCCCTGTTTAAAAGTACTAAGGATTTGCCTTTTTTGTTGTTGTTGTTTGTTTAATTGAATCTTGCTAAATTGCAATAGACACTAAAGTCTTAAACACTTTCAGTAATAAAATTGTCAGTCTCAATAAACTTCATTGCTGTCAACTTTGTGAATTTTACAGGAGCATAAGTTTTATGGTTTTGTGTAAATATTTGTGTATTCTTTGCTATGTATAACATTTGAAAGTTGTTTCTTTAGAGCTCTAAAATAAAACTGAAGTGATTTGATTTTTTATGACTATCAAGTGCATATCCAAGCAACAATGTGCTATAATACAAATACATCATGTTATGTATGACTGTGTCAAAACCAAAGCACTCTCTGGAAATCTAGACAAGATGACTGATGGCAAAATAAGCAGGAGACCATTTTATGCCAGACCAGCATTTCATGGATTTCAGGCAACATGTTTTTTCTCTTTTCTTTTAATATAATAATATGTGAGACAAAAATGTTTCCAGCTCCACTATGACTTAATTGGGGGTGGGGGGGTGGGGGTGGGGGTGGGGGGGAATAGTTTAAAAAAAAGGATCAAAAAAGCCCCAAAAGATTTTAAAATTCATTTATTTATCCAAATGCAAAGTCTTGATATTCTGAGGATTCCTCCTGATTAAATGACAAAAGAAAACATACCAAATTTTTCAATTTACCTGCAATGACTCTCAGTTATGAAGTAGGTCACACCCATGGAATGGGCTCTCTGAAACACCACCTTTAGGAGTGAGACCTCATGTTTTTAGAAAACCTCATGCACTGTATCTGATTCAGGACTGTTTGCAGTGTTAATCTTCTCTTTGTGAGGTGATTATGGCTGGGTGGGGGTGAAGGAAAAGAAAAAGGTTGCATGTAACAAATTAAGAACAAATTAAACGTCCATCAGAAAATAAATTGCTTCCAAATTACTTAGACAAGCCCTCCAATGTTTTGCTCATTAGGAGCTGCTCATCCAGACTTCAATAAACCTGATTCTCCTCCTTTACTCTTCAGTTCAGTTCAAACTTCTGTTCATTACCATGACATGATGTTTGGTTTCTGATTTTCTGACAGTCATTTAACCTTTAGACTCAAATAACTCCATTAATTACCAGAAGGCTGCTTCTCACTTCCACTAGTGCAAACAGGAGAGCAGTTAGTCAAATACCATTGAAGCACTTTCCTCTCCCTAGGGAGTGAAGAAAATAATTTCAATTATCAGTCACATGTATTAGGTAAATAATACATTTTTTAATAAAATGTAATGTGTTGGTAATTAGACAGAGAGATTAAAAGTTCTGTCAAAACCCTCTGCTGCAGAAATATCCAGCAGACAATGACGATTCATTGAGAATGCAATTCAAATAGGATTGCACTCAAAATGGGATTTTGTCAAATGGGTTTTGAGACACTACTGGGAACATAAAAGAGGACAAAGATTGGAGTGATTGAAACAAATGGAATATTTTCCAATTGTTTTTGTGGACCAATGTTTATGTCAAAAAAGAGAAAAAATGAAGACTCCTAAGAACCAAACACAAAATTAATCAAACAAAACCAACCCCACAGTGTCATACACTTCTATTCAGATTTTGAGGGGTTTAAAATTAACGATCCTTTCTCTACTTGGTTTACTAAGCAGAAATATTTTGCACTTCCATGTATGATTTAGCCAATGAACTTGCCATGGGGCATCTGTGTCAATCAACATGTGAAATTCAACTGCCTTAACTGGAAGTTTAATCCTACTACCCTTTCTGCATCATTAGCACCAGGACACCTCCAGTCTAGATCATTAGATTTTCTTTTGCATATGCAAACATCTGCTGTTGTGGCTTCTTCCTGGGAAGACCAGTTGTTTTCATGAAGGGCCCTCTGACACAGATCCTGTGAACTATGTAGCAACATCAGCTCAGCTTCTCTACTTAAAAAAAAAAAGCTCTGTTGCTGAGTTTTTCAGTAATCTCTGGAAACTTTGTGCCTTTCTGTGGAATAGAAGTGACCTGTTGATGTGCAAAGTTCTTATGATTGCAGTGTTCATTATATATATATATATGTATGTGTGTGTGTGTATGTGAAGGCAGTATATAGTGATCATTACTATGCTTCTTCAGTAGTTTCTTTAGAGTAAATCACAGAATCATAGAATCAATGAGGTTGAAAAAGGCCTCAAAGATCATCAAGTCCAACCTGTCACCCAAGAACTGATGACTACTATACCATGGCACCAAGTGTCACATCCACTCCCTTTTTGAACACCTCCAGGGATGGTGAATCCACCACCTCCCTGGGCAGTACATTCCAATGGCCAATTACTCTTTCTGTGAAGAACTTTCTCCTCACTTCAAGCCTGAGGTTGGACGTGATGATCTTGAAGGTCTCTTCCAACCTGGTTTATTCTATTCTATTCTATTCTATTCTATTCTATTCTATTCTATTCTATTCTATCCTATCCTATCCTATCCTAATTCTAAACCTCCCCTGGCACAGCTTGAGACTGTGTCCTCTTGTTCTGGTGCTGGTTGCCTGGGAGAAGAGACCAACCCCTTCCTGGCTACAACCTCCCTTCAGGTAGTTGTAGAGAGCAATAAGGTCTCCCCTGAGCCTTCTCTTCTCCAGGCCAAACAACCCCAGCTCCCTCAGCCTCTCCTCATAGTGCTTGTGCTGGAGGCCTCTCCCCAGCCTTGTTGCCTTTCTCTGGACATTTTCAAGAGTCTCAATGTCCCTCTTAAACTGAGGGGCCCAGAACTGGACACAGTACTCAAGGTGTGGCCTATATAAAGGTATAAGAAATTCCTTAGTAAAAATAAATATCTGTTACAAAAGCCAAAAATAAAACAGCAAGCATGATATGAAGCCCACAGCAGTTATACAAGCAATGGTGAATGGAACTTAAGTGATAATGGAAAGGTTCAAGTGTGTACACCAATGTGTGTAGAAGCATGTACATGAAGTTGCAGAGGAGTTAGGTGAGAACACCAGGGGATTAAACATTGAGAAGTGTGGGAAGACTGTTGTAGCAGCCTTCTTTGCTGGTATGAATGCTGATGTTCCCAAGAACACAATATTCACAAATAATTTCCTATACCTGTCCCTTATCTGGAAGTCTGGTCAGATTAACTACAAGCTGAAGTTTACAGTCTTAAGCAACCCCAGGGCTTAGTTTCCAGTGATTCTTTATAGTTAGTACATTAATCATCGTCAACTGGAGATGAACTTGAAAACCCAAAATATCTCCCAAATACCAACCAGATGCAGAACTGCCAAAGGTGCCACTTGTGGGAAAAATGTCATCATGTCTGCTACTAAACTTTTTATTTCAGCTGAATCTCTTTTGACAATGCTGTTTTAAGGAGAGTATTCAGGCATGATATGAGAAACTCAGAAACATCTCACTGCAGGTGTATAGGTTATGTCATGTTATACCTGACCTCAGACAGCAAAGTGCAATGTTTTCATCCTTGGCCTCCCTATCATAAGTTCCAGGTTTCTGCAACCTACTAAATTCCACTTCTTTAGACAGAAGCATTATTTAGCCTTACCTTATCAGTACCACAATGTGTTTACATGTCAGAAAGGAATAGCATAAAAATAAATTTTACTCATCTGTGACAGGCAAATATTTTCATTTTCATTAGTTTTGACAGGACTTAGTTTGCCATAGGTAATATACATTTACAAGTTGTATTTTATTAGCACATCAAATCATGTTGCATTGAATTACAGTTTGTCATATAGTATTAGTGTTAATTTGTATCTGACAGGGCATTGCTTCTGCTTAAACATACTAAGAAGCTGATAAACTTCAGGGAATTTTCTGTAGTTTGTATATATCTTCAGCTCCCAAAAAGAGGAAGGGTTTTTTTTGTTATTGTTGTTTTTACTCAACTGAACAGACATCTACTATTGAAAGCTTTTGATACCAAATAGTATATTCTATTTACTAAAATTCATTTTCCACATGATTTTTTTTGGGGATAGAATAGAATAGAATAGAATAGAATAGAATAGAATAGAATAGAATAGAATCCATCCATCCTTGCTCTCCTTTAATTAGACTCTACTTCGGTTAAAAACCAAAACCCAATCAGACAACAAATACCCCCACCCCCAAATATGATTCCAACCAACCACAAACAAACAAACAAAAAACCCCAAACCTGAGCTCACGAGGTCAGTCTTATAGGTTTGTTGTGAAGATTAGTTAAAAGACCTCAGAACTGTGGAAACCTCTTATATTACAATTCTTATTTGATGCACTTAATGAATAGCACATTCCCTCTTGATATGCACTGCACACAGGAGTGCACTGCTGCATATTGTAGAGGAGAGAGATTATTTACCATTATAAAATGTCGCCTCTCTTCCTGCCAAAATTCTTTGCCCATCTTTAAAGTAATTAGTTCTGTCATGACTATTCAAAATCCATTAATAGGAAATTCTGGCTGATTAAGCACGGCCAAGGCCAAGACTCACAAACAGCTATTCCTCTGATTTGCATGGATTCCCAGAGCAAATGTTTATCTGATGCTGAGCCAGAAATGCCTACATCCTTTATATTATGTTATCAAAGATTAGTTTTGCTCTTGGTCACACAATTTCACTTCCCCTATAAAAAATGCAACAGAAAGCTCAAACCCCCATTTACTTACCTGTGGGGACTAAACTTTAAATGCACTTTACCATTGTTCAAACTACAGTGTTTCCAGTACTTCTTGAATTTCCTTGCTGGTAGGGGAGAAAAAATTCATCACAAATGTCCATGCAATAAATGAAGAGCATGAAGTCTCTGCTGACCACTTTGTTTTTTCCCCTGTCTCCTGATTTTATATATCCTACCTGCAAGCCTATAGAGAAACACTCATTGCAGTGTTTTGCTCATCTTTGGAAAAGATCTACAAATTAACACCTATCAAAGTCACGGATAAGTTCAGTCAGCATTCAAAGAAAGGGAGAATACAAACAAGCAAGTAAACTTCTGCAGTAATGAAAGATTTGGTTTTATTTCTGGAAACTATGTCACTCCTTCAATGGCTTCTTTCAACAAATACTTTTCCAGATTTTTCTAGAGGCAAATGATTGCAGGAAGATATAAAATCAAAAGCTATTTTTATCATTGTGTGTGCTGTGAAAGTGTTTCCTTTGACGATTAATTGCAAATTGGGACATATAAAGTTAAAAGTTATTCTCACTCAGGGATGAAAAGCCTCGGGAAGAATTTAAAACTGTGGAGGCAGTGTTTCTATGTATGTATTCTCAGTTTTGTTTTGTGATGCCTAACTCTAGGAAGAAATTATCAATCATATTCTGTATTCAGTGTTATGAATCACCTAATAATTTCAATGCAAGTATTTGTTATCAACAGTCTTTTCAGTTGTGCGTTTATGAAGTTCCAGCCTCATCATAAATGAGTATTACCTGTTCACTGCTAAACAAAGGAAGCACATTAATTGCCTTTATTGCAGTGAGTAACATCTAAGAGAGAGGACAGATATATAGTGAAAATCATACTGAACAGAAAGCTTTTAAAATGACAGAGACACATTGGCATTGCAGCAATGAAAGAATGGTGGGATTTGGTCTAAGACTCTAAAAGTTAGAGAATATAGGTAGATAGAACATTTTGAAAGTGTTCTACTCTCATCAGGCCTGTAAAGTTAAAGAAGGTTCAGGAAACTTTGTATTTGTGGATAAACAAAACGTTTAAGACATCTTCCAATGGTAGTTTTGCTCACCGTTACAAAAACATGACAAATGAACTATTCACATGGTAGGAGCTGATGTCAGTAGGAATAAGAAAACTGCCTTTTTCTGTCTTTTAGAGCACCAACTTCTTCACTGTTTTTTTTTTGTTTCTGACTTTAAATAAACATCCCAAGACTTTGTCCCTATCAATTTTCATTAAATTGATAGCTGTTGTGTCAGCGTAATATGCAAGTGATTGTAAATGGGGAAAAAAAATAATCTTGAAGATTATGAAAATTAAGGCATTTTGTACAGGGTATGTCACAAACAGGAAGAATTCAAGCCCACTTAGCAATTACTCAGGATCACACTTTTGACAGCACAGTCCTATTGCCTTCAACAAAACATTACAAATTAATTGCAAAAGGAAATATGGTCTATCATATTACTTTATTGCAGACTTGAGGAATGCCTCAGTTCCTGAGTACTTTCACTGCCAGCACTCTGTAAGTCAGAGAGACATTACTCCATCATCCAAACAGATGTGTGTTTCTCCACTGAACTTGCTTCTGCAGAGTGTGCTAAAAAAAAAATATAAAATCAATTACTCAGCTCCCTAATGAATATTCATTTTGCATTGTTTGATTGCAGCCCTGAGCAGGAAGAACTAAAAATAGTTCAGAAGCCTTTAGAGGATATACTTTTCACTTATTTCCATTCTTCTCCTTTGAAATCCTCTACTAGTTTAGTTAATGTTTCAAAGAGTAATAAAATTAGTGGGACTTAGATACAGAATCTCATTCAAATCTGTTGTGAGCTATTAGTGTGGTTTCAGGTCAACAGCTTCTAAAAATGGGGCTTTCTATGTTTTATTTAATGCTGTGAAGAAATAAAATGCAGGCTGAAGACATTAAAAAATGCATTCAGTATTATTATAAAGGGTTATTAGAGTTGCTTTAAGCAAATAAATTACACAACTCTTTCTACATGTCACTCTTAATTATCACATGATTCCAATTTAGAATCACTGCATGTGTTTCCTCTTCTTGGCTTTCCAGAAGTCGACTTTAGGACACCTGCAATGGGATAATTAATTTCAACATTACAGCACTAAAATTCACGTTTCTACAGCAGACCTATCTGTTTAAGCTCTCATTAAAGTCAACAAATATTTAGTTAGGCAGTCAATGTGGCTTGGACTTATTCAGCTGTGTCTAGCACAAGTGAAGGTTACCCTCCACAATAAATTACCACCATGTATTATTATTTAGAAGTAGTATTTTTTTTCCTCCCACTATGTCTCATTCTTTCTCATATTAGAAAAGTTTCCCCTCCCTCCCCCCAGCATTAACTTTGCCAGACCAACTCAGTTAGAAGCAAATGAAGCTGTGTTGACAAGCACAAACTACACTCTACAATGGAATCCCAGTGTGCCCTGGTAGCACTAGTGTATTGTCTTTTGGAACCTGCAAGGCACAAGACATAGATGCCATGTAACAGATTCCATAATTTCCCAGGAAATTGTTTGAGAAGTGAACTTTGTGCCAGTGCATATTTCTTTCTCAGTGTTGATTTTTTCTGCTCATTACATATTTCCTTCTCAGAATGGAACCAGGGGCATCAGGTTCCTGTTACTGCATTCCTACTTGAAGGTCTAAAGCATGGTGTTCTTAGGTTTGTTTATTTCTGTTGGATGATTGGTAATTTTGCAAAAATTTCTATTTTTCACTGAAGACAATTCTTCATATTTTTCAGCCAGTTATTTTTACATACACAATCAATTTATTAAAGAATGAGCTTCCATGCTCAATGTGCAGCATCGGCCTTTATTAGCCCTTCAGTACACTGTATCCAAAAAGGTCCTGATTCTGTGTTATTATGCTCCAGGGATGGAGCCTCAACTACAGCCCTGGGCAAACATCCAGTACTTTATCACTCTCATTGTAAAAAACCTCTTCCTTAGGTCCAACCTAAATCTACCCTTCTGCAGTTTAAAACCATTGCCCCTCATCCTATTGCTACAAGCCCTTCTAAACAGTCCTTCCCCAGCCTTTCTGTAGGTCACCTTAAGATATTGAAAAGTAGTTATCAGGTCTCCTGGGAGCCTTCTCTTCTCCAGGCTGAACAGCCCCAATTCTTTCAGCCTGTCTTCATGTCTCTTTCAATTGAATACACTTTGTTAAAGAGGTAGGAACTAAGAAGGTGTAGTATGAGAACACAGAGACAGGAAACAATACAGCGACAAAGTGGAAAGATGGTTTAATAATTAGGACTGTACATTAATGATTAGTACTGTAATTTATAAGCAATAAGATGCACCTTGCACTTACATCTTCTATGAGTTCTGTGTAGTACTCATCTCAGCAAATATTATCAGTAATCATCCGGACTCTATTTATAATCAATAGAGGGAAAGAAGCCCTGAGCTTATCAGAGCACTTGAGCAGATACTTACATTCCCCAGACATATGCATTTGGCCTTAGAGAACCACCTTGTGATTAGAGATGGTTAGATAAAGCAGCTTGGTATCTCCCTAGCAAGCTGTTACAGTACCATGTATAGCAGATAAAAAGAAAGGTTAGGATTGCAGGCAACCTGAGTTCAGGCAGATGAAAAAATATAATGATACAGGCACTTAGAGCTAAGACTTGGAGTGCACCAGGCTTCACACTGCGCAGGCTGAGTGGTATACTAAATGCTTCCAAGAGCCCTGGCTGTAAAATGGGAATATCCAGGACATTGTTATCTCATGGGAGAGAGGGAAATAATGAGTAACCACACAGTGGTAACCGATAGTGGTGAAAGTAAATCCTGCTTAAGGCTGATAGAGTAGGAATCTCATTTTTTGTTGTTCTAAAAGAGTGTGAAAGAAAATATAAATGTGAAGATTAGGGTGTTTGACTTAATCCATACCCTCAGAATGAGTGATAAAACGGAGTAGGATTATCAGTAAAGTGAATCTACTGAAAAGTAACTAACTCTCATCAGTGTAAGCAGATAATAGTTTTAATTTATATGTATTTATTTATTTTAAGGAAGGCTGTAATTTTGAATTCTCCTACCTTCTTTCAAGGTGTCTACAAAGCCATTCATAAATTCATGCTGGCATGAGCTGTCTAAACAACAAAATGTCTGACCTGCAAAACATTTCTACTATTTACAAATGACTGCAACCCAACTCAAAACAAATGAAATGCTAAAAAAATATATTGGTACAACTGAAACTCCACAGGATGGTACTGAGTTTCCAAATTTCTCCAGCTGCTTTTTAATGAATTGCTTTCTCACTATGCTTCCACAAACCAACAAGTTAGATAAGTGAGCTCTGATAGTCAGCAAGGGGAATATTCAGTCATCAAGCAGTAGTTAGTAGAGCTGCTAATAAGACTTAGCTGCTTCGAGGAAATCTATTTCTGCCTTATTGGGGATCTCAGTAGTCCAATGAGCCTGTCAATCGGGTGGGCCAGCTACATGGGAAGCGAGTTACTATAAACATCAAGTAAGTTTGGAAGATGCTTAGTCAAATCTCTAGACCAAGATCCGGCACAGCCAGTTGCTAAGGAAACTTTAAAGCTCATCAGGCACCCTGTTAATGTATCTGGCTAAATATCTCATTGACCTGCAAGCCTGATGCAACTGATGCCCTGGCAGACTGGGTATGCCACTGCCTGCCTCCCTGGTTTCTGTCTGTTGGTTGGGCAGGAGAGCTATTTTGCTCACCAGCTTTGGAGTCCTTTTGGCTAGTTCACAGGAGGAACAGCTGGGATGTGCACAGGATTGCAGAGACAGACAGCTCAGCAGATGGACAGCAGCAGAAATGTGTAAAATGAGTTGTGGGAGCCTGGGAAAATCACCTAGATTTATCTGAAAGACAGGAAGCTGAATGATCTGGTTTCTTTGTTTCCATATGAACTGTTGATATGGTTTACTGTTTCCCTGAAATATTGAACTTCTACAGGCCAATACTTTCTGGCATTTTTTAAACCCGACTCTAGTCTCATGGTCTATTAAAATCAGTTAAATGTTTTTCCTAGTTCCATGTACCTGGAAAACATAATGGTTCATATTTAATATCATTATGAATTTTTGGTTTATACTTTTAATTGAAAAAGTCAGTGTAGCCTTACAAGCAAAACAAAACAGGAAAAAAAACAAACAAATAAAACAAAACCAAAACAACCCCTCCAAAAACCCAGCCAAATGAGAAATCTAATCCAGCTGTTAGGCTGTCACTATACATTCTTCTGACCTTTCACTCCTGAACCCACATCTCCTTCCTTGGCTTTAGAGATCTCTAGGCCAAGAAGAGAGGTTTTGCTTTCAGATCTAAAATATCACTCTCTAGCTTTGGGGCTAAACCAAAAATCTACTTGTCTGATTTAACACCTTAAAATGTTACTGATTCTTGTACTTTTATTTGCTATAGTATTTGCAGCTCTCTTGGGGATGAAAAATAGTTGCCTAACAACGGAATCAGGAGTGATTTTCACTCCTTAACTTTGAAAAGGGATAGAAACATCTTGAACTATGTATTCACTCCAAATTTATTATTTCTCTTTATGTTTTAATCATGCTTTAGGAAAAGATCTTAACAACCCTTTCAAGAAAATCAGCTTAACTATATCAGCAAAAGAGCTTCAAGATTATTTTACTTGTAAGCTTTGCTTTTTTCACCACGGTGACAAAACTTTACTGAGGAACTCTCTTTATATTGATGGCAGTGAGGCACTTCAGAACCACCAATCATCTGTGGTTTAGGTTTTCAACATTTCCTAGCTGTGCCAGATTATAGTCGTCATTTGACAAAGAAGAAAAATATTGATTGCCTGACCTAAACTGTGCTAAGGCATTAGCATTGTTTTGACAACTCTGCAGATGATGATACAGCATATAAAAGCTTTAAAATATATTGGCAACTGAATAAAAATGCAATAAGACCTATCAGCGGATGATGAATCCTTACCCATTCTACTAAACCAGGGAGTTCAACAACTGAGGGTTGAAGGCTTCTCTTGATTTTTATGAAACATATAGCAATTACTACTTGCACTTTCAGAATTCATCCATCTGTTACTTTTCTCCTCTGAAGAAACATAAAGCCTAGAGTGTTCTTCTATGTATTGTATCTTCTATACATCTATTGTACCTTCTGTATATCTTCTCTACAGGAAGCCTTTGTGCGTATGAAGAAATAAATGATAAATAAATGTGGATGGAGAAAGTTAAATCAATATTTTAAAACAGTAATAAAACTGTCTTTAAAGTCTTTTCAACATTTGAGTCTCCCTTTTAAAGAAAGTTAGGATATTGAATACAAGTCACTTTTAGAACTTCATGAGACACCAATTCATTGACTTTCCAGACTGTAACTATTTGTTCATGCAGCAAAGACTTGCCTTATTTCTACAGTTCTTCAGAAATTTGCTGTTACTTTTCCTGAGGTGATCTCAGTGTTCTGACTGCTATTTTATGCAGTAGTGGGGCATGAAAGAATTTGTCTGGGAACAAATGTCCTCATGCCTAAAAATGAAGTGCAAATGGAAACACAGTGTTACTCCAATAGATATATTTAAAATGCCCTCTGTAATTGCATGTTATGTGATTTATGCTATTGATTTCTTTTTGTTCCCAACATAAGGCTTTGAATGGCAGAATTTAATTTTTTTTGTGATGGAAACAAGAAAGTGTCTGACTTCCTTACCTACTCATTTAAGGCAATCTGGTTTTTAATTTCTAACCTCAACTGTACATATACAAGACAAATACAAGTCGAAATGATCCTGGTAGATCTGTGACACAGCTTTTCTATTTAGTAAATGAAATCTCTGTTTTTCAGCTGCAATACAGCTGTCAGTCATATTCTTCAAGTTCTAGCATATGACACACTAGCTATGGATTTCAAAACCTGCATTAATATTATTCCCAATCTTCATGTAACATTTTAAACCCAGCTGATTCTAGTAGTTTTTGATAGTCCTTCCTATAACACAATATAAAAATATTTTATATATATTATCTCCAAACATCCTTCTCTCAGTCATTTACTTCTTTCTTCATAAGGAACACTAAAATTTTCCTACACTCATTTAAGTGTGTAATCTCATCACAAGCTAAACTGTATGGTGCATAAGGCTTTCAGGTTTTGCAATTCGTACTTTATATGTAAGTGTAAAGAATATCTGCTCAAGGAGTTGATTATAAGTAAATGATTGTAGTAAAATACTTGAGTTACACAAAACTGTTTCTGCATAAAACTATGCACTTCTGAGATTACAATTTTGCATTTAATTGATCTAACTTTATAGTACAGTTTGGAGGTACACTTCAAAGTGAAGTGACTGCTTTTAAAGCATGCTGTTTTGACGGTCTCAGAGAATGAAATCTCTCAGATCAACAACAGGAAATTCACAATTTTCCACATTGCTCTGTCAAGACTATAATCACTTCATTTTTCAGAGCCTGACAGTAAAAATGCCAATTGCCATACTGCAACAGGCAATCAGGCAGGAGGAATCGCATGCTGTCATTTGAAACTTAGAAGCAGAGGACATGTTTTGAAGTTCAAGGATCTTTATCCTAAATTGGGCATACAGTGAAAACCCCACAACGGTTACTTATATTTAGAAATGTTTCCTTCTAGCATAGTAAACTCATCTATGGAATGTGAAATTAATTAGCTTTCATTACACTATTCATTACAACAGAGTGTGTGCCACCTGGATGGTGGCACCAGTATATGCTGTGGTAGAATATGCAAACCACAGAGCTGTTACAGACTATGACCTTGGATTAGCACTCAGATACATTCAGTCATGCTTCCCTGGCTGTTCTGTGACCTCCAAAATGCCATCATAGGGACATTTCCCACAATGTATATTAAGTACAATAATACTGCAATGCAGATGCTTCCTTTTCCATTTCTATAGAACAGACCTCACAGGGTGAATCCTAATCACAAATAGGGAAGATAATATAATGATAGGATTTGAGGGGAATGACAACAAGGTCTAAACAGTTGTGTTTGTGCAGATGCAATCTCAGATCCCCAGATACATCCTGAGTGCCTCTTTTGGGTGCACTATCCTTCCAGTTCTAACTTCTTTTGGTAGAAAACCCAAGCAAGCAAAAACCAAAAGAAGAATAGTGCTGCATTTTGCCAGTCTGTGTGGTAGGAAGAAAAGTACTTCAGTTTCTATTATACATCACATCCATCCGGCAAAGTACTTCTGCTCCTCTTACAGAATATAGAATTAACCACGTTGGGAAAAGACCTTCAAGATCATCAAGTCCAATCTATCACCTAACACCATGTGATCAAATAAACCATGGCACCAAGTGCCTCATCCAATTTCTTCTTAAACACTTCCAGTGATGGTGACTCCACCACCTCCCTGGACAACACATTCCAATGGCCAATCTCTCTTTCTGGGAAAAATTTCTTCCTAACATCCAGCCTAAACCTCCCTCAGCACAGTTTGAGACTGTGTCCTCTTATTCTGGTGTTGGTTGCCTGGGAGAAGAGACTGACCCCCATATGGCTACAACCAACTTTCAGGTAGTTGTAGACGGCAATAAGTCCCTTGACCTCCCTTGTTTCCTTGCTTATTGTTTATTCCTTATCTAGACTTTGGAGATGCTTGTGATGTTGGCAACACTCCCTAAAACTTGACCTGATCTGATAAAATTGGTCAAAAGCTTTCTCGGCTTCTGCAGAAATTTAGTAAGACACAGTTAACCACAGTCAAAGTGAAATTTGTTTTGTGTAGGCAAGCTTTCACCCCTGTGTAAGAGGTCAGCTCAACTAAATCCAAGGGATTTCCTAAGCAGTAAAAAACAGAGATAAATAATTTAGATTCTAAGCAGTGAAAAAAACATGAATCTTTACCAAGAAGAAGGTGTTCTTATTAGCAGTACAACACTGGGCATTGGCTCTAGGTTTCTTATTTTTTTCTTCTTGTTTACCTAAAAATTCTGCCTTTAAGCCAAACAGTTGCTTTGACCTATCAATGAATTTCAACTAACAGCCACTGGGAAAATGGCAGATGAAAAGAACTGTGTTAGAATGGAGTTCTAAACCAGCTTTTTATTTCACCTGGTTTTCTTGATCTGATATGTGAAATAATTTGCCAAACATTAAAGAAGCAGTGTCAGTTGCCAGTTGCAATGTTAAATTAAATTTATGCTAGTGAACTTTAGTTAAGACTGCATAGTATTAAGTCCTTATTATGTATGGTACAACAGCTGTCAGCAAACACACACATTCAAACAAACCTCTCTTTTCTCTCTCTCTCTCTCTCTCTTTTTATTTATCCCTGTGTCAAACCACTCAAAGAATATACAGAATACAGGGCACATTTTGATACATCTTGAATTTTTCCCTTTGGCTAATCATGCACTTTTAAGATATCAGTGTTGGTTTTTTTTTTTTTTCAGAGTTTAGCATTTCTTGGGTTATAATTGACATTGCTCCTAACCTTTCCCCTCATTTTCTATTCTCTACAAATGCCACCTCTTCAGATCTTCTTCGTTGTATGACTCGTCTCCAGTGTGAGAGGCAAAGATTCTTTATATCTGTGAAAAGCTGCTCTGACTGAGCTACACATTCTCATTAGAATTTTGTTATATTGAAAAGAATATTTTATGCCAGTGACCTATAGGACAGACACTTTCTTGGTATTATTTATTTATGATCATGCATTTATCATAGAATCAACCAGGTTGGAAACAGGTTGGAAAACACCTCAAAGATCAAGTCCAACCTGTCACCCAAGACCTCATGACCAAGTGCCACGTCCAATCCCCTCTTGAACACCTCCAGGGACGGTGACTCCAGCACCTCCCTGAGCAACATTCATTTTTTAAAAAATCATTCTTATGAGGTTATAATGAGACAATTTTTTAAACTTTTGTTTTGTTTTCTTTTCTTTTCTTTTTCTATAGATAAAAGTGAGAACATGGACAAATGTTGGAGTAAGTCCAGAAGAGTTTCATGGCTTGAGTTCATGACAATTTTCATTCTGGTACAATTTTTACTTCAAAACTTTTAGTGGTTTTCTGATTTACAGAGACAGAGGATACTGAGAATATGCATGTAGTGTTCTTATAGGCAAATGAATTGTATGCCTAGAAATATATGCAAGTAATATAGATGTACCTGCACATCCTATATTACCTGCGATCTTTGGAAACTGCTAAAGTAGGTTTCATAAAAAATTTCTTGTTTCCTAGGCCAGACAAAACTTAGTCTTCTGTTATTAATAGCAGGCATCCAGAGCTGTAAGAGATTTTAAGTCACTGAGCATGTGGCTGCAAAGTTACACACGCATCTTCCTGTTGGGAGCTCCCTTACTCACGTCAAATGAAACCTTTTACAGAAATAAGGACTGCTTGGTTGAACAGTTTAGGTGTAGCTTCATGTTTGTACAGTTGTTTCGAATGCCATGTGGAAGAAGGCCTGGGAGGAGGGCTAAGACCCAGTAATGATTTTTGAGATTTCAGTCTTTCTGTAAAAAACTTCTTCAAACCAGACTTTACAACTTTGGAGGCATGCTTTGAATCTTTTTATCTGAGTGTATAATCAGAACAGAACCAGCCAATGCAAAAAAATTGCATAAAGCTCTGGAGACTTTCTCTCTCTTCAGCATCTGTCAGGACACAACGAAAGCTTCAAGGGAAAAATGTTCTCTCTTTTGCTAATTTATTTGAAACAACTGGAGTTCCATGTAATACACTGCTGGAGATAATGCTATAACTGGTAGAAGAAGAACACAAAGAAAAAGATTAAATGCATTAAAAATGCAATTTCCTTGAAGCCAGTTAAAGAATCTTTCTCAAGATGGAAAGCAGCCTTTCAATTGCTACAGCCAGTTTGCTTCAGAAATAGAGAAGCTTCTAACAGGAAAACAAAACAAAACAAGGTAGATTCGTGGGGTTTAGTACTGTTTCTCTGATACTGTATATTCTGCACTAGGCACAAATATGTTTTTGCAGAATTGTTCAGTTTTCCTCCCTTAAGAGTGTCTTCTGTCTCTGTTTTACTATTCTCCTAGACTTTCAGCCACACCTAGCCAAACTAAATCTAGAACACAATAGGAAGATTTTAGAAAAGCCTTTTTAAAGCAACAGAATAAACAGGAATTATGCTACTCAGTGCATTTTATTGTGAGAAGCATACTGATAAAGTAAAATGGAAGCACATCTAAAACTGTTGACAGCTAAGAGCAAATGCGCTGCCATTGCACTGTGCTTTTTACGCACTGGGCCCAAAAATGTTAGGATGTATGCAAAATACTTTGTTGCAATATCATTTTCTGTTTACTCTATTTTGGTATTTCAATAAGTGGCCTCAAGTTGCCAGGGGTGGTTTAATTCAGAAATTAGGAAAAAATTCTTTACTGAAAGAGTGATCAGGCATTGAAACAAGCTGCTCAGTGAAGTGATGGAGTCAGCATCCCCAGAGGTGTTCAAAGATCATATAGATATGGTGCTTTGGGACACAGTTTAATGGCTATGGACATCTTAGGTTGATGATTGGATTCAATGATCTTAGAGGTTTTTTCCAAATTAATGATTCAGTGAATCCAGCACATGAAGTATATGATTGGTTATATAGAACATTTTGGTTTATACACAAAGCCATAAAGTTGAAATATTTTACTGAACTTTGGATACCTATTCGAAGTTTCAAGGTATAAGAACAAATTATGATTCTGCATGAGGTGAGGGGGAGTAAAAGAAAGAATTATGAAGACTTGCACTCTTATATCATCAGGCAATGTCATATTCTGGAAAATATGCAAATTCTTGTCACTTTCACATACTATATTGGACACTTCAGGCCATCAGTCAGATGTGGAAAAAAAAATGGTTGGTGTTTTTAAATAAAAGTAAAATTCCAGTGGCTGACTAACAAATCCCTTTGAATCAAACATTATATCCCAGTGGAATGATCTATATTTAATGCTTGCATTGTTCAAGCAGTATTTTAGATGATCTGGTGATGTTAAACCAAATATGATCTAACTGCCTCTCCAGCATGAAAACAGTGAATCTAACAGTGCAACTTTAGAAAAGTTCACAGAATCACAGAATATTAGGGGTTGGAAGGGACCTTGAAAAATCATCTAGTCCAACCCCCCTGCCAGAGCAGGATCACCTACACCAGATCACACAGGAACACATCTAGGCGGGGTTTGAACATCTCCAGAGAGGGAGACTCCACAACCCCCCTGGGCAGCCTGTTCCAGTGTTCTGTTACCCTCACAGTGAAAATTTTGTTTTCCTCATGGAACCTCCTATGCCTCAACTTCCAGCCATTACCCCTTGTTGCTTCATTGGGCATCACCAAGAACCTGACTCCATTCTCTTGGCACTCACGCTTTACATCTTTATGAACATTAATGAAGTTACCCCTTAGTCTTCTCTTCTCCAAGCTAAAGGCACCCAGATCCCTCAGAGCCTCCTTGTAAGGAATATGTTCCACTCCCTTAATAATTTCTGTTGCTCTGGACTTTTCAAGCAGTTCCCTGAGGTCCTTCTTGAACTATGGGGCCCAGAACTGGACACAATATTCCAGATGTGGCCTCACTAGGGAAGAGTAAAGGGGGAGGAGAACCTCTCTTGACCTACTAACCACAGCCTTTCTAATACAACCCAGGATACCATTGGCCTTCTTGATCACAATAGAGCATTCTTCCCTACTCTTGTTTGTGTTTGGAGGTTAGGGTTTTTATTTGAGTGGATATTCATTAATTCTATTCTTTCTTATGTATAAATGTTAATATACAGATGGGGCTTTATTTATGATTTTACACATTTATATCTTTCAAATGACAAGAAATTCAGCAGGACTGTGAAGACTTTCAAGATTTAACACCGTGAAAGCAAAAGTAAGCAAGAGTTCTGACAATATAGGGACAGGCACATGGACATCTCTCTAAATACACATTTAATTATAAAGCAAACTGTAATTTAACAGGAAACTTTTTAGTAGAAAATTAAATCAAAAGGTAGAAAATAATCCTCTGCTTTTCTTGATTTTTCCAGAACTTAAAAAAAAAAATTAGTATCACTCACTCAGTTATTTTATCCACAAAGCTAGAATCAGACTCCAGAGCATAAACAGTCCTGCATTACTCACTGCCAATGTATAATTACTTGCTGTAAAACTATAATATTTTTATATGGTAGAATATGTTTGCTTCCTCAGAGCTAACAATCTACTACTGGTTCCTATAGTAGGGTTCCTCAAAATAGACATTTAATCCAATATATATAGATCCTTTTTTGATTTCTTGCTCATGAAAAGCTTTTGGCAAAATGACCAAGTTTGACATATCTGAAAGTTTCTGTATCTATCATCTTTTGCCTTTTCCATGTGCATGAGTCACACATAGGAGTCCACTGAAGATTATCACTGAGAAAACTCAACATTCAAGTTTAAAGGCAAAATATTATATTAGAAAATATAGAAAAGTACTTGATAAAGGTTTCTGATGTTTTTAAGACACAGAAATTCATAGTGCTTCAGGGCAAAACAGGTTTATAAATGAATGATTTTTTATATCAGGGTTTGCTGGTTGAATTTAATTTGTCTCCAGCATGTAGAGTTTTAAGTTAATTTATGCTAAGTCCTAACAAACTTATCTTTCATTTTTTTCCTGAAAACAGTCAAGATTTCATACATTCTTGTTAGAATATGATCTTTCTATGCTAGAAGCAGCACAGATCTAGTTCATTTAGGAAGACTGGTAAAGTAAATAAAAGTGGACCTAACAGTTTAAAATGCAATATATAAACAAATCTCTGACATAAAGCATGTTTCATTTATTCTATTCATATTTTTTTGCATATTAAGTGTTCTTCAATGCCCTACTGAAGAAACAGCTCTTTGCAATCAAAGACAGTAAGAGAAATAGTGTTCTTACTGACAGTGTCTTGTGATAATTCTCTGTGCTGCTTCAGAAACACAATTAATAAAAACACTTCATGGAGTAATTCAGTAGTAAGGTATTGTGCTCCTGGTTAGTCAGTAATTTATCTCCTACTGTTGTATCAGTGGTATACAAATATTTATGCATTTTATCTTGCACAGACTTTTTTGGTGACAAATGTATTTTGCACATAAAACACAGGAAAAATTGGAAAATATGCTTTTAGCACTTAAGGGTTCCCTGTACTTAAGGAGATTAGATTTCTTTATTTTTGTCCCCTTGATACAAATATGTCAGTGCTTTGCTTCTCAATAATTAAAAGTTAAACAGTGATGTGGAAAATTGTATGTTTAACTGTAAAAACTTCCTTGAGAGTTAAGAAATGAAGTCAGACATCTTTGACTCAATTTTCTTCTTGTTGTTTGTATAATGGAAAAAGAAAATAGCAACTCTATTGTTTTCATGCACATTTTAATCACTGGAAGTCATTTCTGTAAATCATATTGTTCTATTTTTAGCACTAGCCTGTCTTGAAACTCATTACATCTCTCCTTTTTTTTTTTTTTTTCTGTCCACAGGGACTCATATTCACTTATCTTCTTGTTATTTATTTGTTTTAAAGTGACTTGAGATGCTGGGATACCCTAGAGTGAATTTACTATCACTTTGGAATGCTTTTATTAGTGTGCAGCTGTGATATTTATTGTGAAATTTTATTTTCACCATTCAGTCTTTCATGGGACATAAGGAAGATTAATTTTATATGACTTTTTTTTTGTGTGTATATAGGGCAAGATTTTCTTTTTCTTTATTCATGTTTGTGTTTCTTTTTGGCAATTTGATTTGGCCTGTGGCTAAAACATGTTTTCCTGCTTAGTCTCCAGCTGCGCTTTGGTTATTTCTTCTTATGCATTAGCCTGACCTTACAGACTACTCCACTTATCTTTTTCTTCAGACATAAAAACTCCAATGTCATTATTTATTTTTTAAAACATTGGTTACTGCCAGAGTATCCATTACCACAGGAAAATAAAAGGAAATTAGTAGTGTTTACCTAATTCCTCAAATACACAAGCTTTTCGTTCTTTCTTTAGATTTTCATAGAATCAGAAAATCATTACATTGTTTGGGTTAGAAAAGGCCTCTAACATCATCAAGTCCAACTCTGAGCCTTAACATCACCATGGCCTGAAATGCCAGGTCTACAATTGTTTTTGACTCCTCCAGGTGTTGTGACTCCACGACCTCCCTGGGCAGCCTCTTCCAATTACTGACCACTCTTTCAGTACAGAAATTTTACTTCATATTCAATCAGAACCTCTCTGGCACAATTTGAGGCCTTTTCCTCTCATTCCATCACTTGATACTAGGGAGAAGAGACCTACATCCACCTCACTTACTACAATCTCAGAATCACAGAATCACCAAGGTTGGAAGAGACCTCAAAGATCATCAAGTCCAACCTGTCACCACAGACCTCATGACTAAACCGTGGCTCCACTCAGGTACTTGTAAAGGACAGTAAGGTCTTCCAACATCCTCCTTTTCCTCAGACTGAACAACCCCAGCTCTCTCAGCTGCTCCTCATAAGACTCATTCTACTTCGGCAGCTTCATTGTCCTTCTCTGTATGCAGTTCAGCAACTCAGTGTCCAAAGTAGAGTTATTATATATCTCTCCAGTAGTAACATTTCTATTCTTACTGCTAAATCACATGATGCAAACTTTTTGAAATATTTATATGAAATACTCAAATGAAAAACAGATGACTGTATTTCAGGAAAAGGTCATTCTGTTTATCTGGAGGAATGAAGATATATTAGTTTTCTTCAGTATGTTCTCACCTTGCCCTTTAAATGATGTCAGAGAAAGGAAACTAAGATTCTATTCAGAAGAATACAGTTGAAGTCCTTTGTAAATGTATCTTACCTTCCATTTACTACTGATTTTATGGTGAAGAGACTATAATACTAGCACATTTCATGCATTTTATTCATTGAACAGTAGTAACTGAATGGGCATAATTCTGTCCCCATGTATACAGCTGAAACTTTTTGTACGTAAAAGGACATAAATCAGAAGGACAAAATATATTCAAGCCCAGTTTGGAACACATTCAAACACAAATAATTTGCACAAAACTCTGTATCTCCTGTACTTGTTACCTAAACCAGATAGGCTAAACCTATTATTTCCCAAATTAAGAAAGTACCACAAATAATAATGTCACATGGAAAGTGTGGTCCTCTAGAATGTTCAAGCAATATGGAAAATGCCCCAAAAAGGATGACTAAAGCATATATCTCTATTTACTTACTCCAGTTTTGATTTCCTACCATAAGATTTTCCTTTAATTGTGAAGAATGAAGATAGAAGATTTTAAACTGTATATATAAAACTGTATATATATATATAAAAAGTGAAAGAAGACTCCCTGTAATAATCATAGCTCATGACATTAGACTCAAATCATAACATAGAGTTTTGTTTTATTATGATTTTATTTCTAAAGTGTATAATCAGATTATTAATGCAGGTTTGGAATAACTTAAGACAAATGTACACTTGCTGATACTTCTCAAAAATGTTAGAGTTCTGTTCTGTTTTCCCAACTTTATTAGCATAAATTTTTATGGAAGGAGGCATGGGCTTTGATTGCAAAGATCTGTAGGGTTCTCTAAGATGCAAGTCAAATTGTCTTGTGCTTGTATTTTCCATTTCTCCATAACTGTGAGATGTATTTGGAGCTTCTCTACAAACAATGTTTCAAACATCAAATCCCATATCACTCAGAATGATGAAGTAACACTACTGACTTCATAGAATCTGTTTTTAAACCAGAGGAAAATATCTCTGGACATTTTTGTATGCATTTCAAATTCTAGATAACTGTATAGAATCATAGAATCAATAAGGTTGGAAAAGACCTTAAAGATCATCAAGTCCAACCTGTCACCCAACACCTCATGACTACTAAACCATGGTACCAAGTGCCCCATCCAGTCTCTTCCTAAACACCTTCAGGGATGGTGACTCCACCACCTCCCTGGGCAGCACATTCTAATGGCAAACAGTTCTCTCTGTGAAGAACTTTCTCTTCAACTCAAGCCTAAACTTCCCCTGGTGCAGCTTGAGACTGTGTCCTCTTGTTCTTGTTTATTGAACTTAATGTTGGCCTATCAAATCATGTTTGGGTTTGTCAATCAATTATCTAATATCCAAGAGCAGTGGAACATCCTGGAAGTAGCCATGCTAAGCATCCAGCAATAACTAAAAGCCAATAATCATATTTGAATATTATTTTCACATCCATTCCTTCTCAAGAACAGTGGTTTAACACTCTGCCTCTTTTCCACCCAATTTTCACCCATTTTCCCCTCACATCCCAGAGCACCTGGGCTCTGTTGGAGTCTCCTCCCACCCCAGGTGTGGCCACTTTGCCCTCCCCACCCACTCCCCTTTTTAATCCCCCCCAGGAAGGGCAGTACCTCTAAGCTGAGCCCATCTGGGCTGGAGGATCCTCCTCTCATCACTGGTGAGTGTCTCTGGTGCACACTGGGTGATGGTGGTGGTGACAACAAAGGCCGGGGGGCCTGGTGGCCCCCCGGTTGTTAGGAACACTATTGATTGCTACTCCAATCCTGGGATATCACATGTTGAATGCACTGAAATTAGAGCTTTTCATAACTATATGTCAGCAGTGTGCTTTGAGAATTGTTTTGAGTGATGAATTTGAGGTTGCCTCATTCATGCTGCAGTTCAGACAAAAGATATATAACGGAGCAGTATGGCTCATACAGAAATGCCTGTGTCAAAAATAACAATTATGTTGAAGAAAAGGATGTTTCTCCTTTACCCTTATGTGTCCTGGGATCTTTAACCTCTTTGAGACAAAACAATCCATATGCAAATGCAATGCATATGCTACACTTCTGAAAGTATGATGATTGTTTATTAACCAAAATATCTAATTCTTCTTAGTTACTCAAATGGTAAAAGTAAGGTTCTATAAAACAAGGCTATTTTTCTTTTTATGTGAGATTACTTTCCCCAACATTCTCTTTACAGGTACAAGACTTCTGATTTTTTAATTTCTTTTTTTTTTCCTTCAGCTAAAACCTAAAGTATTTCAGTTACACAGACCAGGACTTTAGGACAACATCTGTTAAAATTCTTCAAATTTAAGCTAACCAGGTCTTCTGTTTATCACATATTCAAATTATTATAACATTTATGTCTCACATTTGTGTTTTATCACTATAAAAATAACTGGGGGGGGGGGGGGGGGGGGGAGTGACCTACTTTCCAGCATTTTCAGAGTTTACATGCAGTCCTTGAAACTTATAAAACATTAGAGGACTTAATATTGTTGTTGTTGGCTCATAGTTCTTTCTTATAGATGTAATTCTGTTCCATTGATCAACAGTATCCACTTAGGCATAACACAGGTAGAAAACCCCCAGTATCTGAGACAACATGGTCAGATTTTTGTCTTAGGAGGGTGAAGACAGGGGGTGACAAATATTCATTAATTTTTAGAAAAGGTTGTCTCAAGTGTTTTTAATAGAATGGAAAGAGAACATTTGAAACTAGAAGTGACTGTTTATGATTGAACAAGATATAGTTTGGAAGAACATGAAACACAATCTGTTTGGAGACAGGTGAAAAATTACCTCAGGGCAAATAGAGCTGATACAAGTTTTCAGGTTTGATTGATGAAAAGCTCAAGTAATCTTTAGCCAATTCTAAATGGGAAGTAATTTAAGTCCATCTGCTGCGTCCTTTTTCATTATTATTATTTGGCTAGGAAAATATCTACTAGGAAATAAGAGTAAGTGGCAAGTATTACAGGTAGTGCAGGGTTTACTCTGTTCAGGCTGGTAATCCATGACTACTGAAATACTTACACCTGGATAACCTGCTGCTTTAACTTTCTCTTTCCTTTATTACAAAACTGTGTTCTCAGTTTTCTGAGTCAAGCATAAGCTATTGGTTTGCTTTCAAGTAGGACTAAGCCAACTTCTCTAAGGATGTTAACTTAATTATTGCCATTATAATTAGTCACATAGATATCATAACTCCATAATCTAATTTCTTCTGATTTATTTACAGAACATTAGAAATAATTTCTCTTTGTTTTCTTCTTTTTTTTTTTTTTTTATTCCAGAAAACCAATACTTAAGGTATTGAAAGATGATTGTTCTACACAGTGCCCCAACATGACTTGAGATAGGTGCTTATGTATGTTATGTAAGTGCCTGTCTCTCTCCTTTTGTCTGACATACATTCATAAATCACAGAATCGACCAGGTTGGAAAAGACCTCAGAGATCATCAACTCCAACCTAACATCTACACAGATTTAGCTATATATGGTCACACTGCAACTTATTTCCAGTCAATTCCATTGACAAGTAAGTTTCTTTCTTGGTTTTGATGCAGGACTACAAAAATACTTTTGTAAAGTAAATAGAAGTGTATGGATAATTTCTTTTTTGAACTTGGGCAACCATGTATCCTCTGCTAATTTTTTCTCTTTAAAAAACAAAACAACAAAAAAAGTAAATAAATTGATTGTGAGAGGAAAACTTGCTATTTTTCATTCCTTGGAAAACAGAAAAATTCCTGTTAAGGCTCGGCAAAATGTTTTCAGGTACTTCAGAGTTTTAATAGGTAATGTAATTAATTCTAGTAAAGCACATACATTCTCTGCTATTGGTAGTTTTCCCTGTTGGATAATTCATAGATTGGCTCTAGGTGAGAAGAAAATTTTTCACAGAGAGAGTTGTTAGGCATTGGAATGTGCTGCCTGGGGAGGTGGTGGAGTCACCATCCCTGGAGGTGTTCAAGAGGGGATTGGACGTGGCACTTGGTGCCATGGTTTAGTAGTCATGAGGTCTTGGGTGACAGGTTGGACTTGATCTTTGAGGTCTCCTCCAACCTATTGATTCTATGATTCTATAGCAGAATTTTAAATTACATTCACCAAGGTGGCTCTGAAAACTCTGGAGAATCCTTTTTCTCTCCTAACTGTATCAAGAGTTGTATTAAGACTAGGTACAAACAGGTTACTTGTCTAAAGCAAATTTTGTGCTAATACATGCAGTCATTCACGTGTACTGAGAGACATCTTTTCTTACTAATAAAGTTTATGCTAAACTAATGCTAAAGAGACTTAATTTTCAACAGGTTTTATTCTAGTTTTTTTTTTTTCCTTTTACTATTTTATTCCTTCAGCCAGATTTATATTGGAGTCTGAAGTAAGGTGATCAAATTTAATTTCTTATAAAAATTAGTGTTCTTGTGTATCACACAGCTGGCTTAAAACATTTAAATTGCCAGCCAATGTATGTGTTAGCTTATTATTCTTTCAAGGGTTTTAGCTTTTTCAATAAGATAGGAAATTTCTAAGCTTTTATTGTAGATTATGGATATCTTGCTGCTATGTGCACATGTGTTTGTATAATGTTATATCCTTCGTGTCTCATAACATCTAGAAATTATCTGAGTTACTAATACATCTTACAGCAACAAATGTATTCCAAGTCATGGATTATTTCTTTTGTAGTGTTAGGTCATAATCCTAGGTGAAACTTAACAGTGTGAATTCATTTTTAGCAGCTTATTTGTAGTCATTTTCATTCCTGTATTGTAGCAAGCTATTTGCAATTTCTCAAGTGGGAGGAAAGAATTGTTTTCTCTTGAAGCAGTTATAGAGACTTCAAAAAGAAATGCATTAGGTCAGCTCAAACTCTGCAGTACAAGTTTGGTAACGAATAACCTCCAAACTACAGTACTTGTTTCAGCATCACTTATATGATGTTTGAAGCTGAGGGCCTTCCAGGGCTACACAGTCACAATGTAGAAAACATTCCTTCCATTCTCCCTTCTTTCCAGGCTCGTCTTCACTCCCAATTTCTCCGCCTCCTCCCCTCCAAGCAGTACAGCAGAACAGGGAATGGGGGGCTGCAGTCAGTGCATTGCACATTGTTTCCTCTTAACCTTCCTCCTCACATTCTTTCCCCGCTCCAGGGTGGGGTTCCTCCTTCAGGAGACAGGCCACCATGAAACTCTCCAATATGTGTCCTTCCCATTTGGAGCAGTTTTTCATGAACTACTCCAGCATAGATCCTTTCTGCAGAGTGGAGTCCTTCAGGGACATACTGCACCATGGGTCTCCATAGGATCACATGTTTTGCTAGAAAACCCCTCAGTGTGGGATCCTCTCTCCACAGGTTCATGAGTAACACCCCTGTAGCTCCTGGAGGGGTTTATGAGTAATTTTTTGCTATGCTGGAATAATGTTACAATTATTTCCTCTAACTCAGAAAGAGATAGAAAAGATGTTTATATTAGTAGAGACTTTCTTTCCTAGCATGCTTTTGTTGTAAGTGAAGGCTAAAATGTCTTAACAGTGACCTGGTTGTTTTGATGAGATTGTTCAGAAAATAAATGACAAATACTTCAGGACCTACAAAGAAGAAGAAAAAAATAATTAAAAGATAACTGAATCTAGACATTCTTTGCTGGCATGCTTTTGTGGCAAGTGAAGGCTAAAACATTTTAACAGTGACAGGCTTCTTGTGATAACGTTGTTCAGAAAATAAATGACTGGTACTTCAGGATTTACAAAGAAGGAAAATAAATAAAAATAAGCATGAAAAAATAACGAAGTCTAGACCTTCATTTAATGTAAAGTAATGATTTTAGAGGTGTTTTCCAACCAACACACTTCTATCATTCTGTGAAATTCCAGTTTGAGGCAAGTGTTCTTCTGATGTATTTTGCTAGTAATGGAACCACCTCTTTCTTGCCTTGGGTTGAATCACTGTGAGCTCCCACTTATGAAGTGTGGAACAGGTGAAAATATACATTTGAAACAAACTTGCAAATAAGTATTTCAGGCAAGGTGGCCATTTCTTATCCAATTCACACTGCAACAAATGCATTGTAAATATACATGACTACTGGCACATGTTATGCCACTGGTTATAGCTGTAGCCTGCAAAATTAAATGCCTCCATTGCTGGACTCTAAATATGAAATATTAATTGCAGAAAAGAACTCTCACTTTAAGTGAGAGTAGTTAAACACTGTGTCACTTAAGGATGAATTCAAATATCTCTCAGTGAATACTGATGTTCAACTGTGCAGTATAAATTCTTCTGGGTAATGAAACTTTATTTAGACAACTCAGATAAATAAATTGAATTCAGAAAGTAAATAATACAATGAGCTGTAGAATCAAACTTCATATTGGCTAGTACCTTTCTTTAGTACTGGAGACAGTATGCAAGTAATACCATGATTTCTTCTCTACCTTAATCTTGTTGAGAAGATTCTTATTAGCCATTTCTCTTGATGTCAGTGATATTATTTACAAGGGTTTGGTGTTTTATAGACTCTATATAGAGCTAAATAATAACTTCAGAGGGTTATATTAACAAAACAAAAACCAAAACAATACACCAAACAAACATGAGGTCTGAATGTGTTAGAAATTAATCTTTTAAAAGTAGATCACCATGTAGTAATGGAGAGTTGTTTTCAAATATGAAATTAAATTAATGAAAAGAAAAATTAATTTGTCATAATTAATCAATATGACTTCCTTTAAGTTAACCAGAACTAAGAAGGCTTCTGGAAGGTCTATAAAGTAGTTCAGCAGGAATTTTACTTTAGAGAGCTTGAGATCATATCTTGGTGATTAAAATACTCATCTAGAATATAGAGAACCAAACTCACACCAACAATTCACTTAGGATATGATTAATCTTTGACACTGGAAGCAAGACTCATCATTAATTGACATTTCTAGGAGGCTTTTTCCTCATTGCAAATTCTGCTTGTATCAGACAAAGATACTGCATCTTTTTTCCTCCAGTTTATAACACTCTGAAACTCAAATTGCCTTATGCTTCATGTATTCTAAATCTGGCTCTTACAAGTAACTGTGCTAAACACCTCTTTAGGGAATTTATTAGATGTGAGACTCCAACTTAAGTCAGAAGATCTACCCAGAGGAATATGGAAACATGCTCTTGTGGTTTAGCTTGACAGAAGGTTCGCTCTCCTACTAGTTGTTGAGAAAAACATACAGATTTAAAGCATGTCTTCCAAAAAAACAGACTGCTGCAGTGTTCTTAGGTAGTTTGCAGTTCACACAAACAGATATCTCAGTGGACCCCCAGACTCCACTGTATCTGGCAGTCAGACTGAACTCTTAGGTCTGGTTCCTCTTGTCCAGGTGCTTCACTCAAACAGATGGGCACGCTTCTAGCTCCCAGACCACATATCACCTACTCAATGGCTTGTCTCACTTGATCTCTACTGTGATCACATCCTGGCTTGAATACTTGAAATTGACTGGACATACATAAATGTATATATGATAATCAATGACATCAATCTACTTTCCTTTGGTGTTTGTTTGTCGTTGGTTTTTTTTATGCTTTTTTTGTGAAATGTAAATCAAAGCAAAATTGCAGACTATCATGGAATCAATAAGGTTGGTAGATACCTCGAAGTCCAACCTTTCACCCAAGACCTCATGACTACTGAACCATGGCTCCAAGTGCTGCATCCAGTCCCTTTTTGAACACCTCCAGGGATGGTGACTCCACTGCCTCCCCGGGCAACCCATTCCGATTGCTAACAACTCTCTCTGTGAAGAATTTTCTCCTCACCTTGAGCCTAAACTTCCCCTGTTGCAGCTTGAGACTGTGTCCTCTTGTTCTGGTGCTGGTTGCCTGGGAGAAGAGACCAACCCCCTCCTGGCTACAACCAGATGCAAGCTCTCCTGAAAAAAAAACACCTCTTACAGAGTCATACTGAATTGTATATTTCAGATAAAGGTCAAGGACAACAGAAAGCAGTGAGTATGCTGTATAGAAGCAACCAACCTTTATATTCATTTAAAAGCAGGACACCTTTAAAGAACCATTAGCAGTTTGCCACAAAATCAATGGGACTGATTCTCTTTTCACTAGTACAAATCCAAGTTTATGAATGTTTATTGGTATAAGTGTCAGTGTATGGTCAGTCTACAGGACAAAACTGCCAACTGGTTTCTGTTTGCATACCTTCAGCATCACATTCCAGTGGAGGCAGTCACAAGTGCACGCTCATATGTGCACTGGTTTAACTATTTTAAGTAAAAACATAACTGTTTCTGGTCTGAACTTCACTCATGATATAGATTTATTTTTTTTTTAAAGATTTAAATCTGTCTGTAATTTCATTTCTACAGGGAATTCTTAGATCTAAAATAAAAAAAAATAATTAATATTTATATGTTTGAGTTCTACATTTCTTCATATGGTATGTTTATAATAATGTACCAAATGAATATTCAGTTGTTGAATAGGAACAGAAGTCTCACTGGAGAGTTGTTTTTTTTTCTTTAAAAACTTTGTTCATTTTGCACTGTCCCTTACACCTTAACTATTAACTAAAAGTGTTCTTTTAGGTGGTGTGATCTACCTAAATCTGAACTAGAGCATTGGAGAGTTGCTGAATATACATCTTCTTCAAGAAAATGCTTAAGGTTTAGCTTCCATATTGCAAAAGCAGAGGCTCTTACCAATGCTTTCTTTACTGCCTTGAACTTGATGTGTAGTCATGCAAGCTTATAAATATTCTTTTTCTTGTTGAAGTCTGCATTAAAGTGAAGCATGTCTGAATTTCTCAACAGGGATGATACTTTTCAAGGTAATTCCCAATACCCTTTGTACTAGTGGTCCATTGCATTGACCTGCAGTGCCACCGACCTCACTGAGACCCAGAAAGATGTGGAGTTTTAGCTGCATTGAACTCATTACAGAGCTGTAGGGCAGAAACTCCTGTTGCTTTCTGAAAGCTCCCATTGCCTTCAGTGGGAGTAGAACATTTTTCTCAAAGCACAGGCTATTCAAGAGAAGATAAACATGAAACTGAAGCCTCTATAACTTAATCTAGGGGTCTGTTTGATCAACAAAAATGTTTCTGAGCAAATCTATATTCTAAACAATCTGTACTGAAACTTGACTCAAAACGTTTATGTTCTAATTTTATTTGGTATGGTATATCAGGATATTTTTTTTAAACAGAGCAAAATGTCCTATGATCAATATTCCCAAAGTCTTTGTCTTTGTATTTAATTTGTTAAGTAAACAGGGTCATAGATCAGTTTATCGTTTTCTGTCGCTCTTCTAATGATGTCTAAAGACTGAATTCCAATACCTTTCTTGTCCATAAAAAGATGTTTTTCATATTAATGTGATTCAACAATAAAGTGTAATGTAACTGCTCACTGAGTTCATGGTAGACTGTGTGTAGTGGCACAAAATCTCATAGCCTGAATTTAAAGAGAGATGAACTTTTATTTGGATGTGATTTCTTTTTTCCTCAATTAAATCTAAGAAAACAACAACACATGTCCTAAGATGAGAGACATACACAAAGGGAAATCAGATAAAGATTGGAGTTTTTTACCTGTTTTTATTTTGTAGTAACTGGCTACTCCGTTTTTACTTCAGATGACATTCCTATACCAATACTAATTCCGCTAGCATAGTAACAGTTTTCTTAGTGGACGTTATTTCAAATAGTTTTTCTAACCCTGTCCATGCAGATAAAGTACACTCTCTTATCTGAAAATAGCTGGTTTGTTGTTATATTGCCAGCTTAATTATCTTTCATTTATTTTCTTAGTGAAAGGGAACTTTAGTACGTCTTAACCAGAACACACTGCTAAAGTGGTGTAAATCAATGTCACATTTTCCAATGAATCCTAACAGTCAGTTATTAAACATAACATTTTTAATATTCACTTGAAAGTAATACTACTCATGAACAAAAATAGCCAACCCAGGTCAAAAGACATGTGTGTAGTGACAGTTCTTATTCAGCTGGTGGTGTATGTTCCTATCAAGCCATCTGCTCCATAAAGACTTCATGCGTTACTACAGCTTTTTTCTCTGCAAAGTTTCAAGAGCTAGAGCTTTATGGCTATATGATGCTGCAGAAAGAAAAGAACAAGTAGAACTCTTGAAACATGAAAAATAATTGCTGCAACTTCCTAGGCAGGTGCACACAGGATAAAAATCAATTTGGCCATCATTGTGCTTTGTAAGATTTTGCAATCACTTCTGACAGGTAAATGGCCTTGACCAAGAAAGAGACTTTATTCATTGTACACAGGGCTTCTTGGGAGGACCTGCACACAGGACCTTTGAAATGTTAACTAGTAAACCAAATAGGTATGTGGAATTGCTCCTCAGAACTTTCAAGTGCATTTTCTTTTCTTTAATGTCTGCACAAGGGACCCAACTACTTTGTTCCATTATTCATTGTCTTTGGTTAGATGATTACTTTGTCTTTCCAGCACTTTAATTAGACTTCTATGACCACTGACAATGTCCATTCTCTGTTACATATCATGTGCCTCACTATTTCTCACAGGACCATATGGATAAATCACAGAAAATACTTAGTGTAAATAGCAGAAATATTTCACAGTCAGTGATGAGTAACAACTTCTAAGAAGACAAAGTGCAAACCAAGATTGCTACCAGGCTAAGTGCTGATTATGTAGATGTCCAGGGTTTGTTTGGGGTGTTTTGGTTTGGGGTTTGTTTGTTTGTTTAATTGAGTAATTATGCTGTCATAACAATCACAGTTATTCTCAATGATTTTGCACAGTAAACTTCTATTTTCATACAGATGCTGTGTCAAGAGAATCAGGGCATTTTGTTATTCTGGGACAGAGGACATTTGTCCAACTTCAATTTTAAATATGAACATGCTCATTGAAGCATTTGCAGAGCAGGTGTGAACTGTGCACAGCTCAGTTATACACTAACGATTATAGTAAGTGAAGGTTCAGAGTGAGTATTTTAATTTTTAACTTACTACAGTACAGATGTGAAACAAAGTGCATGGTCTAATTAGGGAGAACACGTCAGCTATCTTCCCTGACAAAATTCACATGCCAAATGCATAATTAACAGACTTTTGCAAAACTTCCACAATGAGTAATTTGAGGGTGGGGAAATGTTTTATGATATAGATATATATTCACCCAAATAATTGTAAATCAATCCTGTAACTGTACTGGATTTAGACTAGGCAAAGTTCAGCAAGCCATGTTTTGCAATAGCCTATGTTTTCCATTTATCTAGCTCGCTCTTCATTTACTTCTGCATCTCCTGCAAAATATAGAAAGTACTGTATTAAGCAACACTCAGAACTGGTTTAGAGAAACAGATTTGGCTGATAGGAAAGTACTTCTGCCTGAAGCCAAGAGGGAGAAGAGGCCTTGAAGGACAAACTAGACCAGTCAGAGCACTGGGCCATCATTGGTGGAATGGTGTTTAACAAATGCTGGATTCTGCACTCAGGATGGGGTAATGCCAGGAACAATAAAAACTGGGAGGGGATTGGCTGCAGGGCAGTCCTGTAGATGGGCATCTGGGTGTGCTGGTGAGGTAGCAGAGAGTCCTGGCAGGCAAGAGGGGAAATCACATTCTAAGGTACATCAAAATAATTGTACCAGGAGTGTATATTTCAAAGATTTTAGAATCATAGGATCGTAAAACTGCTGAAGTTGGAAGAGATCTTTAAGATCATCAAGTCTTATGCTCTCCTAAAGCTCACAATCCCACCACTACTGCTGAGCAACTACCACTAAACTGCGCCCCTCAGCACCAGCCAGTAAAAAGAAGTCATTATCTCACTGAATGCAGAATTGGCGCCACCTCACCTTGAGTGTCACATGCAGTTCTGGGACCCACAATTTAAGAAATGGTGTGAAAGTCCTTCAGTGAGTCTAAAGGAGGTCAACAAAGCCAATCATGGGGTTCAAGTTATGTCCTATTTCTCTTAGTTTGGAGAAAAGGGGTCTAACAGCTGACCTTATTGCTCTCTACAGATTCTTGAGGATGTAAAAGGGAGAGGAAGGTGCTGAATTCTTCTCCCTGGTATTCAGGATGCATGAGACTGGTTCAGAGCTGCACAAGGGGAGGTTTGGACTAGACATTAGGAATGATTTCTTGACCAAATAGGTGGTCAAACACTGGAACAGGCTTCCCAGAAAGGTGCTTGGTGGCCCTAAGCTATTTGAAACAGCATTCAAGTAATGTCCTTAGCAAAATGCTTTAACTTTTTGATCAGCCCTGGACTGGTGAGACAGTTGGACTAGATGAACATTGTATGTCCCTTCCAATTGAAATATTCTATTCTAGTTTTTCCCCCAGTCCAAATATGACCTAGGGAGCTCATTCCCAAGCAGAATGCACATCCTGCCCATATCTCCTCCATTGTGTCAAGCAACAATGACTTATGGGTGAGACAGAGATGTCAGAATTTGGACTTGATAATCATCATGGGTCCTTTCCAACTTCTGTGATTTCTTAATCAAACAAAAATGATTTTTAATTTCTAAACAAGTTAGACCAACTCTTCATATGCCATACCCTTGCAAGGATGGCAATAGAAGTTAGCAAACAGCATTAGGTGAAAGACAGTAAATTGCTCCTTTCAGTAGCAAATCATAGTTAGAATAAATTACATATAGCATTAAACTGCTCTCAAAAGATGTTTTCAATATAAGCTTGAATTCTTCTGTCACTGTAGGAGTCTAACATCATACTTTCAAGAAGTTTTTTTTACTTGAATAAAGTTATCAGCCCACCAACTGTTAGTATAGATCCAGAACATGTCTGAATGTAATACTGTTGTTATACAATTTTTGTGGCAAGCTTCCTCATTTCATTTCTCAAACTCAATACTAAACATTATTATTTCAGCCTTAGCAGTCTAAGGCTGTAAGCAAGACTGGCATAGATAGGAAAGCCACATAAGCTTACTGGTAGAATATTTGTTTACATGTGAAATAGAGTAACAAACCAGGCTCATTAATGCAGCTGTTTGACAAGATGGATAATCAATATTGATAGAAAAATATATTATTGTAAGAAGTAAGTGAAAATTTGATATGATTTCCCATTAAAATAGTGTTGTCTTTCAAAAATCAACAAAGCTATAAATTTAAGAAAACAATAAATATTCAAGGTTGTTACCCATAAATTCCTCAGCAGTGTTATTCACAGTCTTGCAATTAATCAGACATGAGACTTCATATTGAACTTATTGATACTTTTCATACTTCTCTATCTTGTGCAAAGTGAAAGTCACAATGCAGAAGAACCCATAATACAACTGCTGGAGAATGTAAAATTGAATTTACAATTTAGAAAATGCTACCAAATGATTTCAGGGTGAAGCTCTTACTACATTCTAAACTTGTGACTTTGCCCCACTAATCAAAACAATTCATAGAACAAGGATATACATTCAAATATTGAGACCGAGATTCAATCTTACACTGCGCTTGACAGACAGAACCTTGTTTAAATCAAAGAGATCCTGACTGTCTGATGTAGGAGTGGTGAGGGTAAAAGAACCCCAAAGATGGTAAACACTTTTTATTTAAAAAAAAAAAAAGTATACCTGGAGTGTATGTTTCAAAGTTTTTAGAATCATAGGATCCTAAGACTGTTGAAGTTGGAAGAGACCTTTGTGATCATCAACTCTTACCACTCTCCTAAAGCTCACAATCCCACCACTACTGCTGAACTACTACCTCTAAACTGCATCCCTCAACACTACATGCATGCATCTTTTAAATACTATGAGGGACCATCACCTCCTGGGGCAGCCCATTCCAGTGACTGATAACTCTTTATGTGAAGCAACTTTTCCTAATATCCAAACTGAATCTTCCTTGGTGCATCTTCAGCCCATTTCCTATTGTCTTGCCGCTTGCTGCATGTGAGAAAAGACCTACACCCACCTTGCTCCAACTTCCTTTCAGGTAGCTGTAGAGGGCAATAAGGTCTCCTGTCAGTCTCCTCTTTTGAACACTAAACAACCCCAGTTCCCTTAGCTGTTCCTCATAAGACTTATGTTCAAGTCTTCTTGTTAACCATCTCTCTTCTGTTTTTAATTTATTCTATATCACTCATGTGAACCCAATAGAATGGAATCCAACATTGGTCTCCAGAGTACAGGCTGACAGAGAAGGCATTTAACAAGGGGAAGCAAAGGCTTTTGAGCCCCTCTAACTCATGTCAGCCTACACTACTGCTTTAAAATCCTCAGTTTATTTTGGGAAGTGATTCTTCAACTCTGACTTTTTGCTTATTCATTTCAGTACTTTTTCTAGCAGAAATCTGAATGGGTATTGATAAGGTACTGCTTTTTTCCCTTAGCACAAACATGGAAGTGCTTCAGGATCTTCTCATATGGAAATAGATTACCTGCTACCTAGAAAAAAGTTAATTACTCTTGTAGAATCTCTAAAGCACTGACCCTTTATGCTAATGTCTTATTCGGACAACTGAAAACCATTAGAGATTTGTTTATTTATTTATTTATTTACATTTTTGTCTAATTATATTTTGCCATTAAAAAGCAAAGAGGTTCTCCTTTATTTATTTCCCACCATCCCCAAAAAGAAGCCTTATTTTCCCTATGATCCGAGGATATTGCATATGAAATGCATTGTGACAGACTGAGACTGGGCTGGGTGCTACACAAATGACAGATGCTCTCTATTAACACTTCTTCTTTCCTTCCTAGATAGGGAAAGAGATTTATGGGTTGGAAAAATAACTAAACCAAGTTTTAAAAAAACAGTAACAGTGAAAAGAAAATAATGAATATATATATGAATATATGCAGGAACAAGATTCAGGAACTCACAGATGGGGATTGAAGGCAGAAGAACGGAGTGAGTCTTCCTCAGACACAGGCTACGGAAGAAGAGGTCTTTACCTTTGTGATCCCTCAGGTTTATACTAAATATTTCATATATGGGAGGTAATACCTTGTTGGTCAGTTTTGGGTCACCTGCCTGTCCACTCTTCCTTGGTTCTATTTTAGCTTGGACCAGGGCATACATAACAGATTCTTCACATAGATGTGAGATCTAAACTTGTGTAACCACAAGTTCACAAAGGTTTGTGATCCTTAAACTTCTGAGTTATGCTTTTTGGCTTTATATGAGGCTTTAAAAGCTGAAAGCACATGAAGTTTGGAGCAAGTGTTTTCATGGAAGACATACATTGCTTGGGCATCATGTGGGGATTAAGCCTAGAAAACCCTAAAGATTTTATACACTAATCATTATGTGATTCATAGTGGTAATCACAGATTTCTAACCACCAACTGCCACTGTGAAATGGTGAGAAAAGCCCAGGAAAAGATCTACTTTCTCCATCAAAAAAAAAAACAAATAAAAAAGTTAATGTGCTGTTTTAAAATTTAAAAATCCCATGAAGACAGGTAATCTTATTAAGATGTTTTCCTACGGTCAAATTGTTCCTTCACTCTTGAGTGCAGTAAAAAGCATAGATGATAGTATGCCCACAGGAGCTGTCGCACAGAGGCAGGCTACTCACTGGATGGCCACATTGTTCTGTCTCCCAGATTGCAGCAGTGTGATCAGTTTTCTTCTCACAGTTACTCTATTGAGCACTAATTTTGGATACTGCCTAGTTGCTCACTAAATAATTATCTTCTGTCTCCCAAAAGCACACTGTACTGTCATCCTACAGCTACTTGTTCTTTAGGCAGATCTATCTGTTAACCAAATACTAAGTGCATGCCTACAGCACACATGATAGTGAAATTCCAAGTAAAACGAAAAGGAATTATTAGACCATTTTCTTCCCTGTTGTTGTAAAGAATACACCTCTTAAAATTTTTGTTGTGAATATTTCTTGACTGGTAGGACTTACTGAAACTCTATAAAGTCTTCTCGCTTATTAATTGTGAGCAGTGTGCCCAGGTGACCAAGAAGGCCAATGCCATCCTGGTGTGCATCAGGAACCGTGTGGCCAGGAGGAGCAGGGAAGTCATTGTGCCCCTGTACTGAGCCCTGGTCAGGCCACACCTTGAATACTGTGTCCAGTTCTGGGCACCTCAATTTAAGAAGGACATTGAGACTCTTGAACGTGTCCAGAGAAGGGCAACAAGGCTGGGGAGAGGCCTCGAGCAGAAGCCCTATGAAGAGAGGCTGAGGGAGCTGAGATTGTTTAGCCTGGAGAAGAGGAGGCTCAGGGGAGACCTCATTGCTGTCTACAACTACCTGAGGGGGGGTTGTAGCCAGGAGGGGGTTGGACTCTTGTCCCAGGCAACAAGCATCAGAACAAGAGGACACAGTCTCGAGTTTAGGCTCGAGGTGAGGAGAAAGTTCTTCACAGAGAGAATTATTGGCCATTGGAATGTGCTGCCCAGGGAGGTGGTGGAGTCACCGTCCCTGGAGGTGTTCAAGAGGGGATTGAATGTGGTACTTGGTGCCATGGTTTAGTAGTCATGAGGTGCTGAGTGACAGGTTGGACTTGATGATCTTTGAGGTCTTTTCCCACTTTATTGATTCTATGATTCTATGATTCTATGATACTGTGGCATGGACCAAGAATAGGAATATGATTTTGGTCTAAAACAGTAATGTGATTTCAGAATTCTTCCTTTGTTGCAGCAGGAACAATCTCAGAATGCACAAGACACGGCAGAAGTTTAAAAAAATTATATATATATATATAGCAAATGTACTTTCCATGGTTCAGCACATGATTTGAAATAATTTTTCTCATGTAGAAATAATAACTTGAGAAGTAGCATGCTTTGGCAGTTATCTCAGATGCAATTGCATCAGAGCAGTTACACTGCAGCTTGTGCTTCAGTGCATTTCAGTTTTAGATAAACCAATTTGTGTAGACATGCCCCAAGAGGTAACCATATGGTAAGTTTATGAGGCTATGTGAACTGCATAGTAGAAGTCTCAAAAATTCAGACCATTCTTCAAGTGACATCTGCCTCTTTACTTTTGACAATCATCATTACCTGCATCGTCAAACACTTCTGCTTCTGCTTGGTTCTATTCTGTTCTTTGACCTTTTTTTTAGGGGGGGGAGGTTGGGGATTTTTTTTGGCCTTTTTTTTTTTTTTTTTTTAAACTAATATGTGGACTTTAAACATTGGTGCCTAGAGGAAAACAGTGTTTCTTGGTGAGAAATTGTAAACACCTGATCTCATGCTTAAAGGAAAGCTTTAAGAATATTATGCTCAACTTTCAGCAGCAAAGATCTGACCTCCTAACGTGTACTTTCTGTTGAAGCAAAAAGTAAAATGTAACAAACTAAAATGTCTGGTCTCTAAGACAACCATATTCAGTGTGCCCAGTAGTTCTGGAGGTGATTCTACACACTGCTGCTATCACTTTGCTGGTTGACAGCATCTCTTTTCAAATTTCCAGTGTGTTCCTACGCCTCTGTGACGCACACACACAAGCAGAATAAACATCATAAGGAATCAAGGGCTTTTATATTCTGACCTTGATAACAAGTTCTTCAACAACACTTGATAAGTGTTCTTTAAATCTTTGGAAACTGTAATTGTTAGAGTTTACTTTTGGAAGAGTAAGTTGCAGAATTTAAAAGGAAATTTTTAGCTATCAAAACAGCCTGAATCAAACAGGAAGGTATGGTCACCATAATTATGATAAGCTTGTGGGAGACACTGGACACTACTGAAAAGAGTCCAGCCCCATCCTCTTGACCCTCAACCTTTAGATACTTATATGTATTGATAAGATCCTCTCTCAGTTTTCTCTTCTCCTGGCTAATGAGACGCAGGTCTCTTAGCATCTTCTTACTGAAGAGGTGCATCTTTTTCACGCTCTTTTCGACTCTTTTCAGTATTTCCCTGTCCCTCTCGAACTGGGGAGCCCAGAACTGAACACAATAGTTGAGGTGTGGCCCTACCATGGCAGAGGGGAAGGGGAACGTCCCTTGACCTTCTGGCCACACTCTTAATGCATCCCAATTGCCTTCTTGATCAGGAGAGCACATTGCTGGCTTATGAAAAACTTGTCCACCTGAACTCCAAGGCATTCTTCACAGAAGTGCTTTCCAGCAGGTCAACCCCTCATCTGTACTGGTGCAAGGAGTTACTCTTCCCCAGGTGCAGGACTCTATACTTGCCCTTGCTGAACCTCATGAGGTTTCCCTATGCCCAGCTCTCCAGCTTGCCCAAATCCTGCTGAATGGATTTCCTACCTCTCTTTAGTTGTAACACATCAGTCTTTAGTGGTTAATTGGACATTTACTACAATATTTATGCAATAGACTAATTTCTCCTACACATGCAATTTTATTTTATTTTTTCTCCTTGAAAAGCAATGTCACTTTTGCACTGTTCACTTCATTATCACTATCCATTAACAACCTATGAATGAAATCTAAAGTAACTTCTTACATCTGCTAACATAGATTACTTTGCTATTAGTCTATTTGTTAGAAGAAATGTTTCATGTTATTATTTGAAGACAATGAGTGAGGCTTATCTCTTCAGTTTTGCTAGAGCAGTTTTTAGTCTATTTATGATGACAAATGTTGGAAAAAAAAGGCAGTTGAGGAAGAAATTAATTTCATTCTGAAGCAGTATTCAAATGATTACATGAATTCTTTGGTTAGAGTACAAATTTCTTGCCATAACTAGTGACTTAATGTTAATGACACAGTTCTATTAAGCCAGCACAAGTCAAATTTAATATTTACTGATACTGCAGGCCATCTTCTTACTTATTTAATTACACTGAAGTACATATTTTGTAATTCAGACGAATATGTGCTTACAGTGTGCTTACAATGTGTTAAAACCAGCTATCCCTGTTGTAGGAGTGGACCACTCATTCTTTTCTCCAAATTTTTCCAGTGCTGATTTTTTTTTTTTTCCTGGCTCAAACAATCTATGGCATGGACCATCTTGAGAAATGATGTTAATAATCAGAAAGGGATAGCAGCCAGCTGTCATATCACATTACATCAGGTTCTCGCCTCTACTCCCTTTGGGAAATGTTCTGAATCATAATTAGTACATAATCAGTTTGTGTTTTTAATTAAGTAACAGCCAGGTAGCCAAGTATAAGAAATAGAAATGGTGGGGGTGGGGGATGACCTTTAAAAAGTAAAAAAAAATGAAGAACAGTGATCAAACTGGCCTAGTGTCTGCTAAATGAAACTCACCATGAAACTCATGCTTTTGAAACAAATATTTTTTTCCATTCAGTGTAGAATCCATCCACATCTTTCAGAAAGTTGCAATTTAAAAAGCTAAGCACCTCCTCTCAAGAACTGACTCTAACCTCATTAAAACCAAAATAGAAGCGGATCATAAGTATATAAGAATGTTATTTTTTTCCAGACATAAAAAGAAAACAAGAAAATTTTACTACTCTTATGACAAGTTAAAGCAATAACTGGAGACAATGAACAATTGCACTAGGAGTCCAAATGAGTCTAAGGACATTATAATGAGTTTATCCCACAGTGTAGTCAATATATGTTTGGCCTTCTACCTTTTTATTTATGCAAGGATCCCAGGCAGTGCTACAGGCTTGGGGAAGAGAGGCTGGAAACCTGTCCAGTTGATAAAGACTGGGGGTCTTGACTCACAGCTGGCTAAATATGAGTCAGCAAAGTGCTCAGGTGGCCAAGACGACCGACAGCAACCTGGCCTGTATCAGGAGTAGTGTGACCAGCAGGACCAGGGAAGTGATTGTCCCACTGTACTCAGTACCACTGAGGCCACACCTTGGGTACTGAGGGTCCTCACTGCAAGAAAGATATTTTGGTGCTGGAGTGGGTCCAGAGAAGTGCAACAAAGCTGGTGAAGGATCTAGAGAACAGGTCTTATGCAGAGGAGGCTGAGAAGAGACCTTCTCATTCTACAATGCCTGAAAGGAGGTTGTAGCAAGGTGGGGCATCCGTCTCTTCTCCCTAGTTACAAGTGACAGGACAAGAACAAATGGCTACAAGTTGCATGAGGGGAGGTTTAGACTGGATGTTAGAATGAGCTTCTTCACTGAAGGGGTTCTCCAACACTGGAACAGGTTCCACAGGCAGCTGGTTGAATCACCACCTCTGAAGGTCTTTAGAAAATGCAGAGAAGTGTTGCTAAAGGACTTGGTTTTGCATGGCCAAAATAGATGGTCTTAGAGATATTCTCCAACAAAATGATTCTATAATTATATATAAATATGTGTATATACAGTTAAATATTTTAGTGTTTTCCCATGAGACTTATCAATTTTCAATATTATGAAATTACCAGTAGATGTCTCTGTTGCTCTATTATTTTCAGTTGTTAGAAAACAAATATCCAAACCCAAAACAACACAGAGAAAAACTCCAACAACTACAACAACAAAAACAACACAAGAAAACTCCACAGTAGTCATGACCACTGCTCTGCATCACTACAATATAATCACCACAATATAATGCACAGCATTTCAGATCTGGAAGAGAAATGTATGAAAACCAAACATCACTAGGGCTTTTCTCTTCTATTCTACAGGAAGTAAAGAGTTTAATGTCATGGCAGTGTTATTGCACTTAATTACCACTGCTACCTGGATTATGAAATATGAGGTATTTCACTTGGGCTTTTTCTCATGGAATTTGGCACTCCTTATCTTGTCAAAGTAGAAGCCTGGATTTCATGAAGACTTTATGTGCTGAAACCACGTCTGATGATAGCTCTCCTCATGGTCACACTGATTTCACAGTCCTCCTTCTGTTTTGGTTTCCACATAGTGGGTGGCCAGCAATTAAAATTTTCACATGTAAAGATTCGTGTTTGATAAAGTTCTCCAAACACCTACAGGCTTATGACTTAGAGTACTTATAAGTACTGAATCTTCAAGACACTACATCTACGGAATTTTTTTCTTAAAATTAATTTGATTTTTATTTTGTCAGTGCCAGAAAATAAGGAGTTGCTGGAATGATGAGTGCCACAGATAAAAAAACAGATAGAAAGTCGTTATCAGTGCCCCCACAGTATCAAGAAATGTATTGGCACTTTTGAAGCTACTTGATGTCTGTTTTTTAACATTGATGAATAAAACTATTGAGCACCAATTTAAAAAAAAAAAAAAAAAAAAGAGGAAGAAAAAATAAAAATAATCTAATACATAAATACAATATACCTTTTAAATATGTATATACACAGATACAATATACTTTGTATATATGTACATATACATATATATATATATATACACACACATATATCTGTGTGGCCAGGAGGAGCAGGGAAGTCATTGTGCCCCTGTACTCAGCACTGGTTAGACCACACCTTGAGTATTGCATCCAGTTCTGGGCCCCTCAATTTAAGAAGGACATTGAGACTCTTGAACGTGTCCAGAGAAGGGCAATGAGGCTGGGCAGAGGCCTCGAGCACAAGCCCTGCAAGGAGAGGCTGAGGGAGCTGGGATTGTTTAGCATGGAGAGGAGGCTCAGGGGAGACCCTTATTGCTGTCTGCAGCTACCTGAAGGGAGGTTGTAGTCAGGAGGGAGTTGGTCTCTTCTCCCAGGCAACCAGCACCAGAACAAGAGGACACAGTCTCAAGCTGTGCCAGGGGAAGCTTGGGCTCAAGGTGAGGAGAAAGTTCTTCACAGAGAGTTGTTAGCCATTGGAATGGGCTGCCCAGGGAGGTGGTGGAATCACTGTCCCTGGAGGTGTTCAAGAGGGGATTGGACACGTCACTTGGAGACATGGTCTAGTAGTCATGAGGTCTTGGGTGACAGGTTGGACTTGATGATCTTTGAGGTCTTTTCCAGCCTTATTGATTTTATGATTCTATATACATATGCTACTTGTATTAATACTAAACAATACTAATCGAAAACAATACAGGAAGATATTTCTGAAAAGCCATCTATAGCCTTCCAAAGTGACGATACATAACAAATAAAATCTCCAGTTGCAGTTCTGTCTTCACAATTACATAGAGGGTTTTTTTAATTGAAATAAAAATATTTGCTGTTTTATTATCTGACCCAAGCTAGCATTTTCAAAAGGGCAATGTGTAACTGGAACATATTTTCCTCAGAAACAGAAGCAACTGTAAAAAAGAGAAATTCCTTTTATATTCCTTTCTCAAAGTGATATATTTTTGTGGATCTCAATTGTTCATTTGCTTGTTTGTTTTCTTCCCCTTTATTTTTCTTTCAGTTTGAAGGTCTCTTCCAACTTGGTCTGGTCTATCCTGTCCTATCCTACAAGCATACTTGAAAGTTCTAATCTAGTTGGCCTGGGAACAATAACAAAGTTTTTTCTACATCCTTTCTCATCTTTTAGACTACATATCTTCTCTGAAAGCAAAAATTGCTATTAGGATCTACAGGGAAGGAAAGAATTTATATTGGTAAAAAAATAAAAAGTTAAGTATCCCTTCATACAGCATAAAACTTCAAGAAGAACTCTAAAAATAATCCCCCAAATCTACTGTGACTCAGGACTCAGGGCAGCGCTATACCTTTACCTTTCTTTTGTTTTGTATATCTTCTTTTGTCTACCTAGGAATGCTGTGCTTGCATAAAAAGCAGAGACCCTAGAAGGTGCTGAAATTCATGCTGTAACATCACATTCTTATTTTCTCTGAGAAAGCAGGAGTATCATGTTTACTTTTTAAGTATATGGAGGTGTGTTTGCAGGTACAGGGGGCGGTGAGTGTTGTGTGTGTGTGTATGTGTGTGTTGAATAACTGTATTTATGTTTTGGAATATCATTGAACTCAAAGGGCATTTTGAGTCAGAGTATTTTGGAGTAAGGTCTGCGTGAAATTACTGTCTCTAGTACTGCATCATTGATACAGCACAGTGAAAGGAAAAAGACAAACAATCAGATGTGATAAAAGGCAAAGTGTGTGAAGAACAAAATATTACTTCATGTCCCTCTCATATGAAATAACATTCTGAATTAATTTAAATATTTGATTCTTGGCTTTCTTTTCTGAATCCATTTAGATATTCCCTTTTAAAATTCCTTTTGTTCTTTTCAAGCCAGAGAGAAAAGGAATAAAGAAGTATCTTCAGGAAGAAACACACACATACAAAAGCCCTAAATACAACTATGTTAATCCAATACCTAAGTTTTGGCAAGTTACTTACATAATGTGCAGATGACTGAAATGATGTGTGGATAGCAAGCACAATAAACAAGCAAAGAAAGCACAAAACAAGAAAGGAAGATAGATCCAGGGCCAGTTAATCACACACCTGCAGGAGTAGGGCAGTGGGGCATTAAATTTCACTCAGTCTTCTTAATTCACAAGAGAGTTACCAAAGAATTCAATAGTCAGTGGCATTTCTCTACAAAAGTGTCAAGTACTTTGTACTGCCACCGGAAGGGCAGCTCTCAGGTTCTTGTTTTGTGAACTTGTGCCTTTTAGTTGCAGCTAGCATAGCTCAAATTTGATTGTGATCAATACTATAGCAATAAAATAATCTTTTCATACTTTTGGCATATTCATAGATGCAAATAGACTAGACTAGACTAGACTAGAATGGACTAGACTAGAATATACCAGACCAGACCAGACCAGGTTGGAAGAGACCTTCAAGCTCATCGCATCCAACCTATCAACCTATCCAACCCACCTAATCAACTAAACCATGCAACCAAGCACCCCATCAAGTCTCCTCCTGAACACCTCCAATGATGGTGACTCCACCACTTCCCTGGGCAGTCCATTCCAATGGGCAATCACTCTCTCTGTATAGAACTTCTTCCTAACATCCAGCCTAAACCTCCCCTGGTGCAGCCTGAGACTGTGTCCTCTTGTTCTGGTGTTGGCTGCTTGGGAGATAATAATAATGAACAGCATACATAAGAATATTTGCCATGATATGAAAGGATATTATTTGGATTTAAAACAAACAAGAGTTTCTTAGATATTGAGAATCACTTATAAATTTCTAATGAACCCATATTTAATCCCATATTAACTGGGTTTATTTCTGGCACTTGAATGTTACATCAGCATGCCTCTTTTTAAAGACTGAGTTAAATTCTGAGTCAGCATGGGAATAAAAAGGACCCCATTGCTAAAATAAAGAAAACAAAATGAATCAAAGCATCTGATTTCTATTTCTTTTCAAAAGCATTCTGCCAGTTTCCTGTCAGGCAATATTGTATTAACCACTTTTATCATAGCAAAGGAAAATGACAAAGCTGTTACAGCTCTCAGAATGGGTAATGTCTTGCAAGGACAATATCCTGCTTGCATTTGTCAGTGTTGGAAAGAAATATATTATAAATCCTTCTAGTACATGGAAAACCATCAGATCTAAAGCTCTGATGGAAGATAAACTTATGGGCAGAACTTGCCCTCTCTCATGCTAAAAATCTACAAATAACTGAAAAGAGCTGAACTGAATGAACCCTGGACTTTCTTGGTCAATATATAAATAAGAGATAGTGAACAGTCTTAAGATGTTAAGTGCTGTCACCTCATATTTTTCAGTGTTTAAGCAAGACTGTCAGTTAGTGCTTTGGACTAGAAAGAATGAGGAGTTTTGAGCCTATGTTTATTCATGACAACGAATTTCTTTGTTTCTAAACATGCAGTTTGAATCTAACGTATTCACTTTTTTGAAGCCTATATACACGTTACCTTTGATCCCTCAATCAATTATTCAGAAACTGTACACATTTCTTTTTTTCTTTACTCTTTAGAATAAGTTTTCAACTAGTACCTATGCATTTCATACTGTCACAGAAGCAGGATACGATAATTACAGGAACTTGTCTCAGGTTTTTCTTGCAGTCTTGTGAACACTCAATTAGTCTCTTGTGCTCAGTTCTGAAGTGATTTCAAAACATCTGCAATCTTCCTCAGAGCTATGTGGCTCTCAATTGTTTGCTTTTTTCTCCTTGCTCTACAGATCATCAAAATAATGCAACTTCTGTTAATTCTCTAGACTTGTCAATAAAATCTCTCTGACACTGGAGCAGCAAGAGAGTAAAAGTTTAGTGAGTGCCTTGGAATTTCCTTGATAAGTACTTGGAATAATTCTGTGCATTAGCACAAAAGGATTCTCTGGAAGGCTTTTAAGAAACTATAAAGTCAAAGAAAGTTTAAAATGAGAACAATCAAAACAAGAAATATCACAAGAGGCTGTAAGGATGACATTTAAACCATTATCTTGCTAGAAGAGCTAAAAAAAATCATGTATCATGTCTGTGTTCAGACTTTCCTTACAAAAATATCAGCAGAAGGTGAGATTTAAGAGGTGCTGCATACTTCAGCAAAGTCTTATTTCTTCCAGAAAGTGTATTAGTCTGTGCCATGCAGATTTCTGTCTGCAAATCAGAATACAGCATAAACCAGGTTGGAAAAGAGTTTTGAGATCATCGAGTCCAACCTATTGCCCAACGCCATCTAATTTACTAAACAATGGTACTAAGTGCCTCATCCAATCTCTTTTTAAACACTTTCAGTGATGGTGACTCCACCACATCCCTGAGCAGCCCATTCCAATGACCAGTCACTCTATCTGTGAAGAATTAATTCCTAACATCCAGCCTAAACCTCCCCTGGTGCAGCTTGAGACTGTGTCCTCTTGTTCTATCACAGGTTGCCTGGGAGAAGAGATGGACCCCCACCTGGCTACAACCACTGTCAAAATTTTTTTGTCAAAGAAAACTTTGGAACAGAATTCTGCTAGAATCATATTGTTTTCTGAGAAGAACAAAAAAATACTTGTTGGTTATATTTCTAGTAGCATTATTCATAGTAGACATGGAGTGCATTTTATTTTATTTTTTAGTGAACTCTTTAAATCTGAGTACAAAATTTCCTTCTTGAAAAGTTTTGAGAATTCTTGAGGCTATTTGTGTCTCTTCTTAGCTCCAACTCATCTGGAAGATTTTGTTATCCGCAGAACGAATCGAATGTAGCTGGAAGAATTATCTAATATAATTAGTGAGAAATTTAATTAAGAACACTTATGATCGAGCTGATAATTAATATTATGACAGGTGCAGTTTTAAGCACCTTCCTTTGGTGACTAATTTCAGAAAATATTTATAGTGCAAAAGAGTTTCAGACCTTGATAAGAGTAATGAATCCTAGGTGTATGTTTTTCTTATCTATTCATTTATTAATATATTGCTTTTAATATATTTATTGTCGGAGGGTTTTTTCTTTCTTTCTTTTTTTCTGTTGAGTTGGTTTTGGCTTTTTTTGTATATGTGTGTGAAACATTTACTTAGAGCTGAGGGAATTCAATGCATACTCAAGGCATTTTGTAATTTCGACTAATATTTTGGAGAATGCTTTGTGGCAGCGCAATGTGGTGGGTTGAAATTCTGCCCTCCTCTCCCCCCCCCCCCCCCAACATTAACTTTGCCAGACCAGCTCAGTCTGAAGCAAATGAAAGCTGTATTTACAAGCAAAACTACACTCTACAATGGAATGCAGAGAATATGTACAAAATATATAGGTTTTATAATATTATACATATATTTACAATTAACAAACAACACAAACCACCCCACCCCCCCCCCGCTGAAAGAGATCAAGGAAGCTCTTCCACTGCCCCCCCCCCAACCCTGTCCTAGTGAGAAAGGAGCGGAGAGAAAGCAGTGATTAGACTTAACCAAAATAATTCAGCCAATGTCAGACAGAAGCAGATTAACCTCTCCCAAGTGAAGCAAGCAGAAAAGGGATCAGAAAAGAGAAAGAATTGTTTTGGTACAGCCCGTCTTATACTAGACATTTTCTCCAATGAAATTGTGTAGAATAATCTTTAGTTTTCCTTTTCACACCCAATAGTGATTTATTTATATTTTTCTACTTTTCTGCTCAAAATGTTTAACAAAATTTTAAAAGCATAGCCTAAAGCCAGCACAGGTAGTTGGATTATGTCAAGAGAAATTATTTGTCAATACCCTAATTAACTTAATGTAAGTGACATATATTAAATCTCTGAAGAAATACTGCTGAGTATTTTGACACTTTTCTAGAAGGCTTGTGTTTTTCTTGCTGTGGGACTGCATTGGCAGTTCTTTACTCTGAGGGTTGTGAAACACTGGAACTCATTGTCTAGAGAAGTGTCAGAGCCCCTCATCCCTGGAAACATTCAAAGCTAGGGGCTCTGAGCAACACAATCCAGTTGGGGATTCCCTGCTTACTACATGGGGGTTGGAATAGATGACTTCTACAGGTCCCTTCTAACCCAGTGTATTCTGTAATCCTGTGAGTGTTCTCCCCTCCTTTTTTGTCTCTCTCTCTGTAATTTAACTTCTTCTCCTCTATACTAGATTTGTTTCCTCCATAACATTCATTTCATAAAAAACAATAAAAATGTTTAGAATATTGTGTATTAATCAGCTCATGAGAGACTCATTAAGTGCGTGTGAAGCTTGTATGATATGAAGTCTGTCTGACATGGTCTGTGAAGCACATAATCACACAAGTTTGCCTTTTTCCTGTCAAATTTAACTGAAAGCAAATGCTCATATGTATCAAAGGCACGTACCACCAGTAACTACTACTTGTCTCTTTCAGAAACACCTTCAGGTATAATCAGTATTTGCTGTGTGTTTGCCTGCATACTCAGTGACTGGGCATGCTGTTTTCTGTCATGTCTTTGGATGGGAGGACATTTGCTGCAATTACACCTGTGAAGGTATAGATAAGGTAGCCTCTGTAATGTGTGCACTGCTAGGGCTTTGCAGGTAAGATTTGTGCTGCTTTAGCTGTGCCAACTGCTTAATCTGAGGTATTAACTTGTGACCTGCAACTATAGGACTAACCATTATAATTGGGCAACTGATGAAGAAATCTGCAAGCAGCTGAAGAAATTGAGGACTCTCAACCAAAACCCCCCAATCCTCACAAAAAATAAACCCTTCATTTTTTATTTTTTTTTCCCAAATAGCAATAGAGTTATTTGTTACAAAACCAAAACAAAACAAATTGGAAGATAGACTGAAATAAAAAGCACCAAAAGAAGTCACAGTACACAAAACTCTTCTTCTATGTATATTGATAATTCCTTTGTAACAGGAGAGACATCAAAAATCATATACAGGGATAGTTTATTTAGAAGAATCAGTTGTCATATCAATTATGCATTGCAAAAGACTTCAGAAAGAATACATTACCATTTCATGTCCAGGGACTGGAATTTTAGTTAAGATTAAGATGTATGAAGGGAAATTTGCTTTGTTTCAGACCAGAATGATTTTGAAATATGCCCTTTTCTGAACGTAAATTTTAATTTCTTTTCATAATTTCAACAAAAGCTGTTCAATCAGATTGATGTTAGGGGATGACCATCTAACAAATTCAGTTAATTTATCTTAGCATTTACAGGTAGTTAATTTATCCTTCATGTGATCGATTCTTGGTGCAACAAAGCAGCAGATCAGGGCTCTTCTGAACGTCTGCTTCTGCTCGCTGTGCAATACTACACATAAGCTGGGAGCATGGAGAATGCATCTGTGTTCCCAGCACCCTGTCTTGCTCAGGCCATGCAGCTGGAGGCAGAGGAAGTATTGACATGGAGTATGGAGTGATAAAGGCTATGATTATGTGTACTCAGTGCTGAGCTGAGGTGAAGGCCTTTTCACATTTCTGAGTGCAGGACCATGCAACCTTCATGTTCATTAAATGGGATATTGCCACTTCTTGCGATTTCAGCCAACATCAACGAGTGACATATTTCTAAATATGGAGATTTTCAAAGTCACAGCACAGCTTTTTAGATGTCCAGCTAAAAGATAATGAAAACATCATTTTGCCTTTCCACCAAGCTCTGCATTTAAGAGCAAGAAATTAAGATATTTGTTAGCATCACGAGAACATACTTCTTGAAGTTTTAAATGAAATATATATTTAGATACTTCTGCTTTACATTTTAAAGAGTTAGGCATCCTTATGGACTCCACTGTTTTAGAAACACTTCACCTTTTAAACAAACCAACAATTTTGTTGCCTCAATAAGACTCAATGGGAGTCAGATCATTTACTAAGTCAGGTAGCTGCAACTTGCAGGTTATAAAATGAAGCACAGAGAGCACATACAGCACTCCAAAAGCTTAGGGCATTATTATGTTCTGACCTCATTCTTTATTATCTCTTTCTTACCAGTTATAAACTGGGATCTTTATTCTGTCCCCCCTACAGAATCTTACCAAGCTCCTTGTGTTCAGGACAGGTAGGAAATTATGAGGGACAAATGAAACAATCACAAGAAATTATGAAGGACAAATGAAATATTTGCAAGAAATTATACACTCACGCATGAATACTTTACTCAAAGGGGCTACAGAAGTGTTTAACTTTGGTACAAACATCAGAAGAAACACTCTTAGGCTATATTTCACCGTCATATTCATATATCCAAACTGGTCAATATTAATAACTATATATACATGAAGCAATCTTGCACATTCCAGTTTCTAAACTACACATGAAATTCAAAGCAAAATGGACTTCAAGTCTATCTGGAGCTAAAACACAAGAGATAAGGGTCTGCCAGAGTTAAAAACAGTTTCTATTTTTTATACTCTCTACAATCTTGTTAGTCATTGCAATGTTCTCTTCACTTATGAGGATTCTGGCAGAAAAGTTTAATTACTTGTATGTTTTCTCTGGTCAAGTTAATCTTTAAGAGTCTTTTTGATCTATTGAAGTGGAACACAGGCACTAATTTGTGGAATATCAGAAAGTTGTCTCTATATACAGATTTTCAGCTAGTGCTTGTCAACCTCAGTTGGTATTTTAAGCTCCAGTAGAACACTGAAGAATATAACCAGAAAATAAGAAGTCGTACAATCTAATGTTCAGATAAAGAAATATTTCAGGAGTAAATAGAAAACAAAAGTGTTTTCAGAATCCTGAAGAAAGGGAGGGTTTTATAATCCTTTACTGATTTGAAAGAGGAAAAAATAAGCCAAACACCAATATTTTCCTATAGTGGGAAAATCTTTCTATGACTTTTGTCCCCTATTTATTGGGTCCTTATTTGTGTAAAAGAACTTGTAACAAATACCAGAATTTATGCCTTGCAGAGCTGAAGATATATCTTCCCAGACAGTATCTCCTGCTACTAAGACATCATTAGATAAAATGTTCTTTGACAACAAAAATGAAGACTGATTTTTTTTCTCCCTAAAAATATCTGCAAGCAATAACTCCTTTATAATGAAAATATTGTTTCTGATTTCTCTTTCACTGACAACTCAAGAAGCATGAGATCAGGGGAACCCTGTGCTGCAGTTTTAGAGGCTCAAGGATTGTAGTTCTGTGTCAGGCCTTATTCTGATCACCAACCACATAAAAATTCTGATTATCTCTTGTAATATCAAACAGAATCCTTATGTGAACCAGTAGAATCATCTTTCCCTCATTTACTGAGGGAATAATATTCATTATGGAGAGTGACTTTTTCCTAAGCAAACCATTCCATTTTTCCTCTCATCACAGGGCAGCCTAGAAGCATTTATCTCTTGAAGGTGAGTGATAAAGTGTTTCAAAGAGGAAAATGTTATGGCAAAATAAACCTTGAAAGGTGGATGAGTCTGAAATTTTAGTTATCAGTGAGTTCTTAGCATCTGAAACATGCTAAGTTTTAAATATGCTACAGCCTGGTTTGTTGACTCTATCAAATGTAGATAGACCCTCTTCTGTCATTTAACAACCATCTGGTGTCTGTTGGCACAGCACCACTTCATCATCTGTAGAATATTTTTCATGTGAGGGCTAGTCCTAAAGCAAATCTTGAGATATTCATATATTCAACAGCATCAGATTTTTTTATTTTGCTCCTGCAGATCTCAATTTTGCAGATTATTGTTGATATACAAAGTGTCATTTTCAAGCAGAAACAGATTTAGCTGTCCTTCAGAGCCTGGGGATTAAAATTACGTGTTATGTTCACATTTAGGTACTCAAGAAGAAGCCTGCTCAGGATTTTGAGAATCAGTCATCTTGTGTTATTGACTCCAGTCCATGTTTTCAGGTGTCCTTACTGTGTTCAGTAAATAGGGTAGGTTCCCAACGAGGTCACTGATGTATAATGCTAAGTGTGAATCAAAGACTGTAATTTTAAACAGCAGGTTTTGTCTATGCAAATTTTTTCTTGACTAACAGCCTTTGACAAGTGTCTCTCTAATTTTCCAACTGTTGCTTTGATTTTCTATTGCTGTCTAATAGAATATCACGAAGCCATCAGATTCAGTGAAAACTAAAAGATGCCCTCCCAAAATTTGATTTGGTGCCAAAATTTGGAATTCTATTCAATTACATTATGAAAAATCATGTAGAGCTTCTGACAAGTGGAGACTACAGTGTAAACATTTGGAAATAATACCAATGTTATAACAAAGAATGGATTCTTATATCAGATTACTTTGAAATGTTTGGATACAGTCACTGAATGTTTGAGGCTAGGGGTTTTTTTTTGTTTTCATTCTAAGGCCTCTGGTGGAGAGTTGCTAGGATATCAAAAAACAACCACAGCCTGTTTTCTCCAGAATAATTTACGCAGTGAACCCTGGACAATTCTGCTGATTTTTCAGTGTTTCTTACTGTTCTTAAAGATGACATCCTAGGTGCTTGCAGGCAGACTCAAAAAACTTATTAACCACAAATTTTGTCAAGTGGAGTATTCTAGCTTCGGGAATATACAAAAATATGTCTTAGGTACATTTGAAACATTATGCATGAGATTCAGTGTTCCTCTGAAAAATGAATTATTCTGTAAGCTATTCAATGCCTGCAGTTTCTTGTCTTTGGTTTAGATGTATAGCACAATCAGAACTCAGTTATCATTAATAAGGTGATGAGTGTTTGTATGTAGGTTGTAACTAATAATGTGCCTACCCTACAGTCAACAGGACTCGTGACTGGGTGGTGCTGTCATTTTTGTATCCATAGCAGTAGAAGACACAGTATGTACTAGCTGCTCAAATGGATTTAGCAGCTTCTGCTGAGCTTGGCTACAGTGATGTGAGTAGTTAGATGAAATAGATTAATTGTAGCTTATGTATTTCTGCCTCTTCAGCATACTTCTGCACTAAAAGGTACTAACTTAAAATTACTAATTTTCAAAGTTTAAACTCTCATGGTATATAATGGAGAAGACATCTAATTTTAAACAGATGGCAAACTTTTCACTTCTTCTCAGCTCTTATGATTTATTTTCTTCAATATTCTCAGAGTGCCTCACACAGGATAACTGGGAATATTTCTTAGAATTTAGTTTTTCATCCTTATCTGTTTGAAGACATACATTTTGTAATGTCTTTAATGATAAGGTAGAATATGCCAAAGAAATCACTATATTTTTTCCAAAGCTGTTATATGAATATTCACAAAGAAAGAAACAGTTTCAGCATTTTATCCTGACCTCTGGCTATGTATATATCCTGCCTGCTCTTGGGCTTAACAAAGTACTAATAGAAATGAACAAGGAAGTTTCTATTAAATAATGTCATCTCATATTAAGTGTTCAGTGGTTGGAGTCTTTTTCTTCTTTTTTCTTTTTTTTTGCTGAAAAATGAAGTTTCTGTTGAACCTAATTAGAAACACAGTGCAAGGAGTGAACTTAAAAGTCAAGCTCAAAGCCAGCCTTGCCAGCTTTCTTCGTTGCTTATTTAAGGCTGGTACAACCTTTGCTTAGTTCTGGTACAAGCTAGCTGAACTGCTTTGGATGTGAAAGGAAACCTCAGAAAATGAGGCAAATTCAGATAAAGGCAAATTATATATATATATATACATATATATAAATATTTTTTTAATGCAAGTGTCCAGTCTTGTGAAATGTGGATGTCTCCTGACTCCCTCCATAGTCCTGGCTAGTCTGAATAGTAAATAAAGGACACTCTTTGTAACATCAGCTGTCTAGTCCTGTCAACTGTACCAAGAAGTCAGCTTTTCCTTGAAGGTAGATGGAAATTGTTTCAGCATGTGCGAAGAACATCATAATAAATGATAATGACTTGACAACTTGATGACTTTGTAATTACTCAGTAACTACACAGGTATTGAACCAAGCTGCCCAGAAATTTGAAGTATTTAATCCTGGAAGTGTTAAAATAATGTGTAGTGAGGGCATTTCAGGACATGGTTTAGTGGTCATGGTAGTGCTGGGCTGAGAGTTGGTGATCCATCCTAATGATTCTACAGTTTTAAACCTGGGAAGGAAGGGAATTTGTTTTCTTCTTTATTATCAAACAAGAAGTCAAACTCAGCTTCCAGTCTAAGTATGGCACAATTATGTTGACTGCTGAGGATACATGGCATACCTGTATTTCTGAACTGGTGTGTATTTATAACTGAAAGAAAGCTGTACTTGGAATTTGGATAACAAGAAGTGAGCTGATCTGTTGGAGATGGTGTAGCAGTTTGGATGCAAGACTCATTGCTCAGTTTAAGGGCAACTAAGCATTCCCTTTGCCAATGCCAGTCAGTGCAGCCAACATAATTGCAAACATGTTTCTTCACCCTACCTGGTGAGATTGTCAGTGCTGTATCTTTCAAGAGATGCCACAAAAAGATCTACGATGATGTGGCAGAAGTTATTCAGTCACCACAAGTACATGACTTTGTCTTAGTAACTTTTTTTCCCTGCTTTGTAATGGTTACAAGAAACAGCAAAACACTTCACAATATCTTCACAATATCTTCACAAAACTATAATAATAATGAAGGTTGAACTGGGAAACAGGATTCTTTTGAGACATGAAACTAGCAGAAAGCCTTTCAGAGTTGCTAGTAGTCATGACGACTCTGTTCATGTTTGAGCATCATGAGCAGGTAAGTTCCAGAGAGACAGGGATCAGCTTTCCTCTGTTCTCTCCCACTTTCTATTTGTGTTGCCTCTGCGTCACTTTTGCTTTTCAAGTGTGAATTTAGCACTCCACCATACTGTGCATTATAAGGTGTCTCAAATCACACTTTACATCTTTTATTATTTGACCTGACCTAGTCTTTGTAGCTTATTTGCTTCTGGCTCACCTGGGATGTATGAGATTAAACACATGAAACATTCAAGCTGCTTTGCTGTGGTGAAGGGGTGGCACCTCCACATTCACTCTTATTCCAGTGCTCTCTGACCTCATTGTCTTTGCATCTGCCAGCCTTCTGACTGCCTGGTATTTGCAGATACTATATGTTACTACACTGAAGTCCACATCACCATTTTATCTTTACTCTCATTTATATCTCACTTGATCTTTTATAAAATTTAACTTTTTCCTCCTACTATAATTGTTATCGTGCTATTGCTATATTAATAACACTTTTTTCACTGATTTAATTTACATTCTTGGCAAATATGTTGTAGAATAATGCTTACTTGCTTTATTTTTGCTTCAGAGACTTGAACAGAAATTTAGGCTTGTCAGTTTTTGACTGGTGACAATGTTTGTGTTCTTCTCCTTAGCATCCATGTAAGACTGCTTTTAAATCCCACTTCTTGGTCTCAAGCTGTTGCCAGGTGGGAATAAGGCCCAGTTCCTTTCATTTTCATCAGCAATGCCTAGCCAGCATTTATGATTCATTTTTCTGTTTCCACCACTTGACAAGTATTCTAAGAAAAGAAAGTTTTGCAAGACATGTATCTTGCTAAAGATCCTGGCAAATTGCAATTACATCATTCTGCATTTAATAGAAGGTAATATCAGAAATTACACTCCTCTTGCCCATAAAAGTGCTAAAAATCTGATCATTAAAAAAATCAGAGACTGTGCTTTTTATATACATGCATTCTCAAAAGGTGCCATGATTAAAGTAGTCTATATTTTACTAAAATACTGACATTCTATATATCTTTGAGTGGTTTGTTACCTGTCAACCAGTGTGTCCATAATCACATCTCTACCTTTATGGTGTCACGTAATGGAAGCTCCTCCTCTGCTCTGCGACTGTGTTTACAGAGAAGCAGCGGTCGTCATCCTCACATGGATATTTAACCAGGTTCTGTTTGTTACATAGAGACTTGTTTATTCATTGGACTCTGAGAAATCTGCTAGATTTGAGGATTTAAGCAGATTTATCCTGAACATCTGGATCCCCACAGAAACAGCAGTTTGGTGTTCAGCTGTTACGTCTGATCTGTCAGAGATGAGACATTTCTTAGGAGCACTCAGAGAAACAGTTTGAAGTTCTGTGGAGAAGCTTTTGTTCAGAAACATCTCTATGCAATAGCAGTGTATGTGCCTGTTACTCACTGCTGAGTGAGTACAATCAAACATAATCCTCCTGTAAAAGCCCTTCCCATCCAGCCTGGAGCTTTGTCTGGCACAGTTTATCCTTACTGGGCATGGTCCTAACCCCTCCACGTGGGCTGACATCCCTGCCAAGCTTGAGTTCACCCTCCAGGAGGTGACTAATGCCCATGACTAAGGCTGCCCTGATAGCCCCCAGCTTGCTTTTATTTGAGATTGGTCTGGTCAGCCAAGCCCTGACCTGCTGCCCCAGGCAACCACCACTGCCCCCAGGACTCTGGGGAGCAGCTGGTCCATGCAGAACCCTGACACTAAGAATGTGAAAATCAAATGTGATGTTGTAAAAACAGTTCATCCTGACTTTGGAAATGCTCTCTTAACAAAAGTGATACATGTTCAAATCTGAGTTGGTTGGTAATTTTTCTTGCAGGTCAGAGTGTGTTGGGTAGACAGGGCTGTGCGTCTGTGGCAGGTGCAACTGCCATGACAGGAAAACATGCTGACACATGAAATCCTGACAGACATCTGAAAAAGGGACAGGGTTTGCCAGAGGTCTGATAAGGATCAGCTTGGCACCTCAAAGCTGTTAATCAATGTCTCCTGGTTCAGGCTCTCTACCCTACTTCTGTTGTGAACTTGCCCCTCCAACTATTTGGAATGACCACAGCGCATGCTCAACTAGAAGATCCTGACTCAGTCAGACTCCTGTGCTTGGTGATGAGCCAGTTCCACATTTTCCATTTAAAATGATGCTTTTAGGAATGTAAACTGTAAGTAGAGTTGAGGAGACACGACACTGTACTGCTTTTTCATCCTGACAGACCTTGTAAAAGATTTTACTTAGTTTTGTAAAGGTCTGGTGCTAATTTTCTCATTCGTTAACTAAGACAGCACAGCTCATAAGTGCTTTTAGACATTCTCTCCACATTAATGTGGCTCCCTGACCATTCTCCTATGTGTCATTTTCTAAGACTAGCCTTTCTGTTGGGTTATAATATTTGATTAATGGAGAATTTTAAATTAACCTCTTTGCTTCTTCAAAAGCTTTTTCTTGTATTTCAGCCCATTCCCATATGATGGCTTTAAGTCAGTTGGCTCAGAGTTCTGAGTGTTTTTTTAACCAGTGATTATTAAATTCCCAGCACTATCTGCCAGATTCTTTGGCTAGCACATATTTATGGGATTGAGCATCTTTATACCCTTTTTTTTCCCCCATATCATAATTTAGTCCTCCTTTTGTCAGCAAAAGTGTGACATGTGGCACTTTCTTTAACTAAGTCAAATTCAATGTATTTTCAGGTTAACTAGATAGTATTTGATATTTTCACAGCTAAGTTAATTTCAATTTCTGCTCATGACCTATTCTTATTGCTTTCTTCTTAAGTAATGAGAATGCCAGCAATTGTTTGTGTAGTAGGCAGTCTTTCTTGACCTCAATTTATTTTTGATCAAGTGATTTCTCACATCTATAGTGCTTTTAACAACACATAGCTATGCTATACTTAGTGTTACAATAATTAACTCGGTGAAATGTCCTCTGTAACTTCAATTTCTTGTTCTGTGATCTTGAATGTTATTTACAGTCTTATGGCAACATTTCCCCCAAGCGTAAATGCTTCTGACTAGTTTATCCTCAATGATTATATCACTTTTTATTTCTTTGTGAATCTTTGCAAATAACCTGATTTCTTACTATTTAATAAACTTCTTTTTTTTTTTCCAGTTTGTATTATGTATAGAAATATTCTGCATCTTGAAAAACCAACTTTCACCTTTAGGCTGTATCACTTACTTATTTTTTATTATTTCAGATACTGAAATTCGTATGAAGCTTAAGTTTTGCCTGTGTTTTCTTTTGTTAAAAATGAATCTGTGTTGGAAATATCCACAGGTACCGAATCGAAAGAATCATGGTCAGCAGGTCAAGGGAGGTGTTTCTCCCCCTTCACTCTCTGAGATCACACCTAGAGTACTGTGTCCAGCTCTGGAGTTACCAACACAAGAAGGACATGGAACTGTTAGAGCAGGTCTAGAGGTGAACTACAAAGATGATCAGAGGACTGGAGCATCTCTTCCGTAAAGAGAGGCTGACAGAGTTGGGGTGGTTCAGCCTGGAGAAGAGAAGGCTCTAAGGAGACCTTAGAGCAGCCTTCCCATATTTGAAGGGAACCTACAGTAAAGATGGAGAGAGACTTCTGCAAGGGCATGTAATTGCAGGAGGAGGGGTAACAGCTTCAAACAAGAAGAAGCTAGATTTAGATTAGACATTAGGAGGATTTTTTTTTCCCATGAGGGTAGTGAGGCTCTGGAACAGCCTCCACAGAGAGCTGGTGGAGGCTCCAAGCCTGGGTGTTCAAAGCCAGACTTGTTGAGCAGCATGGTCTAGCAGGAATTGTCCCTGCCCACAACAGAGGGGTTGGAACTTGATGGTCTTTAAGGTCTTTTCCAACCCAAACCACTCTATGATTTTATGAAATTGCAAAAAATAAAATATGCTGGAGCAAACTTTACTTTTGCTGTTTGTTTTTCTCCCACTGCATTTCACTGGTTCTTGGATTTGAATTGAGCTTACACATCATGCACCTGAGAGATGCACCAGATATAACTTTTGCTGCATGTTGTTTATTTCATGCCAAATCGTGCTCTACAGAGCTCTACCTGGAGAGCATTTAAAATCCCTGTGATGAATACTGCAGCAATTCAGCTTACATTTCTCCCATTGCATAGGAAGAATTTCACAGATATTTACAACAAACTAGACAAAAGTGTGATGATATTGAGGCATAAAATCTGAGACTGTAATGTGCCTGCCAGAGGAAGATGTGTCGTGACTTAACTAGGTAAAGGGTGATGATATTAAGAAATGATTTAGCGACTTATACCGATAGTTCAGAGTACCTACACTTCCATAAAATAGGGAGCTTATTCTTCTGCATTTCCAGCATAACAACTTACCTGCAATTTAATGCAGAAATATCTTCTAAATTTATTCACCGACAATTAAATGAATTATTATTTTTCTGTCCAAAATCTCTGTGACTGACTCTTGGCATACACCTTAAATGTTTGGTAAGATAAACTTAAAAGCTAAACCCACTGTATAACTTTCTTCTCCTAAGTTGTCTGTTTTAAAGACAAATTACTGACTGAATTTTTTTTAAAGGAGCCTCTAAAAATCTTGATTCTTTGAACATCCTTGGGGTGTGTAAATTATCATAGGTCTGGAGTGTTTAATGTTTCAGGTGCTGGTAAAAGAGTAAGTTCTATCAACACTTTATTGTTGAACATGTTTCATTTATGATATGAAAATTAGTGGGAAATTTGTCTTCATGATGCTCAAAATGTGTCTCAGAGAAAAACCTTTTTCCTTCAGTGTCTTTCTTCATCCATGACTTTGCTACATTACTACAGCAATGTAGTTTCTATCACCCAGGAAATACCACAGTTAAATTTCCAGAAATTGGGGTTGGGAAAACCACGATAGTTATCTTTCTTTTTATGTATGTCTTTCAGGCAGCCATATTTGTTTTGTAATCAGAGATCTCAAAAGAATTCTGTAACTTTAAAAATTATTATTATTTTTTTGACCCTCTTTCCCTTTTTAATTTCATGATGTTGAATTAGAATAAAAGAAACATTTGGGTGAAGAGAACTAAGAAATCTGAGGACTAAAGAGCACGCGTAGTAAAAAACTATGAACGTATAACTCACTGAACATATTGCTCCACATTCTTTGTTTTGTATGCAAACCAAACCAAACCAAAATACCTGAAAATATGTATTCACTAATTTAATCTGGAAATTGTTATTAAAAATATGACAGCCTTAAATTTTATTAGATTATTTAGTAGATTTGATTCATATCATGTACTATATTTATCTAACTGTGTATATACCACAGCCTAGTGATTTAAATGTCTTTGATTTTAAAGGAAGTGTACAATATGTTGTATTTGTAGTTTTTAATTTTTCATTTTACATGTTGCTGATTTGTATTTATCTTTTTAATTGCTTTCTCTTAACTCAGTTCAGGTAGACGTGCAGAAGGGATCTTGCAATATTCTGAACTGTATCCACAGCTGAAATTCAGAAAATCTGTACTTAGCTTCTGCCTGCTCCAAAGACACTTTCTCCCCTTGAGGGGAGCCTACAGTCCGTAGCTTTCCTTTCTACTGTGAAGATTTTTGACAACTGACACTGCATCTTGACAGAGCTGGATGGCTCAGGATATAGCTTACATTAAGTCCAGTCAGGATTTAGGAACTATTTGTTCCTTTATGTAATTCCCCTGACAGCGTTCAGCCTGCAGAATTTTCTGGGCAGAACACACCACCGGGACCAGATCCTCTGCAAAATACAGTGATGACACTGCTTGATTTGAAAGCAGAAAGAAAAGGCTTCTTTTTTCTCTTCTTCATGTAAGTCTTGCCTTACAGTACTCAGTCTTATAGCCTGCAGCTCAATACACACAGCATTGCCACAGCTAGTAACAGGCCACAGATTTTTGTACTGATGTTTTTCCTTTTGTTGCTGTTGTTGTTGTTTGGGGTTTTTTGTTTGTTTTAGTTTCTTTATCTGCAACATTTTTTACCTGATTTTTAAAATTTCTTTTATTTTTGTTTTTCTTTTTATGATACAACCATTTTTTTTATATAGCAAGTAATAAGGGGGTAATTATTTAGTGTAGAAGGAAATATTTTGACTATAATGTAATGGTATAGTGCAGAACAATGCAGGCCTGGTGTGATAAAAGAAACCTTGAAAGTGAAAGCAGAGGCCTCCACAGTGTGAAGCAGTATAGGAATGAGATAACTAAAGAAAAAAGCCATGGAATAAGCTATGAAGAATTCAACAATGGTTAGTTAAAGTAGTGAACACTTGAGAGTTGGTAAAAAACTAAGGTTATAGTAGCTAAAAGAAAATGGAACAAGTATCTAAAATATAAACTTTTTTTATTTATTTGAAAAAGACATTAAATATATCAACATCTAAAAGATGGAAATAAAGTCCAAAATACATCCCCATGATGAGGAAGAAACCATCAAAGTCAATAGCATGTTCCTCTTGGCAATGCAAAAGAACTGCCATCATTAAAATCACTCTCCTCCAGGACATGAACTTTGGCTGGGGACAACTTGCAGTACATCTCTTCTGTTAAAGGCAGTTGAGTGCATCAGCAATGCATCCCAGGGGAGCACAGTAAGTATGAATACAACAGCAGACAAAAGGCAGCACTAGAAATTTCCTGCATATAACAAATTTTGAGGATATTAATATTTATTCTGAGTTTTAGAGATAATTTGGACTGTGTTAATATCATTGTAACTAGACTAACCATACAAACTGTTGCAAAATACTTATGAATTTAAAACTTTATGCAAACCAATAATAAATATTTGGCATCTCATGAAAGGCATGTTCCCCTACTTGCAAACAAAATTATTTTGGGGGCTACATTTTCAGAAGAGGATACATACATGAGTTTTCTCCTCTGCCTGCAGGATTTATATCTCTTCTTATAAGTCATTATAAAGCTGTTCAGGTTGAAACTGGTTTAAAGGAATTAAATTATAAATGAATAATGTATTGATTTTCACTAAGTAAGATAAGTCTACCAGAATGTTACCTGCTGCTCAGTTTCTCTCTTCCCTTCAGTTCGCTTCTGGTGCTCAGACTTCTCCTTTCTCTCAGTTGTTGGTTTCTGATCTGAGAAGCAGAAGAATTTGTACTGATTTTACGGCAGTGCCTTGGAAAGTACTGTTTTGTCTGCTTGACGAAGTAGTCATTCCTGAATGACCTAAAATTGGCGAAGGATGATGGCTGGAATTGGAGCATGGAGAAGTGACTTGTTCTGTCATGCAGGAAGTTTATGGATGGCTTCATGAAGCTGGGATTACACACCATACATTCTGAATTCAAGTTCAATCCTTTAACACGAACACATTACATTTTTTCATCTTATCTCCCCAAATAACTGTGAACTGATTTTTTTTTGACTTTGGATATTTGTGTTTCCTCCCAGGATTATGGGGAAAGGAAAGAAAGTGCAATATTTTATTAGGCTCACAAAATTGTGTGTCTTCTCTAAATATTTGTTTCTTTGTTTGACTGGAGCACTGATTTTACTGTCATGATGCAATCTCACTCATGGAAAACGTGCAAACAGTAATCAGTTTGCTAAGAAAGGTGTTAGTCCCAGGGAGTGTGCACATGATTGCTCAGGTAGACCCTGCTTCCTGGGCTAGTTGCATTTAAGGGTATCAATGTAACTTTGGAGATCATTAATAGCATGAGATCATTAATAGCATGACCTTTAACAGAATTTACTTGGTGTGTAGCAGATGGACTCTGTACTGGTGAGCTGTTTACCTAAGTTTTCTTCACTCTCACAGATGACTTCCCACTATAACCATTCATTCTGTGCATTGTGTATCAGCCAAAGTGTGATGAGAAGAAAGCAGGTTTTGCTTTTTTAACTTTATCTGGTCACTCACAGGCACTTTTAAAGATGATGAATATGCTACTTAATCTTACAGATTATGTGTGAATGGATTCTGGAGTTAGATTCCTCATTTTTTTTCACTCATTTGATTCCATCTTCACAAACTTCTTCAGGACTCCTGCTTTTTCTCACTTTATGTTAAACTGGAAATTGTCAACCAGTTAAATGTTATTACACTTACCAGGAAAAGAGCTGTCTAGACAGCTGATAACATCTTACCTTTTATAGTGGATCATGAAGTACTTTATAAACAAATAGAAAGCTAACAGTTCAACACTATACAGGAATCACTTAACTCGAAATTGACATAAAGCTCCCTGAGATAAAACAGACCATTTAGAGTAAAAGATGTACAATACCATAGAGTAATTACTTCAGGATGGTTTACCATAAGTATAGGAAACTTCACAGGCAGGATCTGATTTATCATAGCATTTGTGCCCATATAAATAGGTGTAAGATCACTACCCAGTTTAAGATTTTGTCCTAAACACAAATCAGATTATAGTGTCATCTGGATGGTGCATTTGAAATAAGCAAAAATGTACATAAACATTTTGTTCAATATTAGTGAACAGTACTCAGAGAAGAGAACTTTTGGAAACAATTTACACCATTGGGACTGTGGGGCTGCAGAAAACAAGGCTGACTACAGCTCTTTAGCTGGGTTTCCACTCTGAAATCTAGCACTGGGAATATGAGGAGTTGATTCATGTGCCTTTCCTCCACTTTATGAGCAACAGGTTTTTATTTAAAAGAAGAAAGATAAATTTCTTTAGACAGAAGAAATGTTAGTGTGCACAGAATTTGGGAACTTAATTACATTTTAGTTCTTTAAAGAAAACCTTTTCCTGTTTGAATTATTCACTATTGAAAAAATCACCAAAATGATGTGTAAAGAGTTTTTTTTTTTCCTATTTGCTATTAACTAGCATATCTGTCTGGATTACTTTTTTGGGGCCCTCATGGAAAAGTCAAGTATTTTTTGCAGCTGGTCCACTTGAAGCTATTAAGTGGCAGGAATTCATCTCACCAAATGAAAAATGAAGCTGATTGAAGGGAAAAAAAAGTTAATTTAAAATATCATCTTTCACACAGCCAAGTGCTAATGTTTTGTGGTGCCAAACTACTATGATTTGAAAGAAATACACAGGAAGAAAAAGACATCAGTTTAAATTATTTTAACTGGGCTAAAAAAAAGCCCTTTCTGCTTTAAATCTCTTTAGAAATTTCATTCTACAACAACAAAATAATAGATTTTATCTTTTGTAAACACACTAGAATATGTCTTGCTCTGTGCAAAAAAACCCCAAAACAGGTAACAAAGCCATTAAATGCATTCCTATGATTTATAATAAAGGAAATATTCTTATGTTTCAGTGCACAGGACAAAAGATTTAATCATGAGATATTTTTACCAGCAAGTTCAGTAACTGGACGTGAAGTCAAAAAAACCTTCTTGAGCAACCAGAAGTGGAACCATCATGTAAAAATTAATATGTAATTAGGCTTTCCATCTAGGAGACACATTAAGATGGCATGAACAGATAAAAGTGTTTCTTTAAATTTCTCAACTAATGAGATTTGCATGTTTGCAAAGCACTCAACAAATCTGTCCACTTCTTCCATTAACAGTGGACACGATACTAATGGAATGTTAGAGAAAGATCATATACTCTGGATTGGATTAATAGCAGGAACTTTTTGGTCTAGCTCTTGATGTCACTAATTAAGCAGGGCCAGGAGTCTCTGGGATGTATACAAAATCTAATATTTTTTAAATGGCTCTTGCATATTCCTTGAGAATTTACAAGTGTTGGCTGCTCCCAAGATCATAGAATCACAGAATTGTTAGAGGTGGAAGGGACCTCAGGAATCATCCAGTTCCAATCCCCCTGCCATGGGCAGGGACACCTCACACTAGATCAGGTTGCCCCGAGCCATATCCATCCTGGCCTCAAAAACCTCCAGGGATGAGGCTTCCACCACCTCCCTGGGCAACCTGTTCCAGTGTCTCGCCACCCTCATGGTGAAGAACTTCTAACTTCCAATCTGAATCAACCCATTTCTAGTTTTGTTCCATTCCCCCTAGTCCTATCATTACCTGACACCAGAAAAAGTCCCTCCCCAGCCTAAGGTACTGGAAGACCACAATTAGGTCTCCTCAGAGCCTTCTCTTCTCTTTTCTCTTCTCTTCTCTTCTCTTCTCTTCTCTTCTCTTCTCTTCTCTTCTCTTCTCTTCTCTTCTCTTCTCTTCTCTTCTCTTCTCTTCTCTTCTCTTCTCTTCTCTTCTCTTCTCTTCTCTTCTCTTCTTTCTCTTCTCTTCTCTTCTCTTCTCTTCTCTTCTCTAGAATAGAATAGAATAGAATAGAATAGAAGTGGAAGTGGAAGTGGAAGTGGAAGTGGAAGTAGAAGTAGAAGTAGAAGTAGAAGTAGGAATAGAATAGAATAGAATAGAATAGAATAGAATAGAATAGAATAGAATAGAATAGAATAGAATAGACCAGGTTGGAAGAGACCTTCAAGATCATCACATCCAACCTATTATCAAACCCACCTAATCAACTAAACTATGCAACCAAGCACCCTATCAAGTCTCCTCAAGGAGGAAACCACTCTTGCCCCATGTGAGTCCCAACTCTCTCAGTCTGTCCTCACAGGAAAGGTGCTCCAGCCCTCTGATCATCATCATGGCCCTTCTCTGGACATGTTCCAGCATGTCCAGATCTTTCCTGTAATAGGGGCTCCAGAACTGGATGCAGTACTCCAGGTGGGGGTCTCACCAGAGCGGAGCCTTGTAATGCCATTCTATACATTTAGACTCCATGCATGTAAAATGGGAAGATTTCTAATGGTTCTCAATATTTTTCTTTTGTTCATCTGCAGATTATGGCAAAACCAGTGAGTATACTGGACATGGAAATGTTCTTATTTTGACAAGTGAAAGGCCCTCGCTGCCTCAGGCAGCACATCTGCGTCCCACTTTTGTACAGAGTTTCTTAGTGGCTTTGGGCAAATACGTATCCACAATATCTATTATTTCCTGACGTGCATATTGTTGATCTTAAAGAAAGGTACAAAGTTCTATTTCATAACAAGTGTGCAACAACGTTTGGGTTTTGTTTGGATCTTTTGTTGGTTTTGCCTTTTTTTTTTTTCTGGCTTTGTTTTTGGTTTTTGGTTTGTTTTGTTCTGTTTTCAAAACTTATTGGCTTCATAATGTTTCTTTACATTAAAAATACCTTCCCACCACTATTGCTGTGCTTGGGGACAACTGGATTCCATGGTTGTCAGCAGTAGCTGAACAATTTTATGCAGGGTTCTATTCAGGATATGTAAGAACTTTTCCACAAACATATGTTTTGGCTTGCTTTTAGGAGGAAATAGCTACATGGTGAAACATGGAAACATCTTGATTTTTGACAAGTAGGCTTTTCAGCCTGAGTTCTGCTAGAGTGGTTCAAGAATCACATCAGACACACTGATTAGCCTTCTAATCAGCCTTTTCCAGAAGGTCTTAGCAGGCAGGTTTGTTTTTCTCTTTTTAAACTTGAGGGGAGGTTAAAATGCACGTAACTCCTCATATCTATTTAATGAACGGGGAAGGTGACTGTCGTGAGTGTATCCTGAATGGACTCTGTGTCAGTCAGAACAGCATTGGCTGTGCAGGGGAAATAGGTAAAACAAGCAAGCAAAAACTGCTCAAGCTAGTAAGATCCATTATTTTATGTGGAACCAACAAAGGAAAACTACTTTCAGTTCTGTACATGAATGGAGCAGGACTCCACAGCTCCTCTGCATTGACCTTGTCAGGGACTATGGAGAGACAATAAGAAATGCAGTCTGTGTTGGCTGTGCCATTCATTAATGCAAAATGAAGATAAATCCTATCTATAGGTTTGCACATTCCCTTTTGAGAATCAAACATGCTAGTATCAGCACTGTGCTTCCCACATGCTCTCCTTACCACACACATTTGATTGTTATGGTACTTTGGAAGCAACTGTCTTGTGAAAGCACCAATTAATGGACTGTGATTCAAGCAATCTAATGTAGAACACAAAGGTTCATCCTGCATGAGATAGAACTTCATACTGATGTCTCTAGTCTTAGTGATAGTCTGAGCTTTGGTTGTGGTAACAAATATTAATGAAAATGGGTTTTTGAACTTAGAATAATGTGATAGCTATTCCTTCAAAACATTATCTGCTTGCTTACATCTGGCATTCTTATATAATCATTTGATTTCTGATTGTCACACACATACATACAGACACTCCCCTGGGTGCACTCTCCCTTTCTTGCACATTGCCTTTGTGGATGCTTCAGCTTTGGGCAAATCAGCGCATCTCCCAACACCCCACTGATCCCCACATCAGTGAGAAAGCATCCCATGAGTCAGGTTCACACACAGGTGTGGGTCTCTGTGTGCTGCACCCCACCAGGGTCCTCCAACAGCAGGAGACAGGCACTTCACAGGAACTGACAGGTTTCAATGCTGATGAGGAGCTGCACTTGCTGCTTCAACTCTGAGGTCTCTTCTCACTATTAAAAACCATCCATACTTCTTTAATATATCTTTTCTAGCTGATTTTTTTTTCCAAATGTCTCTGTGATTCTCTGCCTACTGTTTAAAATGTTTGATGGCCATTATCTTCTTGATGAGTTTTGGGCAAGCACTCTCCTGAACAGCATCCTCCCCAAAAGCTTTGGGAGTCCCATTGACACTTACTGTCTGTATTCACATTTCTGTCTTAACATGTCTAGTCATTCAGGCCACATCAGTCTAAATGAACAAGCAAGTTATAGAGTAAAACGCGTGACATTTTAAGAGCAGAATACTATAAAATGACAAATCAAAAAATTGAATCCATTTAGAAGTCTGAAGTCTCATGACAGCTGCTGTGGTACAGTTTCTACACTGGGATATGCTTTCCTCCCACTTCTCACATCTCAGTTTTTCCTGTGCCACTGTCTTTCATTGCTGACTAAACTGTATGTTAGGTTCCACTTCAGATGTTCCATTTTTCATTGTGATCTACTTTATTTACATCAGAACCAGGAGAATGTAAAACCTCATTAAATCAGAAAAGTAGCCATTTTCACCACTTTGCAGTCAATGCACACAGATGCAATTTGCTACGTAAGGTGAAAATCAGTAAGATACCCAGGCCAAAACAGCTTGACACAATTAACTCCTCAAAAGAGGCATATATATATATATATATATATATATTCAATATCCTCATATTTAAATATTTGAGTATATTTTTTTAAAAAAAAAAGAGTGAAAGAACAAACTCTTGAATTTTTCATGTAGCTGGTTTTTATACTTCAGGACAGAGAAATGAGGGAGGAAACAAATAGATATGAAAGCCATAATGAGATATATTTTGGATTTGAGAATTACATGTGCTATAGAACTCGTGAGTCCAATTCCAGCTGGGGACTAACAAATGGGAGAGTGTCCAGAGGATCTGGAGAAAGCCTAGATGTTGCTAGAAAGGGAAAGTTCACAAGACTGGTATTTAACAAAATGATTATGGAGAGAAAGAACAAAGAGAGAGACAGATCTCCTGGGATGTTGTTATGAATGAGATCTGGCATTAGAAGATGCCCAATGTGATGTTGTAAATACACTCATTTCCATAAAAGAGGAACAAAAAAAGAAAACACACATACACAATTGGAAGGGAAAAAACTATGGTATTATGTTCCCTTCACAGAATACAAGGCATATGGTTATCTTGAGCATTGTAGAGCTCTGCTTTTAATGACTGCTTGCCAGAATTAACAAAGCTTTCCCTAAAATGCTGAGGCTTACATGCTAAGCATGTTGGTGGTGCTGTCTTTTGACCCACAGCTTTTTCTTTGTAATCAAGGTTGTTTTTTACTCCCAGAGAAACTACAGATATAGAACTGCAATAAGGAAAAGCAATCATGCAAAGAGTAAATTGCTTTTGTGGAAAATCATAGGTCTACAGAATAAAGTAAAAATGGTAGCAGAAATGCACTGTCTTTTTCTACTACTGTCAAGCAACTCTTTATAGTACATTGTATGTTTTTAGAATGACTGTTTAACAATCCAGGGTTACATATGAAATAATATTCTTAACCATATTAGAGGAATAGTAATAGTTGCTTTATGCATATACATTTGAGATATTGCAATAAAAGTATCCTTGGTTTACTAAGATTTAAAGATGGTTATATTTTTATTAAATAAACTGATTTAATGATAGCAAATCTCTCATTCATCTTTCTGCACTCCTTGTTCCTGAGTTTAGGACTAACAGCCTTTTAGCTTAATTCCTCATCTTAAATCTTATTCTTGGCAACGGGACTAAAGGAACTAAAGAGATCAAATCAGCTGCCCAGCAGAATTTATGATGGACTGACTAAAATTTTACTCTGAGTTATTTTGAATATGATCTAAAACTTCATTATATAAAAAAAATCAATCAATCTATCTATCTATCTATCTATCTATCTATCTACTTGCATGCATTTACTGCTCACTTAAATTGGGAAGCAAGTATCCATGGAACAGGTTAATACAAAAGTTCATGAATGGTTTCTAATCAGTTGTCAGCTTTAAAACCATCTTTCATTAGCTTTAAGGATTTTTACTTGAAATTTCTGAAAATTAAGAAAAAGCTATAAATATGGTTCCTGAAGCCTGGGAAAGGACAGTTTAGAAAATTAACTTTAGTAAGATAATGATCCCACTCTCTATATTGTCAATATTGAAAGTTCAAGTGTTCAATGTATCAATTCATCCCTGTAAAAGTGTCCCTATGCCTCCCTTGCCCACTTTCCATAGGGTGCTGGAAGACAGAAACATGATGAAGGGAACTGCAAACTGCTTTCTGCTGAGAAGAGGAAATTAATCAAAGATCAAATCAAAACTAGATTTCTGTGGAACCTGTTTTGCCTTGTGTAAGCCCACACCAGGCTAATTTTATGGCAGTCTGCTACCTAGGTATACAACAAGTGAAGCAAAATGTACAGGACTTAAATGTAATATTTTGGTTTCAGTATTTCTGTTTTCCTCAAGTTTCAGATGCATAGTTTCTTGGCTAATAATACTGTGAGTAGCATGACCTGATACATGCTTCCACTGCCTTCCATAAATGAAACAAAACAAGATTATAGTGTGTGAAATACCCTGGTGGGTGCCCTTGATTAATCACTGCTCAGGTTCACTTCTACATTCATTTTCTTTGCATTATATTCACAGCCTCTGTTTTTTCAAACCAGATATTTTCCTCTATGATAACCTTCTTAGATTGTTTCTTCTGTCTAAATCACAACTCTGGAAATGTAGAGTTCTCTGGTCAAACAGCTGACACCTGTTACTTTGCAGCACTCTGCCTAATTGTGTTCTGATCAATTCACTAATTTTAAAGATGCAAATGAAAATTGTGCATGCCTTTCATCTAATTCCATCTCCTTGTAGTTTCCTCTTGGCCATTTACATTTATTTTTCTCTGAAAATCTGTGCCTTTTGACTGTCTACGAAATTCTCCTTTAGCTTTCCTTTCTGGTAGACTCCTTAAGGATAATCTAATGACAGATGAAACTAGACAGCAAGGAACACAATTTGTTTCAGTGCTATTATGGGATACAGCTTTTGGATTCTTGTCAATATTATGTGTCAGTATTCAATATCTCCAATGAAATGCTGGCTTCTGAGAGAATGAGAAACTTCTGGTTGAAGACTAACAGTGCAAAAGTTTGTGGCGGACCTGTAAGTAGCACAATTTATTGGGAAGACTGTCAGCTTTCTTAATTCTCCAACACATCTGATATGACTCCATTTCAAGAGCCTGAACCTAAAGCAGTGGCAGCTGATTTTAAGCAACCATCAGACCAAGTAGAACAGAATCTTAACTTTCTGCCCTCCTGTGGTCTCCGGTTAGGAGCCAATACAAATACCTGTGAAAAAAAACAAACCCAAAAATATCTGAGGAAAAGTGCAGAACAAATAATGGATTTTTTAGTTCACTAGAGGGTATCAAAATAGCAAAATGTTTCCAGCAATATCTATAAGGATTTTTTTCTCCAAACTTGGAGTGAAACATAAAGTAAAAGATATTGATTTAGCAAAACTGATTTCATTATCTAAACCAGAAGTGGTTTCTGTGGATTCAAAATTAATTTAAATGTTTAAAGTAGAATGAAAAGTGGCTTCAATAAATTAAGTTGTTAATATAATATTAAATCTGTGGCTTCAATATTTTGATGGACAGAAGGGAATAAATTCCTGGTAAATAAGTGGGGCACAGTCTGTTTAAAGACATATGCAGACATACAAGAAACACACAGAATCACCAAAGTTGGAAGAGACCTCAAAGATCATCAAGTCCAACCTGTCACCACAGACCTCGTGACTAAACCATGTCACCACCTAAAGATTTTTAGAATGATACCAAATTAGTGTGATAGCTGATCAGTAAGAAATTACATGGTTCTATTCTGCACAAGCTGTCATGCTAAATTCATTAGTGTATTCTCTGAATATACTTCCTATGTTAAAACATGCACCAAATGGTTGCCATATACTAAATAAATGCTCTATCCATTTACATTCATTACATTCTGAGATCTGGGATACAAAACAGACAGTAAAATCATTTTCCCAGTGATTTAACTTCCAACTTTGATTTTTGCTTTTGACATCAACCAGTGCCCATTTCTTTTGGAGTTAAAATGCCTTTGATGAAGCATATGTAACACTGATTCAGGAATAACAGGTTTTATCTTCATGTGTTTGAGCATCCTCATTCTTTTCTCAAAGCTATAGCTTAAATATTTATACTAAGTAATATCTTGAGCCTTTCTACTGTGAGGTCCTGACAAAAGAAATTGACAGTTCAAATATGAACAGAGAACAAAGTACTCTCAAACTAATTTAGCAGTAACTCCAATTTCATTGTCTTTCATTTAGTTCTAATGGGACAGATCCACTCTGATGAGTCAGCAATAATCAACTTAACTTCTTGAAAACCATGGGCTTGGTTACTGGCACAACACCAATCAACTCTCACTGACTATTAGTTTACAAGAAGCACTACCAAAAGTATATTCACATTTTTTAATTACAAAATAATAAGCTTGTTAAATACATGTTAAATTATATAAATAATGTAAAATTATGTTTCAAACACTATTATTTGGAAGAAAAGACTTTCTGAAGGGAAAAGTACACCAGACTTCACAGAAGTCGTGTTCTGCATTTTCCTGTATTCATTTATTTTTCATGTCCTGTTCTGTTGCAGACAAGTTGTAACCTGGGAAGTGCTTGTCTGAATCCTGTAACTTCACCAGCTGTCCAGATACAACTCTCTGATGTCTTTTAAGGGGAGAAGAGAAACTTAGCAAAAGATAAATCTAATTATGTACTTTATTTAAAAATTTGGGCTCACTGACCTGAAGGAAGTTTTCCATGAGGAGGAGTAAATAGCATTGCTGTATGCTGAAGTTTCTTGATTTTAATGAGTTGATTTTATTCCCTCATAAAGCACATCTTATCACCTTATGTCTCATGACCATAAACTGTAGCTTACTTTTAAAGTTTCACTGGTACCATCTTGAAAATGACAACCAGAACTTGGAGAAGACTTCACTGATATCAGAATATGCCTTGATTATTTGATACTTTTTGTGCAATTGATCCTTCTGAATTCTAGAAGGAAATCTTTGTGTCAGGCCACAAATGACCTGTTGTTTGAGTAAAAAAGCAACAGTCAGGGAGTTAGTTGCTATGTGATTTAGACAGGACTCCCCTGAGCTTTACTTTCTAATACATTCCATTAAAACTCTTGGAGTTTTCCACAAAATCCCCAAACAATTAAAGGTCTATCTTGTCAAGCTTCTCTGCATGAGGACAGCAGGAGATACTAGGAGACAGCAGGTGGGTTACCTTCCACCTCAGTCTTATGAGTATCTCTAAAAAATGCTGCCAGGGCTATGAAGCCCCTCTGGATATGTTCACAGGATTGATCAGTTTGCAGCATGTTTTCTGGATACTATTATGCCTATCTGGTTATCTCTTTGGTCCCATTAACAGAGGATGATAGCAAAAAGCCAGCCCAAATAAGTGATGTATTACTTCCTCAGTAACCTTGAAGTTGAATTGTAAGAACTGCTGGCATTCAACACAATAACTAATAACAAAACTTCCTCTTTCATTGTTGCAGCTTCAGAAAGACAAAGATCAGAGAAGAATAACAGATGCCCAATAAAATATCTATTGAACTGTAAAAAGCTTAGTCAATTTATCATCTGTCACTTCACAAATGGGTATTTTCTATGCTTGTGCCAAGCTTCAGGCAAAAAAAAAAATAGAAATGTTTCCACAAGGTTTGATTCTTTAAAATGTGTAGGGGTACAAAACACACCTGATTTTGGTTTAGTGGGTCAAAATTCTTAATTGCTAAAATATATTGTCCATTCTGCAAATGGTAAGGAGGAATGTGAAATATGTTTCCCCAGCAAAAGTTTAATTCATTTTTCACTCTAATCTAGTCCAACACTCCTGCCAAATCAGGATTACCTAGGACGGGTCACACAAGAATGCATCCAGGTGGGTTTCGAAGGGGCTCCAGTCAAGGAGACTCCACAGCATCTCTAGACAGCCTGTTCCCCTGCTCCTTCACCCTCACCATAAAGGAGTTTCTCCCCATGTTGAGGTGGAACCTCCTGTGTTCCAGTTTGTACCCATTGTTCCTTCAGTGCACACCACCAAAAAGAGACCATCACCTTCATCTTGACACCCACCTCTCAGATATTTCTAGATGTTAATTAGATTCTCTCTCAGCCTTCTCATCTCCAGACTAAACAGCCCCAGGTCTCTCAGTCTTTATAGGAAAGTCCCACAATCATCCTCTTAGCTCTCTGTTGGACTCTCCAGCTGACCCCAATCTCTCTTGAACGGGTGAGCCCAAAACAGGACACAGTATTCCAGGTGTGGTCTCTCCGGGGCAGAATAGAGTGGGAGGATCTGCTAGATCTGCTGGCCCCACTTTTTTTGATGCACCCCAGGCTACCATTGGCCCTCTTGGCCACAAAGGCACTTTGCTGTCCCATGGATAACTTGCTATCTATTAAGACCCCAAGGTCTTTCTCCAGCAGGATGACCCCTAGCCTGTGATGATACCTGGTGTTGTTCTTATCCAGATGTAGGGCTCTACTTTTGTTGCTATTGAACTTCATGAGGGTCACCTTCACCCAGCTCTCCAGGCTGTCTATACGTCATTGGATGGCAGCACAGCTTCCTGGTGTTATCAGCCACCTGCCCAGTTTTGTATTATCAGCAAACTTGCTGAGGGTATACATTATATACATGTATTTGTATTCTCTAATGGAATAACTAATTGAATATTAATTTATATTAAGGGGTAATAATGACAATTAATGAACATGCATTAATGGATACTAATGTGTATCTATTAATGAGTATGCATACTGGATACTAATACCCATGTTTATGTTATCTTGTATAATGGAATAAACCGCTTCAAATTTTTACCTGTTTTGAGCCTTATTCTTTAGTGTGGCATGCACTTCGATTTCAAATTCCAGTTAAATCCCTGTCACTGATCAGGAAGGCTGTTACTTCAGATGGCCTTTTGCCAACTTGCCTTGTAGATTTGATTAGCCAGGCCCTGAGTATTTCTTTACTCATTTTACTGTGATTTTCCATTCTCATTTTGTTCTTTTTAAGTCCAGACTCCTAAAAATTGATGTAAAATTATGTAAACATTGACTTGGATTACTGATATGGCTTGAAGCCTTATTCTGCCCTTAATTGGTTTGGAATGTGTGCTGCATAATTTAGAGTTATGGGTCTCACAAACATAGCCTATGAGTGGACATCTGCTGTTCAGAAACATCTGCAGTACAGTCAACATTCTATGCACAGATGATGATTCCTAATCCTATTTTCCATAACTGTCTTCTCCATCCATCAGATAGAAGACTAGACAGAGCTCTTGTGCAGATTCTTTGGCTGTAGCCTGGATTAATAGGTCTTTCATTGGTCCTTGGACGACTCATTCAGTTTGTTCAGTCTGATGAACTGACTTCCCAGTCCTCAGTTCCACTCAGAGAAGTGTTATTTAATCTGTCTACTGCCTACATTGCTCATCTCTGTCCTTTTCCTTTTCTTCAAGTTTTCTTCCATTTTAGATACTATTTATTCAGTTTTAAGATTGGAATGGCAAAGGCAAATATTAGAATACATAGAATACATAGAATAAACCAGGTTGGAAGAGACCTTCAAGATCACCGCGTCCAACCCATCAACCAATCCAACACCACCCAAACAACTAGCCCACAGCACCAAGCACCCCATCAAGTCTCCTCCTGAAAACCTCCAGTGATGGCGACTCCACCATCTCCCCAGGCAGCCCATTCCAATGTGCAATCACTCTTTCTGTATAGAACTTTTTCCTAACATCCAGCCTGAACCTCCCCTGGCGCAGCCTGAGACTGTGTCCTCTAAATTGAGAAACACAGTCTAAAAAGAACTGTCCATTCATCAGTGCCACCATAGCTAAGGCCAGAGGGGAAAAAAAGAGTATCTTGTGTTCTGCTGACTTCAGATTATGCTGATTATACCACTTGATTATTGCACTGCATGGCAGGAGGCCTCCCACATTCCAGAGGTACCTCTCAGATACCATTAACACTGTAAATTCAGCATAAAAACAGGCCTCTATCCATCTCCCTTTTGACAGCAGATATGATATAACTTTGTCATTAAGATCTAAATATAAGAAAAAGACTGCAAAATATTTTCTGCAAACTTCTTCCACACAAAAAAAGATACTTCTGGGTTTTTTTCCCCCCCAATTGCTAATGTTTCCAGAAACACAGAAATTTGCTAAATATTTCATTGACAAAAGATGTGAAAATCATGTTTAGTTCTGAAAAATGTCCTGAGTCTCCAGAGAGGACTCATGGAATTCCTCTATCCGATCCAAGAATTATTCCCATTTTAGAGCACTCTCCTTCAATGAATTCACTATCTTTAATCTTGATGTTCTGCATGTTTACATATACTTATTAGAGAGTGAGGCAGAAATGGTTTCTTGTAGCCCTGATTAAAACACTTTGTTAAAAAAAAAAGAAAATAAATCCTCAAATGGCTTCACACAATATTTCACTTTAAAAAATATACGTGTACAATTAATTCTAGTAATAAAAATGTTCAACTAAGATAAGACAGACCCAGCTAGGTGGATGACTTTCAAGGTGCTTTAGTACTGATTCATACTGCATAATAAGGTAACTAAATAAGAGGGAGATTCAAATTTCAGCTGGATATCCTTGCAGATCAACTGTCAAAAGTTAACCTATTTCCTATAAACTCCCAAATAGCCACTTGTTTTTCTGACTATTTAACTGGGATTAATTTCCTAGTTAGACATGCTAAACCTAAGCTAGCATGCACATGAAACTGATTTTTCAACAGCTCAAACTTTAATGGACATATAATTTGCTTTATTACCATATATTACCATGGAATCTCCATGGTGTCAGAAAACAATTTTCCTTTTTTCGTATTTCTGCCTGATAATGGCTATTGCCTAATGTTTTTTTTTTTTTAACCAATTAGTATTTAACTGGACCTTACTCTCTGTTTTTCTCCTTCCCCTCAGTGCTCACCTCTGCTTCTTATTTCCTCATTTTGGCCTTTGACTGCTCATCATAGCATTTTCTGCAGACTCAGTGTTGTCAGAATCTGATAAATTGGTGTTTGTGTTTGGAATATAGTCCATACTTGCTAAACCCCTAATCCACCTGCTTACGACAGAGATTTTTGACAGCTCCATTGCGGTGACGCTTCTGTCGATATTATTTAACTGTACTGTAAATTGGATTGTTTCACTGCTTCACAGCTTTTGTTATTTTATGACTGTTTTAAGAATTTTGTCATAACCTTGGTTGATCCCTAAAATGTAGTTTAAAGTGGAATGTGGGGTTTTTTTTCTATAACAAAAGCAAATATGTTTACATTAATTGCATACTGACAGTGTTTTAATTTCAGCATCAATGTACCATGATGTGGCACCAATCAATGTTGTCTTAAAAAAAATTATATCTATAAAACTACCTCTATAGTGGGAAATGCAATGAGCAAAGCATTCAATTTTGCTTTCCTACCTTCACTTGTCCTTCAGAGCTTTTAGCCTCAATGTCACACCTAGGAAGATAACCTTTCCAATTTTATTCCCCCACTGAGTAGTTTGTCCATATCTATTACAGAGACTGATCTGAAGTTTTTCTTCTAACCTTGTGTCCTAACGTGTATGAATCACTGACATTCCCCCCCTCCTGATCTTCACAGTTATATATTTATTTTGTTGTAAAAACCAACCAATTCAGTTTTATGCTTGAAAATATTTCCTCTCTCTCTCTTCTCATTGCAATTTAAAAAGTGGTAAGTTTCTCTCCCTCCTTCTTGGCCTCATAAGAAAGCTTTGAGGTGCCTTTGGGATTGTGATAAAGGCTTTGTGTTACTTCATTTTCTTAGAATAACCACACACTTTTTGTTGAGGCTGGAGGATTTATTTTTTGGAGGAAAGAAGGATTGAACTATGTTCTTTCATTTGTAGAAAAACATAAAGCCCTCCGTGGGGAAACTGAAGGACTGACAAGGCCTGTTTAGAGCACATGAACTGATAACTTAGAATATAATGTTGCACACTTCTGTGGTTGCACATTACTTCCATACAGAACTGGCCTAGTTTAGTTGTTGAAACTTGTTAGGTTTATTCCTAAGTTATAGAGGACTAAACCACTTTACCATTGTAATGTCAGTTCCTTTATGGTCCGAATCTACTGTGATCTTTTCTTTCATTCCTGGCTCATTCATTTATAATGCTTTCAGGAGAACAGCAGTTTTCCTTTTGTCACCCATTCCTGCTCCAGCAGTAGTGTATTTCCTCAATTGCTGAGCATGCAATGAAACAAAACAATTAGAAGTCAGCATTTTATGTTTATAATAAAGACTGCCTATAGAAGTTTTGGAATCTTCTTATCTGCTCAGAGGTATACCTGTACAACCTGCTCTAGGTGAACTGGCTTTAGCAGCAGGGTTGGACTACATGATCTACAGAGGTTCCTTCCAGCACTTACCATTCTGTGATTATGTAATGGTGAAAAAACTCAGTCATGAATTCAAACAAAAGAAATATTTCCTTTGTTTTTCACATGGTGGTTTGCTTTTGTTTTGATTTTGGATTTTGTTTATTTGTTTGGTTTTATTTTTTAATGACTGTCAGAATCCACATTGGTCAGAGATGCTGTTAAAAAAATAAATATTTTTAGCAGCTACACCACCATTGTGATAGGACAGCATCAATTTCTAGTGCAGAACTTCTGGCAGATTTCAAATCCAAACCTCAGAGATATCTACCATTGACATAGGTATCCCACTCTGTATGACAGGCAATAATTATAACAGTGTCTCCCTTAATCTCCTCCTGTTAGCTTGCTCTCCTCTAGCTACCGAAGTGCAAAATTATCCCATTTTATTTTCAGAGGGATACAATTTACAGAGGGATACACTTAAGTGTCCAGACTGCCCATATTTTTCAGATGGGGCATGTGAGCCACTTCAGAACACAAATATATCCACAAGCATATAAACCATAAGGTGTGGACCAGATTATAGGACTGAGAAGGAAGAATTTGGCAGCCCCAAGACAGAAAGTTTTGGATAGAGGGAAGAGATCAGACTGGGAATGACTTTAGGACTGTGAATTACAGAGTGGAGTAAGTTAACAACATTGTCTGGCACCTTTCATTTGAGGAAACAGCAGGACACCTGTGAGGTCATATTCCAGGTAAAGAGTCATGGTGGGAGGCATATGAGATTTATAGTCTCAGAGGCAATAGCTGAAGCCTATGGGAGCACTTGGTGGATGAAAAAGATTTCATTTAATTCAGCTTTGCAGTTTAAAAATTGACTAGTTATTCAGTGATTCTGGATTCCCAGTTCTCCTTGCAAATAAACTGCCAAACAAAAGTAGCATGAACTGCATGCCAATGAGCTTGTTTCACAAAGTACAGAAGTCCAGAACTTCATCAAGATGTTAAATTTTTTTCAAAGCTGTTTTTCCTGATGCTTTGTCTAGTGTAGCCAATAGTTATTTTTGGTACTTGGTGATTAACTAGTAACAAATTAACTGTGCTGACTCATTATTTCCCCTACATGTCTGTAACACAACAGAATGAAGAAATCAGTAGACCTTTTAATGAAATAAAGTGCAAAAATTGTCTTAGAAAACAGTTCTCTAAGCTTAGTCTTCTTTTATTTTTAATATTAGTTAATGATTCATTTGTCACATGAAATATGTAACTCTATCACTGACAAAGAGTATTACAGTAATTTTTGTAACACTTATAAATAATTATTAACCAGAGGCAGTAGTTTTTCTAGGGGTAAAATACTAAGTATGGTATATAGTGTGTTCTTTATTGTATGAGCCTGATCTTTAAATATGTCACTTTTCTGTGGTCTAAAAGATAATGGCCAGTAGAGTCATAATACATATGTTCACAATGGTTTAGTGTTGCTACACATAGTTGCATTCTGAATCGAATTACCAGACCTGAGAATTGCAATAATGGCAACAAATGTCTGGGCATTGTTACATGATGTGTGAATTTTATCTGACAGTTGTGCAGTTATTTCAAAATGAATGGGAATGACTAAGACTGGTTTTATAAGAGGAGCACTGTACAATAAAATAAAAGTAATGAGTACAAGTCCAAGGAAAGACTGAGGCTTCATGGTGTGTTAACCTTCCTCAAACTGTGAATTAAATAACAGTGCTGTATTATATTCCTCACCAAAACAAACCCCAACATTCCCCTGTGTAGATGCTAATTATTGACAACTGTGTCACAGTTTGCAATTATGACTATGATTCAAACCCACAAATACAAGAAATTTTTCAGTTACACACTCATTGGAAACCACAACTTCTATAAACTCCTCTATGGATATAGTTCATTCAATATTTCATTGCTTACTTCAGTTTGAATATTGCAACAGCTGTCATCCACATATGTGTACAGGTTGTGTTGATGTTTTGGGGTTTTTTTTGGAAGGCAATGTTATGGTTTTCATTTCATTTGTCAGCAAACAAGTACAGAGTTTTCCACATCTGTTCAAAATCTCAGCTTTTTAAGAAATTTTTCAAATTAGTCTTTAAATATCACTAAAATTTACATAAATTGTGTCTGCCTCTCTTAATTTATTTTCTTTTCTTCTGTAATGATCTGGTGTGGGGGAAAAAAAAAAGAATAGAAAATGTTAATACAAACAAATAGATTAAACCAGAATTCAGTTTTAACTTTCCTGAGGGCATATTTTGTAATGAAGCATAAGTAAAAATATAAAATCTAACCCTATGAAGTAATTGGAATAGAAAGTGAAGAAAAAGTCAGGTTTCCAGCAAAATTTGTTTTTAACTGCAGATCTATTCTATTCTATTCTATTCTATTCTATTCTATTCTATTCTATTCTATTCTATTCTATATATCACAGAATCACAGAACTTCAGGGGCTGGAAGGGACCTCAAAAGATCATCTAGTCCCACCCCCCTGCCAGAGCAGGATCACCTACATCAGATTACACAGGAACACATGTAGGTGAGTTTTGAATATCTCCAGAGAGGGAGACTCCACAACCTCCCTGGGCAGCCTGCTCCAGTGTTCTGTCACCCTCACAGTGAAATTGTTTTTCCTCATATTTACATGAAACTTCCTATGCCTCAACTTCCACCATTGCCCCTTGTCCTGTCACTGGGCAGCACCAAGCAGAGCCTCGCTCCATCCTCTTGGGACTCACCCTTTACATATTTATAAACATTGATTAGGTCACCTCTCAGTCTCCTCTTCTCCAAGCTAAAGAGCCCCAGCTCCCTCAGTCTCTCCTCGTATGGAACATGTTCCACTCCCTTAATCATCCTTGTGGCTCTGCACTGGACTCTTTCAATATTCATCAAACAGCCTCAGATTTTATTTAATATTTTGTTTATCTTTTTTTAAAATAAAATGCTGTTATAAAGGTGTCTAGGAAACATTGAAAATCAGATTATTTTGCAACAGCAAATGCCTTCTGAAACTACGTTGGCTGTGTTGGAAAATATATTATCAAGTCTCTCAATTAGTTTATCTAAGTCTGGCACAGCAAATAGTTCAGCTGAAAGCTGAGTGGGGTAAAGTCAAATTGTCTTCTTGACTGCTTTGCATCAATATAAACAATTATAACAGAATTTCAACTATATTTAGTTGACTGTAGGCTTTTAGAGTTACCTTCACTTTATGTAGCTATGAAGATTATAGGGTTAGACCCCAAATTTGCGTGCATGTATATATTTATATGTGCATGTGTACATGCATATATGTTAATGAATGTGTGGGCTTTTGCTTTCATAAAACAAATCCCAAAGGGTGGTTTCATGGTTGTACCTCAGAGACCCAACATTTGAACTGAGGAGGATTGCAACAGCCTTATGCTAGAAGGAGCTCAGATCAATATTTTATAAAAATTGTAGTTCTGACTAAAATGTGCTATATACTCTTGCTGTCATTTTAGATGATTCCCTTTTGTATGGCTCAGAACTTCTAGTTACACAGTTGCCCATACAACATATTGCTTTCTTCAATTCAGGCCCATTTTAGCTTGGAGAATAGGAGATTGAGAAGTGACCTCATTCATGTTTATAAATATGTGAAGGGTGAATGTCAGGAGGATGGCACCAGGCTCTTCTCAGGGATGTGCAGTGGCAGGACAAGGGACAATGGGTGAAAGCTGAAGCATAGGAGGTTCCACGTGAGCATAAGGAAGAAATTCCACTGTGAGGTGACAAAAGTCTGGAACAGGCTGCCCAGAGAGGTTGTGGAGTCTTCTTCTCAAGGCATGGGGCTAAGTGACAAGCCCTGGGTGACTCACTGGGTGGATCTTCATTCCCCTCTACCTCTAGAGCCTCATACCTATTATGTAAATGCGTCTGAGGCAGGGGTGTAGGAAGGGAAGGGGGATGCCTGCTACTCTAAGCAGGAACCTACTTCCACCCTCCCTCATCTTCTTTTTATTGCTAGCCTGGTGTCAGGAAGGCAGGGGACTCCTTTTTTTCTTCATGTGTCTCCCAGTGTACCTGCCTCAGGGATGGTACAGGAGCCCCTCATTCTTGCGTGCTATGCGGCAAATGCTCCCATTTCCATTGCAGGCAAGGCAGAGCCTGGCTCCACCAGTCTATCTCCATTTCAGCCTCTCTAACTCTCCTAAGCCACTCCCCTTCATCTTGCAGCTTTTCAACTTCACCTTGCAGTTGTGCCACTCAGCTTGAGATCACCTACCTGCCCAAGGGCATACATTCCCCTGCTACCCTGGGGAGGCTGTAGCATTCCCTTACAATAATGCAGTCTGTATGTCATCATAGATATTCCCAGCATGTCCATCAAATACTGTTTGGTATGTTAAGAAGTGAGTATTCGAGATATTACATAAAAGACTATGTTGCTTGCTCTCTTTTCTTTATTATAATTACAGCTGGTTAATCTCTGTCCAAAGGTGGCAGGGTTATCTTTCATCCTTGGAGGTCAAATACTTATTATTAAATGCATGGTCCACAGGGTACCAGATTTACCATATAGCTCTAATGATCTGGATAACAGAAATTCTGTTTTGGCCTTGAGCTGAAGATGAACAGTGGAAGCAAACAGAGGGTTTTCTAATTTATATTCTAGGTATATTTCTGTTATTATTCTCAGGACTTCAGAAAGATCCTCTTCAAATCCACATATTACTTATTCACAAGTTTTCACCATTAACATAGGATTTCATGTCTTATACATATAAATACAACTTCATAAAAGATTTAAAAATGTTTTGTGAAATACAATTCCTTTAGACCATTCTCATGTATCACTCTTTGTCTGTTTTCAGTTTTTTGGTCTACATTCGAAATGTGAGTACAAAATATACACATGTATTTCAAGCAATTTGGAAATTGTCTGAAAATTGTGATTATACAGTGCATTTATCATTATAATGAGTTTGGGTTTCATACTAAAATCAGAAAGTCATTTAAACATTTAGCAGAAATAATAAGTAATCATAGATTCCATTCATAATATGATAAAAGAAGTGTTTTGACTAGTGTCAAGTGATTCTTGAGAGAATTAGAACCACTAGGCTATGTGAAAGCAGCTAACCATGTAGAAAGAACTACACTTACAAGACAAGATGGAGACCTGTGACAGATGTATACATGCTAGATGAACACTGACTTTGCTAATTGATACTTACAGATAGCCATTAGTACTGGTCCACATTCAGTTTAGCATAGCAATGTGTGTCAGCACACAATAAATGTTTCAGGGAAGAAGAAAATGTCTCAGTTAATTTTTCAGTGGTGGGAATAGGTTTCAGATCCCAAATCAAACACATCTCACTTGTCTTTAAGCATTCCAAGAATTTCCTTATGTAAAAGGCTTCTTCTAAATGGGTCATTTTCTTAGTCTAATCTAAAATTATCTTATGTTGCCTACAGGTAAAAATCTGTGTCCCTTCTCTGTCCTGCAGCATTAGATTTGGTTCTGTTGGTGCCACTGAACCCTTAAATATATTCTGCAACTGACATGTATCAGTTAAAAGTATGATATGTTTTGGCATATTCCCCTTCAAAATCCTTTTAACATGCCAGTCATATAGCAAGAATGATACATTCCTTTGTGCTCAGAGATTTCATTGCTGCAGGATGGATAAATAGATAAACTGTTTGTCTCTCTGAGAATAACTGTGTTTTGAAGAGTGGGCACGTTTCCAAACCCTTTGGAAGAACAACAGATTAAAAAGGGCTGGACATCTCCCAAAGTAACTGTGATCTAGTAAGTCTTCTCAGTCTGAAAAGGACTTTACTGGAAGATTGTTTTATGTGACAGGCTAGGTTTAAATGGAAATACTTTGCTATAGAGCTTCATCTGTTGGGTCCTCTATATTTGGAAGACATTTTTCAGCACTCACAGGTCACTATCCCTTCTACTGTTTTGTGGTTTTGTTGTTGTTGTTGTTTGCTTTTCAAATTTATTTGTATTTCTTACAAAGATAATTACTTTGTGCACATAAATGTAAAGATAATCTGAAATGAATGCTTAGGAGAAAAATACACAAATCAAAAAGAGACTGCTTTTTAATCCTGGTGCAGTAGGGAACATGCATTCCTGAGACTCACTATGAAGTCTAGACAAGGTTAGACTATGATCCCATGGTTAAAAATGTACCCATTGACACAGAAGACAGTTCTTTGAAGGTTTGAGAACTCATAGCTCTAGCAATATTAGGTGGAATTCCTGTGATTGTCTCTGCTTTCTATGTGATATTTGTCATGATTTAAGCATTGAACAGCACAGGGATCTAAACTTCAGCATTCATTTTGCAGTTAATTAGGCAAAGGTCTCTGCTTAGGCACTATAGCATGTAAAATCTGCTTTGAAGCTGCAGGGGTTTGCTGTTTTAGGCTTGCTTCAGTAGTTTTGGTGAAATAGGGCTGCTTTCTACTGCTGTCAGTTCCCCCTGTCCCCGAGACAGACAAAATTAAAATCCTTTAGAGGGAAGAAAGTTAATCTGTTGCCAGTCCAGTGTGGAGAGGAACTTGAGGAAACTAGTGCGTATACATATTCAGTACTGTTAAAACTATAATGGTGATGTACAGTCCTAACTGGGGTGGTGTGCAGGAATTTGTTTCTGGGATAAGGCAGCAGATAGAGTGACTCAGAAGCATTATATCATATCTCCCCAGGGAGGATATGAAATGGAATCCTGCTAAAGCCCACAAATTGAAGAATCTAAAAAAAATCCCCTATATTCTAACCCACCCTGTGTTCAGGTATCATTTTAGGGCCTTAGGTGACTTAGGTCAAAACTATGCAAGAGACTGTTCCACGAAAGAGAATATTACATTTCAGTGCCTTTAAACTCAATTGCAATTTGCAAATAGATAAAACACATTAAAACAGAGTAGGTATAAACAAAAGGAATATCTAAACCAACCAAACAAACTGCAATTATGGCTCCCTGGCCCTAAGAATTTGTGCCACCAGATAGCTTTAAGTTCAGAACATAAATTTCATCTTCAATAATTTCAGAACACAAATTTCATCTTCAAAATCTTCCATCATCTCATAATTTAAAGCAGTCAGAAAGATATCTATTTGGTAAGTATGGACTATGACTCTTTTTTGCTTGTATTAAATACCGTAGTGAATACTATAATTGACACATGAACAGATTTTAGGGATGCTGACTCTCAGCTTAGCTTAATTTCTTCTTAAAAGTCTCTTTTAAAAAACCTCTGAAATATCAGGGGAAAAAAACAAACACCAAACCCAAAACAAAACCCAAACCCTTACAATCACCTGAAAACTCCTTTCAGAGTTTTGGCATCTTTCTCCTTGACACTTTTTCTAGCTTTATTAAAAAAAAACCAATTCTTTCCATTGCTATGAGAATATTAAATTGTCCCACAGAGATGAATATGTTAATAACCATGAAGCTTTTATCATGTGATAATTATTTTTCAAATTATAAATTATATTTTAAGCATGTGGGTAGAATGCTTTAATTTTCTCGTTCAAATGTAAACACTCTCAGTGGGTAGCTAAAAATTCCATAAGTTGATGAATATTTATATGTATTCATGAGGCTTGACATCTGCCATGTTGTACATATTTAAGACCTAGTTCTATCTTAGATTTCTGAGGGAGGTCAGGTAGAATAAGCTGTTATTACTTTGCAGTGTAGCTTTTAATGTTCCTGAATTTGGAGCACACTCGCTTGGCAGGTTAAATGAATTGCCACAGTGGACCTGTTTGGGACTTTCTTCATTTCATGAGAAGTAATGGGATTTAATAAAATGCAAAAAGAGAGTGTTATAAAATATTCCTTATGAATTTTCATAAAATCACAACTTATTTGAGGCTAAGAGAAGCCTCTGGAAATTGTCTTATTCAACTCTTCCGTTCAAAGCACGATTCAGATAATAAATGCTTCGGATCTCATATTTTAGTTTTCCATAACAAAATAAGTGAGAAATTTAGATACATCAGTTAAATTACAGTCTCCTCAGGAGACTGTAACCTGATCTCTACAAAAGAAATTGCTTTCACTCCTTACTCGCCCAAGCCATGAGATCTTTGTTTAAAACTTTGAAATTGTACAAATGTTACTTTCTCCTGTGCAGAGCCACCAATTTTAAACACAAATCTACCCCCAACTTCTCCCCCCTCTCCCTGCAGTGTTTACTCCAGAATAATGATTAAATGTTTGCTTAATGTAGCTGGATACATATGGTAAACTAACCTATTTCAGTGGCAGAATTTTCTCAGGGATATAGTAGCTGATTAATATCTGGTATTACTTGTGGAATTAAATGTTTTCAAAATTAAGGAGAAGCTTTAAATGTGATTATTGCTACTCAGTACACCGTGGAAAAAACAAGCCTATGGAAGAATCTTTATTCATTGTTATTTATTCAGAGTATAAAATCAGTGGAAAGATGTTTGGAATAAAGTGCACGATCTTTTCACAACAATGCAAATAATTAGACATTTAAATAAAGTTTCACAGATGTTGTACTTTCATAAACAGAATTCCTGAGCAGAAATAATGCATATTTCATAGACAAAAGCAAAACAATGTAATTATACAGAATGACAGAAAACGTGCGGCTGGAAGGGAGCTAAAAGATCATCCAGTCCAACCCTCAACCCAGCACTGAAGGGTCACTAAATCATGTCCCCAGATGCCAGATCCACATGCTGCTAAACACTTCCAGAGATGGTAACTCCACCACTGCCCAGGTCAGACAATTCCAGTGTTTGATAATCCATTCAGTGGAGCAATATTTCCTATCCTATAATATCCTATAATATTTCCTATCATCCAGCCTGAACTTCCCCTGGAGCAACTTGAAACCATTTCCTCTAGTCCTATCCTGTGCCACTAAGAAGTTGTTGGCTGTTCCGGCCCCCCTTTCGTGGAGTTGGAGAGAGTGATAAGGTCTCACTGAAAAAAAAACCACCTCCACAAACCAATAAAACACACAAAAGAAGAAAAAAAGAAAAAAAGAAAAAAGATAAGAGAAGAAAAAAAGAAAAGAAAAGAAAAGAAAGAAAGAAAAGAAAAGAAAAGAAAAAAGAAAAGAAAAGAAAAGAAAAGAAAAGAAAAGAAAAGAAAAGAAAAGAAAAGAAAAGAAAAGAAAAGAAAAGAAAAGAAAAGAAAAGAAAAGAAAGAAAAGAAAAGAAAAGAAAAAAGAAAAGAAAAAAGAAAGAAAAGAGAAAGAAAAGAGAAAGGAAGAGAAAGGAAAAGAAAAGAAAAAGAATAAAAAGGACTGTTAATGGAGGAGCTAGTTGGAAAGACTAACATTACAAAGGACTTTGGGACAATCAGGACTGCTTAAGTTTCAAACTAGCTAACATTAAACAGTAATGAATACTCCTGAGAATGCTGAGGGTCAGAATGTGCAATGAGAAAGTCTTTCCTAGTTCTGTCACTTATGATTCATGACATTTTCTGTTTTCTTGTGTAATATCTTTATTTCCTTTATAATTGTTTTAGAAACAGCCTTCAGGGCATTAGAGTGATTAGATTATTCTTTCAGAGTATCATTTGTTTTAAAAATATTTTCCCCCCATCAAGTTTACTCTAGGATCTACTTTCAATGCCTTAGATGCTTTTAGTGTAGATTAGTTTCATCTCCAGTGTCTTAATTACTTCCAGGTGTCACGGATGACAGTATGTACTGCTTCCAGTCTTTCACCTTCCTCTGTGCAACTGGCTGCAGGAATTGTGTTGCCCTGTTTTGTTTTGGCTGGTAGATGGTAGTTTCAGACAAGGAACTCTGCACCCCCCCACAGAGCTGTCACGTCTGTATGCTCTTTATATTGTATAGATTCCTGAATGAAACAACTTCTGATTTTTTTTCCTCTTCTTCTTTCATCTGCAGAAATGTGATCCAAAGATGGCAGCAGCAATGCAGTATTCATGTAATACTGAAGAGCAAAAATTTCTGACCTCAATGTGCCCAACGAATACCTACTTTAGAATGGAGGGAGGGGACAAAAGGAGACAAAGCAAGTGACTTCAGAAATTTCATTGTGACATACAAGCTTAAGGAGGCTTTTAAAAAGATGTAAAACTGCTTCAAACTTTACATTTTAGGAAGACCAGGTGCAGTCAAGAATAAATGAGATAAAAAAGACTTTATCTCTTACACTCAGAACTGCAGATCAGTTCTGCTGCCACTCCCATTCTCTGGTGCTTTCTTCCTACCCTTCCCTTATCTCAAATGCTCTTGCTTTGTCATTACTGTAATCCATGGTAACAGCATCCAGAGCTCATCTTTTGCTTGCAGGATGCTTCTATCAAATAAATCATTGATAAGTGACTTGATTGAAACTTTTTTTTTTCACTTGTTATTCCCTATGAGTTCTCGGAGATTTACATTAATAAATCAGCATTCAAATTATTTGTTTGTTCACAGTAAATATATTAATAGCAAAAATTGTTGCTATCCTTCCAAGAAGAGAGGGAATAAAATATTCTTATTTAAATGCTTATGTAAATACTCAATACTTCAATACCCTTTCAGTACCTATGGCAAAGTTAGTGAGATTACAAAGCTAGGGATATTATTGAAGTGCAAGAGAGGGTAATGAATGACGGTGGTCATGAATGAAAAGGAAGCAGTCTGAGTTTTCCTTATAACTTTTTTTCACCACAATGACTGTGAATCATAGAATGGTAGAGGTTGGAAGGGTCTTCTGGAGATCATCTAATCCACCCCTTCTGTTAAAGTAGGTGCACAGGAATATGTCCAGACAGGTTTTGAAAGTCTTTAGATAAGGAGACTCTGTGACGTCTCTGGGCAGCCTGGTCCAGTGCTCCAGGACCATCAATGTGACAAAGTTACTCCTTAAGTTCAAGTGAAACCTCCCATGGTCTAGTTTGCACCTGATGCACTTGTCCTGTCACTGGCATCACTGAAAAAAGGCTGGCCCCACCTTCTTGACCTCCACCTTTAGATATTTATGCATTGATAAGATCCCCTCACAGTATTTTTTTTCTCCAGGTTAAACTCCTATGTCTTTCACCCTTTTCTTTTAAGTGAGATGATCCAGTCCCATAATCATTTTTATGTCTCTCCTTAGGACTCTTTCCACTAGTTCCCTGTCCTTGAACTGGGGAGCCCAGAACAGAGCACAGTAATTCAGGTGCAACCTCATCATGGCAGAGTAGAGAGGACCTGTTGCCCACACTCTTCTTAATGCACCCCAGAATACCATTTACCTTCTTGGCCATGAGGGCAGCTGCTAGGTCATAGTGAACTTTTTTCCACCAGGACTCCCAGGTCCTTCTCCACAGACCTCCTTTTCAGTAGTCAGCCCCTAAACTGCGCTCATGAAAGGAGTTATTCCTTTCCAGGTACAGGACTGAAAAATGTTGCCTGATGAAGATGTGATACCTTCTGATGTTGAAGGTTTCCAAGATCTGCCTGAGAACCCTGGTATACTCTCAAAGCTAAGTCTACTTTGAGTAGAAGGCTGAACTAGAGACCTCATGAGAACCCCTTCAGCCCTTTGATGTTGCAGTGAGAGGCTAAGTAAGAACAGAGTCTACATTTAAAAAGAGGTGTTAGGTGTTTGTATATTATCTGTTCTGGTATCAAGGGGAAAATACTTTGGATGATGGTTGATTAAAACTAGCCACTTGAGAAGAATATAGGCCAGTTGGGAGGAATAGTCAATCCCTTTGAGATTTTCTCTCTTTACATTTTGCACTTCAGCAGCTTCTGTTTATTTTGTGTTCTGCTTTGATTTGTTTATAATTGGTTTATTTTGTTGCTAGGGTTTGTTGTTTATTATTCACAACTTGTGTCTTCATTTCCTATATTATTTAGGGACTGGTTTTAAAAACTATGTTCCTATTTCTAAGACTGTATATTTGCATCACCTGAGATTTAAAATGCATACACTTATGATAAGAAATGGCTTTCTCCTGGAGACCACAGAGCAAATAATAGGAAGTGACCCAGAAGACTGCTATTTCTGTTTCCATTTTCTTTGATTTAGTCATTTAACCATGCACAGAAAACTGTTAAGGCAGAATACACTCTACTTAAATGATTTTCCTGGCTTCTTTTCATCCTAAAATTTCAAATACTAACTACACTTAAGTTAATGAAGCATGTATGACTGACTGCTGTAGTTACTTAGAAAGACACTGCTGCTGAACAGTATTCAATCAGGATACTGCCAGAAACCAGGTACAGTATCTGCATATCACAGTAAAATGAATACAGAACCTAATTAGAAAATCAAAAAGAACAAATTTGGGTTTCATTTGATGGCAGGCATTGCTTTCAGCCATTCTACATACAGATTAATAAAGAAAATGTTGGGAGAAAAAAGATTAATCCTGGCAACATCACTTGATGGACATTTTACTCTAAACCATCAAGTCACATTTCCCTGAGGACCAGCTCTAAATCTCTGAAAAGAGGTTCTTATAAGCATTCAAAGAAAGATGTCAGAAACCATATATGGCAAATAGACTTTTGGCTACATCTGTGTATGCATACACACACATACACAGAGAAGCAGCAGAATCCGACACTTTATGGAGGCCTATTTCAACCCCACATACTCTATGATTCCATTATATCTCAGTTTATACCATTCCTCATAGCTCAATGGGATGATCTAATTGGAAATACACATAAATATGATCTCTCTGAACTGCTACAGACAGGAATTACTATGGAGGATCCAAGAATATTAAAGTAATTCAGATTATTTTGGAAAGCTCCATTATTTATCTCATATATGTTTAGCTAACCCGAAAACTGCAAGCAGGGAGTTTGGGATCAGGGGAATGTCAACAAGGGCAAATTTAGAGTCCTGTACATGGGGTGGAACAACTCCATTCAACAAGTAAGAGGTAGGCTTAGCGATTGATAGGGCAGGAGTCAGGAGGGTAGAGCCATACTCTTTTCAGTAATGCTCAGTGATAGGAAAAGGGACAGTGGGAAAACCCAGTTGTTCCATCTAAAGATAGGGAACAACTTCCTTCCTTTGAGAGTGACAGAGCACTGGAACATGCTGCCCAGAGAGGGTGTGGAGTCTGTTTCTCTGGAGACTCAAAACCTGCTTGGATGTGTTCCTTTACAACCTAACCTAGGTGAACCTGCTTTAGCAGGGGGGTTGGATTAGATGACCCCCAGAGATTCCTTCCATCCCCTATCATTCTGGGATTCTGTGTGAAAAAGATGTGGAATTACAAGGAAAATATTGGTTTAAAAGATTTCTTTATAGCACTCATGATATGGTGTCACTGCTAATAACAGACTAAGCTATTATGAACATTGCAAAGGACAAGTTTTTACCCAATCTGCAATGTCTCCTATTTCTCTTCCTTCAAGTTCATCATACTGAAATTTGATTTCACAGGTTGCTCAGTTAAGGACAATTCTTCAAATACAGTCAGGAAGTATTCTGTTCCTTGGGCAGAATATATGCTACTGACAGAAGTCTCTGCCATCAGGTAGCTCAGAGATGTGTAAGTAAATAGTTTTTGTCCATTTGTAGGACACATGAACTCACTAATTCTTTCTCTGAGATGATGACAAAATCTGGTTGAAAGTCAGTATAAAGGAAAGGAAAATTAATAGCCGACTCTAGGATTCTGAATCTATATGATTCCATTGTTTTCTTGCCACATACATTCCATCACCCTTCATTTATGTATCATGGATAAAGCTCTCATCTTGCAAATCAGTTCACCTTGGAAAATTATTTATTGTGACTGATTGGTATCTTGGTGCAGGCACCTGGGTATGTCATTTAACTTGTCAGACTGGTGATTTGTACTGCCTGAAGCTTGAGAACTTGTTTTTTTATTTCAGTGTCTGCTAGTATTTAAGGAGTATGCTCTTAAGTAAATATATGCAAATAACCATGAAAACTGAAGGGATAAAACTTATGCCTTTGATGTCTTTAAGGATGTCCCAAACAGTTATTACCCTTAATGATTCTATTCAATATCCTGTACTGACATTAATTAACTGAGGTCAGATTTTTAGAACATAGAGAAATGGCTGAAATGTTAGCATTAAAAAAAAAACAACCCACAGGTAATCTAGCCTTTTTACAAAACCTTAGTATATAATACTGTGACCTTTAATTTTACAATTGTCTCTTAAGTAGAAAATTAACAGCTACATTTTTATAGTTTGAAGGTAATTAATTATATATAATTTACCTTGAGTAGCTTAACTTATTAACGTTTCAAATCCTTCATTTTGATAGGAAGAATAAGATTAAGAGAAATGTGAATAAATTAAAATTCATGGAGCTACTTCAGCCACACTTGTAACTAACTTACTTGACCTTAGTCATAAATCTCCATTCTTCTGAGAATGAAGACATCTCCTTTAGCTTCCCTTGCTCCAGCACATGCACATGTCCACTAGAATACATATTTATAAGTTCCACTTTGGTTTCCTTGGTATCTATTCATAGTAAAGAATTTTGCAATATTGTGTTATAGGGATTTATGGGGTATTTGAGAGATGGAGTTTGAAACAGAGAAGGAGATCTAAAAAGCTGTATGCATAGAGACCATTGTGAATAGTCTCATCATAAGTAATATTTAGAATAGAATGGAATGGAATGGAATGGAATGGAATGAAATGGAATGGAATGGAATGGAATAGAACCAGGTTGGAAGAGACCTTTGAGGTCATCAAGTCCAACCTATCATCCAGCACTATCTAATCAACTAAATCATGGCACCAAGCACCCCATCCAGTCTCTTCCTAAACACCTCCAGTGATGGTGACTCCACCACCTCCCTGGGCAGAACATCCCAATGGCCAATCTCTCTTTCCGTAAAGAACTTCTTCCTAACATCCAGCCTAAACCTCCCCTGGTGCAGCTTGAGACTGTGTCCTCTTGTTCTGGTGCTGGTTAATATGTTAATAAGTTAATGTGTTAATATGTTGTGTAGGAAATAACTTTCACTATTTTACTACTGACAAAATATTTATTAATCAGTAACGCTTTTTTACCTTGTTATTTAAATGCAATCCTCAATGTTATTTACAAGAATGTATTACCTCCCTGTCACCTGGAGTACCCTGCCATTGGTCTGAGTAAAGTTTCTCTTTACAGGAGTTCAAGAAGTCTCCAGTCTTTCTGTCGTAAGACACAACATAGTCTTATTGGTCTCTGGAAAATAATTGCAGCTGCTTCAAGGTGATACTAAAAATGTACGGGCAAGAGACACTTAATGCTCCATAATGAAAGGGAAAAAAACCCACAATGTAATCATGCATAAATCCTTGAAGATTATTTTGAGTATATATGATACATTTATTGGTGGAACATGCAGTGTTGAATCTCTAGGGGTATGAGGCACAGGCAGCTTCTGAGGATCCACAAAAGCAGCACACTGTCCACATCAATGACCTGACAAAATAATCACAATACCAGTGGCATTCAGATAATTCAAAGTTGCTTGATACATGTTCCTTTTATACACAGTGACTGTGGCAGACTTTGGGCCATCAATCATATAGCTCATGAAGAAGAATTTGAATTTATGAGGCTCCTAAGGGATTTACTAGCTTTTCCTGAACTCTATTAAATGGAGCAGTGAATTTTTAATGTCTCATTGCCTTTCAAGTTGTAAGCTGCACTTTTAAAACAACCAAGTGGACAGGCAACTAGCAGAATGAAAATACAAATATCATGGAAGCAGACTTGACCAAAAACTTTCAAAATATTTTAAATATTTATAAATCACATCTACTTTGTTAATAATTATAACTACATGCACTTAAAAAAATCTTAAGATGTTTCTGAATTGATTGCCTGATATTTTTCAATAGTTTGTCAAAATTGTGAGTAAATGGAAACTATGTAATTAGCCAGGCAGTGAGCACCAGAACTAGCGGACACAGTCTCAAGCTGCATCAGGGGAAGTTTAGGCTCAAGGTGAGGAGAAAGTTCTTCCCAGAAAGAGATTTTAACCATTGGAATAGGCTGCCCAGGGAGGTGGTGGAGTCACCATCCCTGGAGGTGTTCAAGAGGAGATTGGATGTGGCACTTAGTACCACGGTTTAGTCATGAGGTCTGTGGTGATGGGTTGGACTTGATGATCTTTGAAGTGTCTTCCAACTTTGGTGATTCTGTGATTTTATGATGTTTGATATTCCATATTATTCTTTATGCAGTTTATTAATTCCTTACTAATCAATAGAAGGGTTAGTTTTGATTTATTTAAAAACAAAAAAGAAACCAAACTAAACAAACAAAAACCCCAAACCAACCAAATGAATAAAAAGCAGAAACAAAGGACATCTGAACTAACAGCTCATTTATCAAGCTTCAGCCTCATGCAATTTGAAAGGGCTGAGGCATTTAAAGTCTTGTGTGGCCTAACCCGTGTTGAGTACAGGGGCACGATGACTCCTGCTGGCCACGCTATTCCTGATGCAAATACTACCCGTCACAAGGTAGTGGTTTTATTATTTTTTGTTGTGTTTCTAAACTAAAGCTGAAGAACTGGCCTGGGGAAAAGTAGCAATAAACAACAACAAAGGACAAAAAAACTCAGGAGTAATCCTAAGATTTTATTGCAAAAGCACATACAAAGTAGGTATATTGGGTTACTACAGAGTTTCTAAGCTGAATCTCCTCAGTAGTAAATTACCCAGGTTTTCTAGATGGCTGTGAAGTTTCAAGCACTGCTGTAAAACATGCACAGATTTCACTCAGCTTTATGGCAAGCAGCAGGTCATGGAAAGTTTCAGAGAACTTTCTCCATCTTTTCAGTAATGAAAAGTACTGAAACTGCAGAACTACAGAATTTCATATGAGTTGATTTTCTGATAAGGTTTAAAATAGGGCTGGGTTAAATTTATTCTGTGATTTTTTAATTAAGTCAATACATTATATTTAGAACTAGAGGAAATTAGGAGATTTCATTCAATGGCTTTCACAACTAGTCTAAATTTGGTCAATAGTCTTAATGACCAAATGATTTACTAATGAAGCACAAACTATGCTCTGTATCATGAAAATACCCTTCAGTTATTTGATAGAGTGGATTACATAAAAATTTAGATTCCACTGTATCTCCCTCACAGAACACACTCCTGAAGCCCTTTTAATTTACCTTAAATAGATAAAAAATAGATGCATGATTGGAGAGAAAGGACCAGATCTGTGATTTGCCAGCTCCTTACCTCCACAACTGTTAAGAAAAGAAAATAAAATTGGATGAACAAAGGAAGAGAAAGTCTGCCACTCAAGACATGACATTTCAAGCTGGAAAGATATGAAGCAGTGAACTGAATGACTGGTCTCATCAAACAGAGCTTAGAGATGAAAATTCTTGATATTTGAATCAATTAATAGATAGAATTTTCTATTTATAATGTACAAAGAGTAACTCAGACACTGCAGGCTAGGAGGATATTATACCTTGTTGCATAATTAACAAGAAAAGATGTTTTTCTAGACAGTTTTTTTACAGAATAAAAACACCCTTAAATCCATCATTTCTCCACAACTGTTCAGGTATTTAAAGACTTTAAACTACATCAAAAATACAGTGAAAATATAGAGAGCCAATTTTAATTGCAATTGCCTCTCTGAATTTAGCAAGGTACTGTAGTAGACCAATGTAAGAGTATAAATAAGGCATTCAGTTTGCAGATGTTTGCAGCACTCTGGCAACTTCTGAAAAAAAAGGTGAACATATTTATTTTCCATCCTCTCACTAGACAAAACTGTGTAATAAGTGGGAAATTTTGATGTAGAATTATGCATGTCAATACAGATAAACTTTGAAATGTTGTGAGCTGTGTTTTTTTCATACAGATTTGTTGCACCAGATCGAATATGATGATGACAGTGGTAACTGTAGCTCTTTTGGCAGTCCAATGTTTTGTCTTGTCTCTGAAGAAAACTTAAGGTCTATTTCTGTGAATGCCTTTGGTAAGGAAAAGGAAACAGAATAAGAAAAAGAGGAGAATAAAGGAAAAAACCTAGAATAAAGAAAAAAAAATAAAGGAAAACCAAACCAAAACAAACACCAATCAACCAAAAATAACAACCCAAACCAAGAAAACAAGAAGAACCTTTTCTCTCTTTACTGATTGATACCTCTAGCATTTATATTGTCCTTGAATATTGCCATTTCAGTGACTCAAGAATTAATAAAGTCAGTGAGAATAATAGCTGATAAAAAATGTGAAAGATTAGGGGAGAAAGTGTAGGAAAAAGCTGTAACTGACCTGTCTGTATTTCAACAAAGCAAAAAAGCAAAAAAAAATAGGAAGACGCTGAGAGAAGCTGAGTGCATATATACGTATTCCTGTGCTGACTACCCTAGGTGATGCTGCTTTGCTGGGGGGGGTTGGACTTGATGATCTCTGGAGGTCCCTTCCAACCTCTAATGTTTTGCAATTCTGTGATTCTGTATTAATATGAGTATTTTTCACAATTTTAGCCATTAGAAATGCTACTGATACCAGTCAACAACAAGTCATCTTTCACTAGAAAGGTTAATCCTCACTAAATTGGAGTCACTTAGAAAATAAGATGAATATCCTCTCCTATGAGATTTATCTTTTTATTTATTTTCATGTATAGATCCAGACTCTGTCAAGGGGCAAAGTAATAATTCATTCATAAGTAGGTACATCCAACTGCATCTATTAATACAATTTCACTTTTTTATTGAGTCTAAATTGTTTTCTGAGTATATTGGATGAATGAATACTGTGTTCATATTAGCTAGCATCTAATTTACACTATATGCATATTAATTTAAAGTTTCAGTTAAGGACACTTATAGCCAAGAGCATTCTATCAAAGTTTAATCACTGAAGTTCTTTTGTGAAGCTCAGATAGTGCATCAAATTGCAGACTGAAATTCTGCTGTCAGTTGGTAGAGACATCAATTCAAGAGGCAGACAAGAAAACATACCATACTTATGTACAGATAGCCATGAGAGTAAACCACCAACAAAAGCACTGAGTTTTATCCTGCAAATGGCAAGAGTATCTGACTGTGACAGATGAAAGAGTAAAGTTGTGGTAAAGGTTTCAAGAAACAAAGAAGCAATTTTCACCTTCTCTGAAGACCAAACATGGTCAGCAAATAATGATGCACCTCAGAGTTCACAACAGTCCCATTGTAATTTTTTTTTTCTCTCTAAAAGAATGTGTTTAATTGATTTGAAATCTGAAAAAGTTGTTCAACCATAGGGATGAATATCATTATGCTATTTATTTATTTATTTTTAGTGTAGCTGTCACAGTGATAAATTTGTACACATATATTCACAGTCTTTTCTCACCTAACAAAAATTTACATCTGAAAACACAGAATGCTTGAGATTGGAATGAATCTCTGCAAGTCATTTGGTCCAACAATGCTGCTCAGGCAGGGCCACCTGGAGATGATGGCCCACAACCATATGTAAGGTTTTTTTGATGACTCCACAGCATCTTTGAGCAAGTGGTTGCAGCATTCTATTCCTGTGTGAGATGGCAGAGGCAGGACAAAGGACCAAACAGATGAAATTAAAAGAGTAAACTTGTTTTCACTACCTTGCTAATTGGTTCATCCCTGAAGAAGAACCCAGGAAGAGGTGCACAAGAGATGATGCAGGCACTGTGGAGCTTGGTTCATGCTAGAGGATTGCTGAACCTGATCTTGGTTTTTTTTGCCTATATATCAGGGATTCATGCACGAATAGTTTACCACAGTACTTTAACCATTCCCACAGCAAGGAAGAAATCTCAAGCATGTTAAATAGTGTTGTCTGAACACAAATATTGTGCTTGTCAAATACAAAACACAAAACAAGAATCAGTGTTATCCAGATCATTAACAAAGATGCTAACTAGGACACAGTATTGACCCATGGGGTGAATGTCACTAATAACTGGTATCCAACTAGTTTTTGCACCATTCAGCAGCAGCCTCTGGGCTGCTCTGCAAAATATCCAGCTAGTTTTCAGACCACTTTACATCTGCCTAGGTATAACTCCATGAAGTGAATTAAATTACTATTGATTTTAGAGACATGTACTTTTTTTCAGCAACAATATTTAGCTTGCTTCATCAAGAAAAAAAAAACCAAAATCTTTTTACACAATAATTTGGAATATTGAGTACAAAAAAATAGTAGATAAAATCAATAAAGAAAAGCTGAAAGGTTAGCAGCTTTGATGTGTATCAACTTCATATATTGTCTCACTGATACAAGTGCCTCACCTGGAACAAGGTACACAGGTGCACAGGTAAATGTGTTCATGAATTACAGTCTTGAAAACATCTCACAACTCTGTATCACTGCCGCAGTTCAAAATTATCCTTTTTCTGGAATGCAAAAATTGAAAAAGGTGACAAAGAAGAAAATTGTCATGATTCATTCCTAAGTAATTAAAAAATAGCTTCTTTTGATCCTTCTGAGGATATCAAGGAATCAGAGGCTGTGAAGTCAGGCCTTCACTGAGAACATTTTTCTCTATGCAGAGCACTGTGCTAGTTCAGAATTCTTTCATTACTGCTTATAATGAGTTTAATCTTGACACTTTGCTTTAAAAATACAAATGTATGGAGAGTTCTGTACACTACTGAAAGCAATAGGAATTTAGGGCTACCTTTATACAAGAAGCTACAAGGGCATTTTCCTGCCCCTCCAGCTCTGAGTGTAATCTATAGCTTCAAGTAACTTCAAGTTTTAATGAAACTTGCATTTTTGCCAATTCCTTAGTACTCCATTCAATGAAAATGGAGTCTGTCAGTGTAAAGAAGTTGCAGTTCTCTCCCGAGGTGAGACTACCAAGATTTTAATCTAGAAAGTGAAAATACATTGAGTTATTAGAAACCAGACTTTTGTCTATTATTTTATCTTCTTAAATGTTGTAGAAGCCTCACTGAGAACCCAATGGCACAAAATTGCTTTAAACATAGCATTAAATAATTATTAGAGTTAAAAATACTGAGGCAATGTAGGAAGGATATCATAAATTAGGAGTCTGAATAAGCCATTTGCATGAGTGAAGATTTATTTTAGAGAACACTGAAGAACTATACTAAGTTAAACACTCTAAACTTCCTAGCTCTTGAATCAAACCACATATTGGAAATCAAAATACCATCCTGAGAATCATGTCTCAGACTTCATAACACATTTAAATATCTGTTATATTTAACATCATTTTGGAAATCTTTAATCACTTCCTATTGAAGTTCTTGTTTATATGATAATCAATGAAGACCAGTGCATATTATCCACAGACAAATACATGGTAGAAGGAAAATTGCCTATTTTATTTTGGCTTTATGAGCTGAATTATACAAGTAGATGGTTAAAGGATGAAAATATTTATTTGGCTACAGTACATAGCTGGTACTTTCTTATTTTCATGTAATACATACAGACTCTCATTTATATCTATTAGTTCAAATTAATTTATTTGTGGTTTTGTTTTTGGTTTTTTTTTCTGAATCCAAAGCAGGTATTAATTTCAAAGTAAACCTGTATTTTTCACTAAGGTAGAAGTGCAATTCAGATGGTGATTAAATCTAAAATGATATATACTGAGATTATTTTTATATTAAGATTGATTCACATAAATTCAAATTGTTTTAGCTTTTAGTTTGAAAATCTTGCTTGCAGCTGCTGCCTCAGAATAAATAGTTTGATGGATATATATAGTCATATGTTTTTTAAATCATCATCCCACTATCTTAGAGCAAAATTTTCTAATACATATGTCTCAATATAAGTCCTGCTAAAGCAGTAATATGAATTCCTTTGTGTTTTGAAATATACTAGGGAAGAATATATGTATTCTTCTGCTTCCTACTAATTCTGAAAACCTGTCCCTCGTTAAAATTCAATGCTTTTCTGAATATTTTTTGTCAGGTATTTTTTTATTACATTTGATTTACCAGATGCTCTGAACGAGATGTGCTTCATAAACTGTGTTTCAGTTAATACTGCATTGCACATTTATCAAAATATCATAATGGAGATTATGGAGGGTTTGGGAACACAGGTCCTACAGGTACTGTCCACATCTTAATATTAGCATAAGAATTTATTTATTTTTTTTAATCCTTACAATTTCACAGCAAAAGTAATTAATTTTGACTCGTTGGTTGGTTGCTTGGTTTGTTTTTCCCCCAATGTAAAGCTCTTTAGAGAATAATTTTCTGTCCATGTCTAAGCATCTCACCTTTTGGAAATCTGGTCATAGGTGTATACGATCAGCACTATCCAATGTCTTTCCCCTACAACACAAAATAGGACAGCAATTTCTTTTTACATAAAAACTTTAAGGTATATTCCATACCCAATTGTTCTTCTCTACTTTTTCCCTCCACTTTGACAACAGTAAGTATGTTTGTCTTCTCTTGAAAAGCAGAATTCTGAATGCCACAGGAGAGCCTTATAAGCATAAACGTAGCTGAGTTGAAAAAGTAAACCAAACAAATGAAAAGAATTTTTTTAATATTTTTTTTTTAAGAAAGAAACATAAAAAGAATAAGAAAGGGACAAAACCATACATATAAAAACTGGGAGTGATATTCTGAATTCCTGGACAGTAAAGAATAATAATCAGTGACAGAGTGAGTGCACTCAGGCTTAAATCACCAGTAGGTAAATTCCCAATTTATGAAAAAATCAGGACTAGATGACCTGAAGGTAAGCATTTTGAAATTACCACTGAAAGCTGTGACATTGATATGTTTTCCTACCCACGTGAAAGCGATTCATGTTGATTTTAACATATCTGGCAATGTAAATTCTAGGCTTTTAAGGCAGGAAATTGCTACAGGCTGAGCTTTGAACTAGAACACCGTTTGTCTCTGGGCTTTTATGTATAATCTTCTCAAAAATCTCTAGTTGTCTGGCATTTCTTGTGAGTTCAGGGCACCTACTTTCTCTCCTCATCACCAAGGAGGTGGTGGAGTCACCATCCCTGGAGGTGTTCAAGAGGGGATTGGACATGGCAGTTGATGCCATGGTCTAGTAGTCATGAGGTCTTGGGTGACAGGTTGGACTTGATGATCTTTGAGGTCTTTTCCAACCTTATTGATTCTATGATTCCATGAATACTTGAGCTTCTTTTCTGTGGGTCCCTGTGTTAAGCTTCCACCATGACAACAGCACTCTAGGCAAATATTGCAGTTGTGCCAATAATCTTTAATAATCCACAGAAACCTTCTGGCACTTACATGCAATCTAAATGTAATGCACAAACATTCAGACAAATCATTCATCTAGTCCTCCTACTTCCACCACATCACCACCCACACAGAAAGGAGGGTTGGTTTTGGATGGGAGAGAGGAAGCATCTAAAATAAGTTTACAGCAATACTTTGAAGTCTAAAGCATGAATCTTTACTGCTGAGGATTACACAGCTGGAGTCAAACAAAAATAAGTATCTTCAAATAAGGTGGGATTAAAAATATCTCAAAAGTAGTTCAATGAAAGAAAGGATCCCTTGTGTTTGAGGAACACAGCTTCATGTCCCCTCTTATCTGCTTTACTGCTTGAGCTATTGCTGTGCAGTGTGGGTTTGAACTGACATTTCTCTCTGGATGAAAAATAAAGAAATTGTTAGACAAGCTTGTTTCCAGAAAAATTGGTGACAAGTAAACTTCAGAAATATAATCAGATTAACCATAAGGAATTTTGTATTTTTACTATGCTTCTGGACCTTTTTTTACATTTTCAGATTATTTTTCTTCAATGGATTAGCCTTTCTTCTCTGCTTCTAGTCACTCCTTTCAAGTTCTCTTGTATCCAGCTCTATTTCATAAGGTTTTGAGGTTTTATACCTTTAAATAGAGAAGCAATGGCAAGTCTGTAAATCTGTGTGTGGGTACACCCACCAGTTTTACAAACATGTTCAAAAAAATGATGTAACATACAGTTTCTCCCTGATACCTGCCACTGCTCAAAACATATGAAATGGCAGTTTATCTTAATTAAGAAATCATGAATCAACACCAATTCCAGCAAAAAACCAGAGAAGTAGAAGAAATTTTACCCCCCAAATTCAAGCTCAATAAACTCCAATAACAGCTTTGCCTCAGTTTATGAGTGATAATGTTTTAAATAGTTTGTGGTTACTGCACAAATTATTTTTGAGTGTCTAAAAAAGATATTAACTAACTGAGAATGTTACCCTGAGGAGACTATGTATCAAGTTCTCCATTTCTGAAGTGAAACACAGGGCATCTTTCTATGTTTCTGAAAATATTTTTTGTATTGTTTCAATTCAATGGAAAGTGATTAGAATCGTATAGAATAGAATAGAATAGAATAGAATAGAATAGAATAGAATAGAATAGAATAGAATAGAATAGAATAAATCAGGTTGGAAGAAACCTTCAAGATCATCACGTCCAACCCATCATCCAACACCATCTAATCAACTAAACCATGGCACCAAGCACCCCATCGAGTCTCCTCCTAAACACCTCCAGTGATGGTGACTCCACCACCTTCCTGGTAGTATGAAAATGGAAAGTAATTTCTTTAGCAGGTTTGCTGTTAAACATGTGACATTAATACACTATCCCATATCAAATAACCAGAAACAAGTATAACTAATATGACCAACATGTGCCAACAACAAATAAATAAATTATCAAGCTCAAATAGAAAAGCTGTTTCATCTCCTAGAGCTATAAGTTTCTGACTTCATACTGCTTTGCCTTGGAGTCACCAAAGGCCAAGTCCCCAGGCATTCAAGAAAAGAATATTGAGACTGATCTAGAGCTGGTCAAAAGGAAAATAGGTCTGAACTTTGAGGACATATGTATGTGGAATGCTGGAGGAGAAGAAGAGAAATATGAGTCTTTTGACTGTAATCTACACATATCTGCCTTTTTGAGTATATTCCCTTTAGAGACATTTTGTGCATTTTGTTTACTAGATTTCAAATATAAGGAATAATATGGAGAAACCCCTAAACTTAGAGTTATTTTTTTATCTTGTACTTTACCAGCATCAAATGTATTTTTCTTAGGATTTTTTTTCCAACATTACTGATGATACCTCCATTCACATTTATTTGGTGTTCATACACATTACTACTGCCCAGAAAACAGAAAAGTTAATGCTAGCTAGTACTGAAGAGCTGCTTCTGTTACCCTGACTTTTCAGTCTCCCTTACACATTTCTGTAAAGCATTACATGAATGAGCTCTATAGAAAAAAGAAGGAATTTCCCCCACTGCCTTTAACCAAGCTGGCATCTCTTTCCCTCACAAGAATTTTTCTTTGTGTTGCTACTTCTGTTGCCATTACATATTACTTGTTACTTAGTGCTATTACTTGTACTTATTACTTGTGTTACTACTCAAATGGTGTTTTTTTAATGAATAGATTTACTGCATGACTCTTCAAGCACAAGAGTGAAAAGTTTTATGGACAAAAAGAAGGAAAACTTAAGTAATTGAAAACAGTGGAAGATTTTGCTATTTGCTAGTGGACTGTGGAATAAAGCTCTGCTTGAACTCTGTCCTGCAGTATTTTATGTTTAGGTTTGAAGCAGTCCTGCATTTCAGAATGTTAATTTCTTTCACAAAAGCTTTTTCATTTTAAACTTTCATATAATTTTCATCTTTAAGTGTCAACTTGATCAGTTGAAAGATTGATTAATGTAATCATTTATAAGTAGATACATGTCTTGCTGATTGACAAGAAATGTATTCTTATTATAGGGGGATGTACTTGCACTGTTCCATTTTGTGCAGGCATGTTATATTTTGTGTTTTCTGTTGCAAATGTTATGAACAGACTCAGGCAAGAGCATATGTGTATGTATGTGTGTTACCCATATGATGATTTAACAGCCTTCTGCACTGCAACATAGTCAAACCAGCCAAGAAAAGCAAAATTGCAATCATAAACCTTAAAAATTCCTGCAATAATGACCTCTGGCAGATGCTTCCACTCGTTTACACTTAATTATTAAGATGTTTTAGCCTATGAGCTACATTAAAAGACTACAGAAATACAATGTATGTTGAAGATTTCAGAAGCATGCTTCAAGCTAGTGCATTACAATTAAAGACTTCAGTACTGTGAAACTCAAACAGTGCTGGCCTTCCATCATGAAACTCCCCCAAACATCTTCTCTGTGAAAATCTAATTAGGATTTTTGACTACTGTTGTGCTCAACAGATAAATTCTTTGTCTTATATTCAAAACAGTCATGCTGAAAACAGAACAACTCAGTGAACAATTTGATGTTAAATAGGTATTTAGAACCCCAAACATGTTCTTTTCATTTTAACTGCTCAACCTGTATATTTGTGCTGTATGGCTTTTCCTATTACTGTATCATGCTATATTTCTGCTATAATAAGTAGAAATAATTTATGATGACATGGTTAATGAGTATTCTTAACCTTTGCTAAAACAAAATACAGGTTCAGGTAAAACTACAGGATTGTAACACAGCAGGAGTACTTAGCACACTGTGATGGGAATTGCAATGCTGATATTCTTGTACACTATGCAAAATGGCAATTTTCTGATGGCTGTATCTCAGGAATAATTAGAGCTGTCATCATAAAATGCAGCATGTAACACCAAGAAGGTCACTTCCCACAAATGTTTAGTCGAAGTTTATTCAGGGTTTTCAGTTTTGCAAAGAGGTCAAGGTACTGTGAGATTTATGTACTTGCTGAGATGTCATTGTCCATTAGTATGAATAAAAACCTACTTCTATTAGTGAAAAAAAAAAAAGAAAAAGATGAAATTCAACTGACTGAAGATGTTACCTAAACAGAGTGGTTTGCATTTTTTTGAGAATGATTTTATATATAAATAAACAAAATTATTATATCATTAAATCAAATTAGGCAGAAAAGCATCAGATGTTTATCATTAATTAAACTTAATTTAGACTTGATAAAAAAAAACAACCATGAAGTTGTCTGACAGATTCTCATGATCTAAACTGTTAAATAAAATATCTTCTGCAATTATTAACCAATTTTTGAGCACAAAACAGTTCCTGTTTTAGTCAGTGGAGAAACACCTGCTGTTGATGATACTAAACTGGGAGGAGTGGCTAACACACCAGAAAGCTGTGCTGCCATTCAGCAAGACAGGCTGGAGAACTGGGAGACAGGGAACCTCATAAAAGTCAAGAAGGGCAGGTATGGAGACCTGAACCTGGGAAAGAATAATCCCATGCGCTAGTACAGGTTAGGGGTTGACCTGTTGGAAAGTGGCCATGAGAAGGAGATGGGAGTCCTGCTGGACAAGTTCACCATGATCCAGGGACTGGAACATCTCTATTATTAGGAGAGAGCCTGAAGAAGAAAAGACTGAGCGGGGATCTTACCAATGTTTATCAACATCTAAAGGACAGGTATCAAGATAATGGGGCCAGTCTTTTTTTACTGTTGGTCTGTGACAGGACAAGGGCAATGGACACAAACAAGAATACAGGAGGTTTCATCTAAACATAAGGAAAAACTTATTTCCCTTGTGAGTAATGGAGTCCTGGACCAGGCTGCACAGAGAAGATGTGGAGTCTCCTTGTCTGGAGATTTCAAAGCCTGCCTGGCTGCAACCTGATCTAGGTGAACCTGCTTTAGCAGTGGGGTTGGATAGGATGATCCTCAGAGGTCCCTTCCAACCTCTATCTTCAATGTCAGATTTTCTGAACATAGCCACATCTAAATCCACTGTGAAAAAAAGCCCTCCAGTCTCTTCTAACTTCTGTCTTGCCCTAACTGAGTGGGAGGGAACTGAAAGAGATGATCCAAGCCCCTGGGAGGGACAGTGTCAACACTACGAAAATGTGCTGGGTTTCTCTTATTTCCTGCCTTTTTGGTCTAAAATGAAAACAGAAATTATTGCAACTCTAGTGCTATCAATAGTAATTCGGTGAAAAAATAACCTACAAAGACAGATGGAAAGGTTTTACTTTTTGTCATAAAGGCAGAAAGTACAATATAGCTCTTCGTGTAACCTTTACCATAGTTATATTTCTTACAGAGTATACCTTGTGAACAAGTTGAAGTAGTATTTTTTAATGATACAGGCCCTTGCAGAAAGGTTAACTATTAATATGTTACAATATAGAAGAAAAATAATTTCATATCCCAATGATTTTATGAGCACTGTAAGCCTTCTGGATTTCCTTAAATAACATGATGAGTAACTTCATCTCAAGAAAAGAAGTGTGACCAACTATGAATTTAAAGGACTTTTCCTATAATTTTTCTAAGGATTTTTTCTACTAACATGTTCAAATATTTTTAGTTAATGTGTGATCAAATTCCTGAAGAGGACCATTTAAGAAAACCTGCATAAACAGTCATGAATATTACCGCATCTCAAAAAGCTCTTGCTGTTCTAAAGATTTATTTAAACATTTTTAAGGATTCTTGTCCCATTATTTGCAAGTGGAATTAACATTTATAAATGTGTGAAGGGTGATTATCGTGCGGATGGAGCCAGGCTCTTCTCAGTGATGTCCAATGGTAGAACAAGAGGCAGCATGTGCCTGCTGGAGCATAGGAGCTTCCACGTGAACATAAGGAAAAACTTTCACTTTAAGGGTGACAGAACACTGAAATGGGCTGCCCACAGAGGTTGTGGAGTCTCTTTCTCTGGAGACATTCAAAACCCTCCTGAATGTATTCCTGCGTGATATACTTTAGGTGATCATGATGTGGCAGAGGGGTTGGACTGGATGATCTTTCGAAGTCCCTTCCAACTCCTAACATTCCATGGGATTCTGTGTGTATGTGCACTTGTTTCATGAAAAAGACAAAAAAACTTTCTGCAGGTAACATGACTTAAAGAATCAACAATTCTGTTAAAACATTTCTATACCATTTTTAGATAAATAGGTAACATGTTTTGAATTGTGATACTTCTGGCAAATACTGAATGTCTTTTTTACTGTATTATTTTTTTACAGAACTGAGTGTTCATCATAACTCTTCAAGGAAAAGTGGGGAAAGATTTGTAAAAAGAGGGACTAAATTCACATACTGGAAGTTATACTGCAATTTCCAAAGACATGGTCAGAAAGAGCATTCATATATTAAGTTAGAATATTTTGAGCAGTACCACCCTCAGGAAAGCATGATAATTGCGTATATTGCCATAATATTTCACTTTTCTGTCTCTTTTAGAATGCATTTATAAATCTCAAGTAAGGATTTTCACTTCCATCTCATAGGAACCACATTTCCAAACTCTGAAACTAAGAGCTTGCAAGTGACTTCATTTTTCAGCAGTTCTGAAAACCCAGCAGCTGTTCCTGGATTGGCTGGATGTTAGGAAGAAATTCTTCACAGAAAGAGTGATTGGCTGTTGGAATGGGCTGCCCAGGGGGGTGGTGGAGTCACCATCACTGGAGGTGTTTAGGAAGAGACTGGATGGGGCACTTGGTGCCATAGTTTAGTGTCAGAATGCATGCACGGACTCCCTTGGTGAAGCAGGAATCATTTATTGGTACGGAACAAGCAGTTTATATAGGAAAAATCAAGCAGGCTAAGCAATTCCCTGACATTCTTGCACCACTGCTGCTAATCGAGTTTTCTCCTTTGATAGGCAGCTGTCCATTGTTATCTTCACCCCATATGAGGTTGAGCTTCTCCAGCATGGAGGCAAGCATCCTCCTGTCTTGCACTTCAGGCTCTTTACCACAGTCAGCTCTTCTTTATCATTAGGCCATTGTTCCAGTATCAGCAACCTGTTGTTCTTTCTTGTCCTGAAACCTTCCATAGATACTTTCTGCTATTCTACAGTTCAGTTGATTAGAGAGTGTTGGATGATAGGTTGGACTCAATGATCTCAAAAGTCTTTTCCAACGTGGTTAATTCTATTCCTATTCCTATTCCTATTCCTATTCCTATTCCTATTCCTATTCCTATTCTATTCCTGGCATACTGAGTCTACTTAAGGAGTGAAGAGCTGTGCCCAATGAATAAGACTGATAGATATTGGTGTTTTAAAAGACAGCCTTTAAAATGGCTAAGTTTTATTTACAATTGCTATATACTGATATACACTGACCTTTTCATATCAGGTTAGTGCAAACTACTTTAAACTTGAAAGACAAATGTAGACAATTTTGATTGCTTCTGTAGGAAAGATAATGCTAACACTTTTGCATTTTTATCAACCACATTGGTTAAAAGCATCAATCTTCCAACTGAGCCACTCAGTCTGACAGCAGGAGCAGTAGTGAAGAGGCTCTTACCCTGCTATTTGCCAAGATAAACTGACCTGTGCTGCAAAATACAGAATGGAAACAAAACAAAACTCAAAGAAACCCAAAAAAATAAAACAAACCAACCAAACAAGCAACCCAACCAAAAGAAAAAAACAGACAAACAATGAAACACACATGAGAAATCTGATGTCTAAATGTGTTCAAAATACAAAAGAAAAAAATCCCCAATTTTTTAGTGTCCTTGCAACAAATGGAAATGGTCTAATTTATTCTTCAGTCATCTAAAGAGATGCTTTTTTCTTTCTCTGTGAATATTGCAATCTTACTTAATACTTAAAGTTTCATTTGAAGCTTTAAGATTGTATCCATCAATTATTATGAAAAGGAATAATTGCAAAATTTTCAAACAATAAATTACATAGCACACATTAGCATTAATAATACACAGGGTTCAAAGAAGGACTTGCTGATCCTTTTTTACTATGAAACAAATAGTGTATGGAAACTTAATATGTAAATTAGTTTAAAAATGCAACCAAAGATTACTTTTCCTGAAAATTTATTTATTGTTTTATGAGTATTACCTGTGAGAAGTGGCAAGTTGACAGTTCCAGTGGTTTAACTCCCTTCCAATTCCCTACATTTAAAGTGCAAGCATACACATTGTGATTTTCTCCTCTCTCTAGAGGGATTTAGAGTCAGAACAGAATGGAGCCTGGATGCTGATGGATGCATCGATTTTTCTGTCTTTCCAGAGAAATAACTCCACCAGCACAATAGTTACCAAGGTCAGGAACAGCAGCCATAACGTCCTCTGCAATGTTACTGTAGCTACTGATTATCTTATCTGCTTGTCACTATATTTAATAGTGTAAATTGTGCTACTGCTGTGTGTAAATTGTGCTACTGCTGCTAGGAGCTGGGTTTCCACCATTTTAGGAGTATCACCAAAATTCTGATTCAGAAAACAGCTCTTTTGAAACTTATCTTCTTTCTTACAAAATTATTCAATGTTTGTGTGAGACATCAGGAAAGCAGAACAGTCTAGATTTAATTTGAGTTTACATGAAGTAGTGCTGTGCCTTGTGAACCACCATGCTCGAATTGCAGGTAAAAGAGAACAGCTTATACTACATTTCTCTACTTCATGTTCTTATGATTTATCACCTTTAGTGACTTTCTTCTTACCCAGCTTCCAGATTCTTTCACTATTCCTGCACTTTAAAATTAAGCCAGCCAAAATTATTTTAACCATGGTGCATTTGTTTTGAGAATGTCTACTTCTGTTCCTTCTGACAATTAATTAATATCATGGTGTTCCCTGACTGGTACACTAACATAAGAAACCAAAGCCACCTAAACACACAGAGAATATAATATTGAGCACATGTCTTTATTCTGTGTTCCTTGCCAATTGCTCAGCAGAAAATTAATTCATGACTTACTTCATAACTGTGGTTACACATTGGATTTACAGCATGAATAGTAGTATAAAAGCATTATTCATTATCTATTAAACTATGGGTTTTCACTAGGTTTTTCTTAATGTTGTGGGTTTAAGACTGGATGTCTTAATCATGGAGAAAGTCCTTCAGGGACTAGACAGCCCAGGAAGTAGACACCAGAAAAATGTAATCTTTTGTTATTTCATCCCATCATTCCTCTATCTCCCCTATATAAATGGACAGGACAGGCTATTCTGCCTTTCCTTTCTCTCTCTGCTCCCAGTGCACTGAGCTGTTATCTCTCTGGTATTTATGGGGGAGTTATGGTTTTCAGCCTTGAGCAACCTAGATAATTTTTTCTGCCATTCAGACCGGGTGGGGGGCGGGGGGCGGAAAGCAGGGAGGTATGGGAGAAGGGGCATTGAAGTTTGGCATTGAGGCCTGGCGGGAGGGGAGGTCTTGGAAGGTTTTTGGCTTAATGAGGTTGTTGTAAGCCCAGCTCAAAAGACTGGGCCCAGGCTGAATATGAATTTGAGTATTTTGCATCCATGTAAATATTTGTGAACAGTATTTCCATTTAACTTTCCCATTCTGCATGTAGAGCATTTTTTATTTCACTCTTTTGGGAAGGAGTAAAGTAGATTTCTGTCTGCTTTAAAGCCAAGACACTTAAATTCAGCACTGAGAAAAAACGACATGCTTTCCTAGACACTATTTCGTTTGGAAGTGTATGAGGTCCAGTTAATGGCTTCTGTGATAGAACCGCCAGGTAAAATAAGAGCATTTTACCAGTCTGCTACAGACTGAAAGAGTCAAGTTAGGGGAAACAAAGAGCCTTAGAGAACCTGACACAGTAATATCTTGTGGAAGGATCATTGTGTTAGGCTGAACATTAGGAAAATGTTTTCACGAAAGAGGTTGTGAGGCATTGAAACAGGCTACCCAGGGAGGTGGCTGAGTCACCATCCCTGGATGTGTTTGAAAGCCATGTAGGCGCGGTGGCTGGGGACATGGCTTGGTGATAGACATGGTAGATTAGCTTTAATGGTTGGACTCAATGATTCTGAAGGGTTTTTTCCAAACTAAAAGTTTCTATGATTTTAATGTCACTGCACTTCCAATTACCTTAGCTACTTGCGCAGAAAGAAAGAGGGAAATCTTTGGCATGTATACAGAACAGAAAATCAGTTTTTTGAAGTATCAGCAGTGATTCAACTCAGTGTTAGAAAAGAAGCCTCTGACACCCAAACCCACTCTCTTTATTGAGTTATTAATAATACTTAGCCTGTGGCACCACAATCAATAAGTTGAAAGCTGTCTGTAAATTTAGAAGGATGAGCAATTATGCTTGACTATCTGCAAAAGGCTTCACTGATCTGACAGCAATATTTACTAGCTTAAGAGATAAAATTAATTACAAAGATTTAAACTAACAAAAAAAGTGAACAACTCTCCTTTGCAGTCTCCAATAGTTTTGTCCTGAAGTGAGTTACTTCTTTTTCCCATTCTTTCTGATGCTTTTCTCTGTTTTTTGTTTATATTTAGTGTTCATTTAGTACTCTCATCTTAACTGTCTTCATGCCTCATTGTGTTTCCATCTCTTCTCTCTCATCAAGCATATCCTATCAGCTTTGTAATGCAGTTTGCTTCCTGTTCTTCTGACTAGCTTCATGTCTTTTTTCTTTTGTTCTTCTAGCTCTTTCCCGAGTAACAAATGACTTTGAGAGTCAAGCTAAAAATTTCCTTTCTTTTTATTTGGATCCACCTCTAAAAAAACCTTCTATGGTACTTTAAATCATTAATCAGTCATATCAAAGCTATAACTTTTATTTATTGGGATTTACAAGGAAAAAAAACCCCACCACAGCTGCAAGCAGATTTGCAGAACAATATTTTTAGCATTACTGTGACAACTGCATTGCTGCTTCCAATTGTTCAACCATCCAACCAGAACATATCTGAAAAGATGAAAGATTAGACTGAAGAACCTTAGTCTGACTTTAATCTTTTCATCCTTTGGATTAGACAATTATATAAAATATCAGGATCTTTCTTTTTTTACCACGCAATACATAAGAGGACAAAGATGAGTTTGTAATGAAGGAATCAGGATTTGTTTTGCCTTTGTATTTCCAATAAAGTAGAGGTGTCAAAAATGTGGGATTTAACCTTTAGCTACTAAGTGAGCATTCAAGCCATTACGAACCTCAGTTGGGTTCCATATTGCTTTATGTATCTGAGTAAAAAGTCAGAAGATTAAGAACACCAACCATTTTTTTCCACATATTTGAATTTTATAAACAGTGCCTAGAAAAGTGCAAAACTAACTTTATTTTTTTTATGAAGAGGTGATTTAATTAAGAAACAGTTTTGGGGTTTTGTTCCACAGAACTTTCTTATGCTTGTCAACCCTAATGTGTGTTTCCTAATTGATTAATGACTAATTGAATAAATTCACTGGATAATGCATTTTTATGGCTGAAAAAGCAAAGCAAAAGCCATGCAGCAAATTAAAAAAATCTGATTGAGATTTCACTGAAATCTAAAAGCAGGATAGAAGTAATATTCTTTTAAATCAGCTGCAAAATATTCTTCAATTACTTTTAATGCTAAGAATATATTCCCACATGCAGTTGGACGCAGTTGCAATGTGACACTTTCTCACACATGCATATTTTATAACTGTAAAATACAATTGACTTTTTTTTCATGTTATTAGGGAAAGAGGAGTCTGTCTTTATTAATAAATGTAACCAGCAGTTCATTTTTCATAAGAAGAAAAAAAGAAATGTGATATATGTGTTTTAGTTAAATTTCCTTTTTAGCTTCTTCTGCAGGTCCTGGAGAACTTGTTTAAATATAAAATGTCAAGTATAATCCTGAGGGACTACAGTTTATCTTTTGACTTGTGCACTTCTTTCTGTACAACAGCATTTGTTTTCATAAGTACAGATCTCTATGCCATTCCACTATTGATAATATGTATACACAATGAACAAACACTTGCCACTTACAATAAATCTTTGAGTAATTCTGCTCAGTGCAACGTCCAGAGTTCAGAAATTAACTCTGAAAAGTTTCCCATTTTAAGGCTCTTTCATTGTGTCTTAATTCATTATTTAAGGAATGGAAAGGAGATGGAATTGGTATTTTTTCTTTCTGAAGAAGCCATTATATATCAGTGGAAGCATTCCTTTTAGCAACAGTAAGAATTAAAAATTCCCTTGCTCCCAGCAAGCAGGAAGTTGTAGGAATACAGTTTCTAATTAATTGGTCACTTGTAATCCTAAATTTTGCCTAAGGAATTATTAGATACAGTTAATTGAACTTGGAGCCTATCATTTCATATAAATGTTCTCTAATATCCTTCCACAGATTAGGCACAATAGCACTGCTATGTCTCAGAACATAACCAGGTATATGGTTATGATGAGAAATATAAACATTTGTCAGCTGATTCACTTTGATTTTGATATGTTGTGTCCTACAGGAATAATAAAGAAAGTATCACTAACCAGCGAGTGGCAAAAATTGTTTCTAATGCATGCAGAAAGCTTGTAGAGACGATGATTTGTTTAAAATTAATCTCTTGTAATCTGGCAATTCATACCAAAACTATTACAATGACTGAAATATCAGAGCTATAATCTCATATCTTGGATGTAGTGAAGACATCATAATGTTAAACAGTATTTCCCCGAATAAAACTATCACTACTAGTACTTGTGGCTCATTAACCAAGAAATTTATCCCATACATACAAATCTTCCAAAATTCATACTCTATAACAGATGCAGAAGCACTTCTATATAAATACAATGCATGCACAGGTAAATAGTTTTGCAGTATGCAATCTGCATATCTAATATTTGTAACATTTTACCTTAAAAATCTATTTGTCTGATGGTTTTTAGCATAGGTTTCTTTCTTCTGTTATGTAAGTTTAAATACATACACATCTATATTTGTTGCAGTTTGATCGGAGACATCTGGTCACTATTGTGCTCATCATCAAACATCAGTAGAAAGATCTGCTACTGCAGGAAAAAAATCAGACAGTGTCACAAATTTTGTCTCATTTCCCATCTACAGAAAATTCTGCAAATGCTTTCTGGTATCTGATCTGTCTTGTGATGAGTTAATTTCAAGACTGTGTATGGAGCTGTATAAAACATATAAAATATATTAATATTATTTCTTAATATACATTTTAGCACAGATTATTTACTTATGTATGTATTAAATTAACAACCAAAGGCCACTGAAAAGAAATCAGAAAGTTAAGTTTTATTGAGTTAGCTTTTGAGCAGGTGTTTGAACTAGATGACTTCCAGAGAAGTCTCTATGGGGCTTCTGAAATATCTCTTTTTTTTTTTCCCCCTAGGATTGCACAACATTATTGGTCAAAGTATGGAATGAAATATATTAAGAAAGCAAAACAACCAAAACAACCAAACAAAAAAAGCCCCACGATAAGCCACACTACTGTGTCTTGTTTCATGTCTTGGGAAAATTGTGGTGCCAAGTATGATCTAATTATTCCTTGTCCCTTTTTTGTCCCAAAATCATGTTCTTAGCACCTTTTCTCTTGTTCCAGTACAGAGTGGACAGCTGTGATAAGCGTTCACAAAGGTTGTGTGACTACACAATTACCAGCTATAATTTAGGTGATTATGCTGAAGCAGAATGAATGTGTTACAGACTCACTAATTGTTAGTGGTCACTTCCCTCCTTCTCTGCCAGCTTTGTCTCTAGGGGTCAAGTTTTCTGAAGAAAGGGGTAATAATTTGTATTAATTATATTACTTCGAAACTGAACAGTTATAAAATCTTATTCTAAAACAGCAACAGGACCTGGGAGAGAGTTATAAAACAACTGAAAACGTGTCAGCATAAGCCAGTGAATTGAACAAGAACCACATCTTAATGATATATATATTTATTTAATATTCACATTGACAAGAAACAAATCGGGATGGAAAACCTGAATATTTGGGTGTTTTCTGTGCAAATTAGCATAATTTAGTTAATTTTGATTTCCATAACTTGCTACATTTCCACATTGTACTTGTAATTTTTTAAGGATGTTGACAGCAGCTGGTAAAACATATCATTGTTATGCAAACATGAATCTATGTTTCCATATTAATAGCAGAGTTTATCAAATTAGGTAAGACCTTTTTTGAGTGATGTGTAATGAAGACCAGTGACATTATGTCTTCGATGATTATTTTTCTCTAATTAATTTTCTCAGCATATTTCTAGCTGATATCAACGCTCCTAGCAACGGTGGTTATATGTCACTGGGCTGATATCACTGCATGTCCCATTAGGTTTGCTCAGCAGTTCAACGTACTACTACTTTGATCATCTAATTATGTGGGATATTTTCATGTTTGCTATGTTCAGTAAATCAAGCAAATTTGAAAATAATTTTTCTCTTCGTAATGCCACAGCTTAAACAAAGGCAAATTCCTTTAGACCATTAATTTAATGCTAACCAAATATTAAATTAATTTAATCCTTAGCTTTAATGGGCAGTCATTTAATTAAACAAGAAATAGATTTACCATCATGGTGGTTCTGCAAGATGGAAGCTGCATCAAGTGGCTTCTGTCTCTCATTTGTTTTGAACAGTTTTTTAAGAAGAAAATAAATTTTAAACACTGGTAAATACCAGAGGTCTTTTGTTCCTGTCACTGTCTTTGCCCTGAGTTAATCTTGGTCCTCATAATTTGATTTTAGAAAGAATGATGTTCAGAGGACTTTTAATCCTCAATTTTTGGATGAAACAGTGAGTGAAACAACTGGTTAGGTGCAGGAGATACAAACCTTGTTCTTGACAGAGGTCTTCTCTGTTATCATCAATAAGCTTCTTCACTAGTGTATCTCCATTTCCTTTTAATTTCCTTTAAATATTAATACAAATCATAAACCCTCCCTTTGCTGGGTGACTGTTTCTAACTGATCCTAGTAGAAAACTTCTAAGTGGTCATACCAGAAAATAAGTCTATTAATTTAAACATGCAAGGTGTTTGTGTTATTAAGGTATTAACATCATTTACAGAGAGATGCAGAGTTATAATCAAATTGTGACATGCATCCCCATTCTAGGATAGGTCCTAGACCGTCCTTAAGAATTATTACTTCACTTTAGTGGAACAAGTACAAACTAGGGGCATGCAGGTTCATGGTTTGGTGTTTTGTTTTTTGTGGGTGGTTTTTTTTTTGGTCACATGCTACGCTTTTTATTCAGGGTTCTTCAGCTCCACATCACACTTGAACATAATCATGTTCCACATACATTGAATGCTTATTCTCTGTTCTCATTGCTGTCCCTGTGTCCAATTTTACCCATCACCCATTCCTACAATGACCAGTAACCACTAGTCATCAAAGGTTGCTCTTCTTTTAGAGCACACACATCAATTTATCCTGTGTAGAATTAATTAGCTTTGAAGCTTCACATGGATTAGGTAATCATATACCTAAAGTATGAACAGATTTGCACGTTATTAATGCTGTTTTTATTTCAACCTGTGGTTTTCGAGGCAGCAGGAAGGGTTGTAAGTATATGCATTACTATTTAAAATGCACAATGAGGAATATGAACAACACAGCATGACTGGTGGCAGTGAATCCTGTTCTCCATGGTGCACATGCTTGACTCTGATGTGAACTGTTGACCCACATTTAAATGCTAATTCATGAATGTCACTTAAATTTTAAGGTGTTACATTTCTCAGAGCAGATTTCTTTGAAATCCTTAAGGTTCAACTTGCAGACTTGACCTCTGGTCATAAAGCCAGCAGAGACATAAAGCTGTTCTACCTGGCTGATTCTGGGATATAAGTATATGGTCAAGACTGCTGAATAGAGTCTACATTGATTTATTGTTAGTAAAAGGCAGCACTTGCTGAAAGTTGACACTGGATTGTTTCCTGCCTTTTCAAAGTGTAATTACACTAATAAACAATGGATAAACTGGGGAAAAAAACCAAAATAGAACAAAAAAAATCAGCCAACAAAAAAACCACCAAAACAACAACAAAAGCAACTAAAACAAACAAACAAACCAAAAAAGCAAGAAAAAACCCTCCCACCCCCCCAGAAAAAACACCCCAAACCACAAAACCAGAACACTGGCTTTGTATGACATCTCCAAGCACCTGTGGAGTTACCTTAAGTACCACTTTGAGATATATGAACTAGTCACAGAATTGTCAGGGTTGGAAAGGGACCCCATCTAGCTCCAGCCCCTGTGCCATGGACAGGGACACCCTCCACTAGATCAGGCTGCCCAGAGTCACATCCATCCTGCCCTTAAGAACATCAAGCATTGTAAGTTTCTGCATTGCATTATCAATCATTTAAACTATTCATCTTCCTTTCTGAAAATGATAAGACATTTGAGGAGTACATTATAGGTAATGACAATGGGTAGTGTACAGATTTCACCTATTTCATTGAGTAGTCAATCCTGATTACATATGAGTTATCTGTGACAGACTGCAGATACTTTTTTGTCCTTCCTTCTCTCTAATATTAAATAAGTCCACAAATTCCTGTAATAAAACTTAGCATGGATCTCTGCAGAAGGATATAAAATAAAGTCAATTTTTAACCTTTATTATTTATTGAATAGAGCTGAAGATATACAAAATACTCTAAGCCTTCAGTGAGCTTACAGATGAGAATGAAAAGATTAAAGGAAAGAACTTGAACAGAAGTAGGTTCAAATAGTGCCACAGGGAAAATTATCCTGCAAAAGTACAGGAAAAATTGTGCTTAGTGAGACAACCATAGCTTCGTTTATTTTGAGCTTGATTAACACCAAGCATTAAATACTTGAAAAGTTTTAATGTTAACATGATTTAATTGATTTATATGGAACAAGCAGAGTGTTCAGTATTTCCCTTGAAGTGACTGCATACCTGGAGATTTAGATTCTTCTGGAAGTATTGGTCATCCCTGGATACTGTTTGTCTAAAACTAATTATTGCAGACTAGACTTTTTGAGACTTAAATCATAGAATGATTTGAGTTCAACCCCCTGCAGTGAGAAGGGACATCTTCAGATCAGGTTAATCAGCGTCTCGTCCAACCTGACCTTGAATATTTCCTAGAATGGGGCATCTACTGCTTCTCTGGGCAACCTGCTACAAGTTTCACCACCTTCATCCTAAAATTAAATTTCTTCCTTGCATACACTCTAAATCTATTCTGCTTTAGTTTAAAACCATTACTTCTCACCCTATGACAACAGGCTCTGATAAAAAGATAATCCTGTCTTCCTCATAAACCCTCTTTAGGTATTGAAATGCTGCACTAGGGTCTCCCTGGAATTTTGTTTTCTCTGCAAACCTCTCAGACTTTCTCCATAGAAGAGATGTTCCATTCCTCTGATCATTTTTGTGCCCCTTCTCTGGGTTCACTCCAACAGGTCCATTTCTTTCATGTGTGGGGAGCTCCAGTGCTGAACACAGTACTCCAGGTGATGTCTCACCAGTGCAGAGTAGAGGGCTGGCATCACCTCCCTTGACCTCATTTCTTTCCATACAGGTTAGGATACAGTTTGTTTTCTAGGCTGCAAGTACATATTGCTAGCACACGTCCAGCTTTTCATCCACCAGTACCCCCAAGTTTGGCAATGCTGTCCTTAATCCCTCCATCCCTCAGCCTGTACTGATACTGAGTATCATCCTTGGTTTTCTTGACCCTGATGAGGTTCACACAGCCTCACTTTTCAAGCTTGCTGTCCCTCTGGATGGCATCCTATCCCTCAAATGTGTCACTCAGCTGGCTGTCCTCTGCAAACTTGCTGAGGGTACACTTGATCCCGCTGTCTATGTTTCTGCTCTTGAAAAAGATGTTAAACAGTATTGGTCCCAACATGGACCCCTGAGGGTCCATCACTTCTTACTGGTCTCCATTTGGACACTAAGCAATGGTCAAATTCATTGCAGGAATTGTTATATACATTGCAGGAATGACTCTATCAAGGTCTACAATGAATAAGTCTATAGGGAATATTGTATTGCTAACCTATTAGATCGTTTTCCTTTCTATATTCCCTAAAATGAACTTAACTGTATTAACGTTGGGACTTGAAGGCATGTGTTAGAAATGTCCTGTCTCAGTTTTTCCCCACTTTGAACTTTTGAACTTTTGACAATAAATGTGTATATGGTTATCTTACAAATGTAAAAACTGTAATTCCTGCTTCTGCTGTTTCATTATTATATTTTGCTATGTGAATTACATTTCTCTGGCTGTTTGGCTAGCTAAACAGATCACCCAATTTCACTGCATTATAATAGTTACTAATTACTATAAAATGTAAACTCATAGACCTTTTTTGTTTGTATTTTGTTAAAACAAAGATCTAATAGTAGGTTTCCTAAATGTGCCATCTATAATTTATAGATAGCTCTTGCTAAAACAGAAGTTATCAATATTTAAATACCTTGACAGGAAACAAACAAGCAAACCAACCCAAACATCTCCAAAGAGAGAAGATTTTACCGGAGGCATTCAAATTCCTACTAATGTAATTCAGAAGTTAAATTCTGCCACCATTAGGTCTAACAGTACCCAGAAAAGAAACTGTTACTGAGCATCAGAGGAATACAGAATCATTCCATACTGTCTCTTAAAATCATAGAAGATTTGGAGTCACAGAACTCTGTGACAGGAATCAGGGGACAGTGATGTGTAATGCACTTATCTGTTAACCCTGATAAAGCTGTACAGAATTCTCACCAGTGAAAAAGTCTGTAACAGTCCTTCTGGTTATGATGCTTACAGTTCTGCTATTGAAGTACAGAAAAATGTGTTCATCTATCCTTCTAGCATGTATTTTGAATTTTTATGATAACTGGATTCACACAGTCCTTCACATTCATTGAAATGTTTATGTGATGCCCTGGTGAAATGGACCAGTAAGTGTTTGATAAACTTAAAAAGACTCATGATTGTCTTATTGTAGTGCAAAGCAGAAGTAAAAATCTTCATTTTTCATTTTATTCACTAATATGCTCTGAAAATCTTCTGCATACCCATAGTTCTTTAGTGATTTTTTTTTCTTTTCATTTATCTGTGTAGATGCCTACCTCTGCACAGTAAATTTCTTCTAAAAAGCATGAACTGTTTCCTCCGCTCCCGCTGTTCACTTGGCATGTCATAGATTGCCAATCAGTGTTGAGTTTTTCTCCCCTCAGTACTTTTATCAGCCTGTGTCTAGATTTTCAAGTGCTATACTCTGCTTTGGATGGCCACGAAATGCTTCCACTTTTGTGTGTGTGTGTGTGTGTGCACTTAACAACAGACATGACTGGTGCATCTTCATCCTCTGCATACATTATTGTTATTTTTTCCTTTTATCAAAAGAGAACATTTCAAGAAATAGTGCATGGCCACATCTTTAGGGTACTGAATGCCATGAAAAACAGTGAGCAGTCCTCCCTCATCTTGGAAGTACAGATCCTGACTACACATCCTGAAATATGAGACACTAAATACAAGAAAATATTATGCTCTATATGCAATTTTAAACACCAAGTGCATTCTAAAAATCCCCCACATCTTTCAGCCAGAAAATCTTTTCACAGAGCTGATATAGTCTCACGTTGTCTCCTACTTCATCTTTGGGTTGCACTGTATCCATATCACTCACACTATTCTTAAATCATTCAAGGACATCCTTTCAAGTGTAAGAGTCTCAGCAGACTCTTCCCTTTTTTATGGTTTTGCTCTTAAAAGGTATTGTAACATTTTCCTATTTTCTCATTCAAGCAGTGCTTTCCCACACCGTGCACAAAGCAGCAGAAAGAAAATGTCTGCAACCATGTATGATTGAGAAAAGCTGATGCTATCATTCTTGAGGCTGCATTTCAAAGGATTTGAAAGTTTGTTTTGATAAAAGATAACAGGACCAAAGTTCAAGTTCTGTGATCAGAAGCACAAAAAAGGGGTATCTTCTGATGAGCTACACTTGTTAGCTTTAGGCTGTGTGCACTCAGACTGTCAAAGTTGCCAGCATGGCTAAACAGGATAAGAAAGTGAATGACACGAGGAAAATAAGGGCCACAAAGAAAGTCAGATGAGGAATACATGAGTACTTGTCAATGATGGGACTCACAAGAGAATTTAGTCTGCTTTGGTGTGCCTAACTGATTTGTACAAGAAGTGTTTCATAGGCAGGAACCACATAAAATGCAGTACTTGAAACCTCACTAGAATGATAATGATTACTTGCAAAGAAGGAAAAATCACCCCATAGACAGGCTACAGAATGTGTTCACCTGCATTTATTGCCTCCAAGGCACTCTTATTCTACTATGTGACCCATGAAGGTCTATTTGAATTTGATCCTGGAAATCATAGAATCACAGTAAAATTCATCATAGAAGAGACATCCAAAATTTATGTAGTCTGACTTCCTCCTTAGGACAGGTTTAATTTCAAACTTGGATCCCTTCCTTGTCATGCCAGGTGCTCCAGCTCCCTTACCACTCTGGTGTTGCTGCACTGCACTGTCCCCAGATTGTCAGCACTTGTGGACCTGATATTCCACATTTAGCTTTGCAAGTGCTATGTGAAGGGAAATAATCATTTTTTTTTATGAAACCCAGTATGCTGCTACTGTTTGTTGCCCCAAAGTACTACGTATTAGCTGAAGATAGCCTCCTTGACAGTCCTGGAATTCTGGATTTGTGTTATTTCACTTCGTTATTTTCATGTTGAGCTTTTTCCTTGACAGGCTTCTTTTTCCAAGAGTTTAGCTTATGGTAGCTCCATAAATAAATTTTCATACATGAAAACTAATGAATTTAAAATGACAGACAAAGTAAGAGAAGAATAGTGCTCTCTTTCTTTCTTTCTTTTTATTTATTTAGTTATTTATTAATCAATTATTTTCAGGATGGTATCTGGTTTTATTGGGGAAAAAACCCAACCAACCAACAAGCAAACAAAACCAACAAAAATAATCAAACCACACCAAAACAGATCGGACTTGATGATCTTCGAGGTCTCTTCCAACCTTATTGATTATATGATTCTATTCTATAAAACAGCAAAACCCCCAAACCCAACAAGCAAACAAACCCCCAAACATAAGAAACCACCACAACAGCAACAACAAAACCAAACCAATGCAAAACAAAATCATGAAATCCAATCCAAACAAAGCTAATAATAAACTGCTTAGAAACATTATGAGTCTTCTGATTCTTAATCAGGATTCTCAAAATTACTGCATTTTAATTTATCCTCTCTTCTTGGAAAACCTACATTTTGCATGTCCTCTAAATGACAAGCAATCTCAGGACTGAATACTTCAAGCTTTTAAATAAGCTTATATAGTTTAATCTTCAAATTTTTATGAAAAACTCATCACAAGCATGTGCTAGATGAATCTCATCATCAGTCTCTGAAATTGCTTTCCACTCTAAATTTCCATCTGTAACCTGAAAGCCTTTTTGGGTGGAATGACATGCTATCCTGAGACTTTCAAAACCATAGAAAATAAAATTCTGAAACAGAGGTTTAATAGCTTTGGAGATTTTTTTTTATTAGCCACTAATAGCTTGCAATTTACATCTAGCTTAGCTTTTCTTTTCAAAGATGTAGGATGAAGAAAAGGCTCTCCTTGTGCATGTCACAAATTTTAGAGTGGTAAGAGATGAGCATAAATGTCTGAAGAGGAAAACATGAAGAGTTTCCTTTTGCTTGTTTGGGTTTTTTTTTATTTCAAAACCCTTCCTTTATATTTTTTCCCACTTATTTTTTTCCAGGTTAATGAACCAAGGTATTTAAGTGCCTCATAAATATGTTTATGATACTTGTTTTAATAAAACAGAAGAATTTTCTCTCTAAAGCAGTATAGAACTATTTAAAAAAGTTACTTCTCTGTTAAACCAGCTTAAAGAGTAGGTTTTGGTTTTAACTTTCTTTTCTTACACTGAAGTCAAAATGCCCATATTCTTGTAATTCAGTTTAAAAACCCTAAAACATATAAAAGAAAGTCATAGAACGCCATTAGAAGAAAATTATGCTGGAAACATCACTGACTTGCTCCCTGATATACCTTTCATGAAAACACGTAATATGCAACAAATTGTAGACTTTGACAGTAAGAGGTTGAAAATTCCCTCAGGGTATTTACAGGAGAGTAATTTTTTGCTCTGTGGATGGAAAAAGAGATGAGGCTGCTGGTCTTACACATAAGATTAGGTCTTTTTTTTTTTTTCCTTCTTCCTAAGCCAAGCTAGCTTGCAGCAATAAAAGTGTGAAGAGGGAAGCAATGAATGATATAGTCAAAGAAAAGCTGAGAGAAGACAATCATTTGTTCACAGAATGCTATCTGAAGACCACCCATGACACTGAGCATGGCTTTTGCATAGGCTGTATGAATAAAGTTAGAAGTCATCCTATTTACAGTGGTGATACAGTGTGAGCAGTGTGCAACAGCACATGTAGGTGTGAGTTGTGGACCATGTTAGAGAAGACAACAGAGCTCCATTAATCCAGTAGTCATTGTCTAAACATCATTACAAGAAGCAGACACTGTCTGTGAAAACATGGCATTAATTGATTAAAATATAGTTACTGTATTAATTCAATTTGGAGGATTATATAAAAACTTCCTTAAAATGGATATAGAGGTGCTCAAAGTAGACTACTTATAATGAAATAGGTCACTTCTGACTTTTCTTAAGTCACTGCTTTGAAGACCAAAACATTACTTAGCTCTACCAAAATAAAAGTATAAAAGAATGAGTTTTGTGGATGCTAACACACAGACACATACACATGCAAGATTGTGTAGACTGAGCACATGTCGTTGGTTGCTGATAGTCAGCCCTTAGGGTGAAAGCAGATACAATAAATTGCCTGTGAAGTATGACATTTCTAAATCTCAGTTGGTTAAAACCTATAAATACTTATAGTATTTCCTTGGCCAAAAAGACTCTTTATTTTGATGGTCATCCCTGATGATAGGTACAAGACACCTACCAGATGGAATACGTCTTGAGCTGAGCAACAGCCTTTCAGTGATTGGAAATGCCATTTTTCTAGTCTCTGTTTTAACATAATGTTATTCCTGACTTTAAATCCTTAAATAGAATAATAACGTAAATGGAGATAGAATTGCATCAACCACTTTCCCTGTTCAGAAATCCTTACCAAACACTTTCAAATTCTATCTTCTGAGTCTGCCTTTTTGCATTATTGGTCATGAACAGCAGCCATGGGCATAGAGAAAAACATCTGCATTTGAGTAGAAAAGCTGTCAGTTGAGTCTTGCCTTTGGCAAGTAGACTCAAAATTCAGATCTTTCAGATGAGATTGTTTTGTGGTTGCCATATCCACATGTTCATTGGGACTATTTTCAAGTACCAAAGCTAACAGCATTTAGCATTTTAATACTGTTAGAGGCTGGAGGCTAACAGCCATTCTTAAAGCATGCTTAGAATTTTTTTTCTTCTTCTTTAAGTAAAGCCTCAAAATAAGAAACTAACGAGCAATAGATTGCCAGAAGAAAGGAACCAAAGCAGCAAGACAAATTGTAACTCATAATCATGCTTCATAGAATTCTGTAAATGTCAAATCCTGATCTAATGGAGCTGTGAAAGCAACAGGCTGTAATTCTATGATGATTCTGTTATAACACTATTGCCAAATATTCCTAACTTTTTTGAACTGACCCATTCAGAGTTTGTATAGGATCTCTCTCTTTTAGATACAAACATATTTTCCTAAGAAAATGGATTAGTGTTATGACATATTTCATTAATTAAATGTTCAAACCTTTGGGGTTTGTTTCACATTTAGGTTCTTACTGTCTCACAAAAGACCACCACTTCCCACTCATTCTTCTCTGCCTTCTCTTTCACTCTAAACAAACCAACCAACCAACCAAATCACAAGAAAAAAAAAAAAGTGTATTTTCAGTGAAAAATAAAGTGATAATTTTCAAGTAAGAACATTATGAATTGGTACAGCATGATCCTTGAGCAGATATGATTGTTTCTATCCTGTAGCAATGTGAGGCAAAACACACAGGTATAGTACTATGATAAACATCCCTTATGCACGTATGTGTAGATAAAGGTAACCTTCAGAGATGTTTTACAAACAATGGTTCTGGAGATTGTCAAAACAGCCATGAAGTTGTTTTTTCCATCCCCCATGATAATCCATACTAAATCAAAGCCTTCTCTCAAGACTTTGATGAGAATGGTGGAAATGATGCCTTCTAAGTCTTGATTTTAAATGGCTGACAATTGCTTAAATGACTTTACTATATATAGCAGCTCTTCAGGGAATATTTAATTAAGTCATAATTGCAAAAAATATACTTGTCAGGCACTACAGGACCATAGGGAAACTGAAAGACATGTAGAGGAGAATCTCATTATCAAAGATCTCTTTTATACAAATTGAAATTGACTTATTCCAAATAGAGTAGATGAAATGAACATCCTATGTCTTTGAAAATGAAGATAGTTCAAACATACTACAAAATACAGACACAAGAATATATTAAAATAAGAAGCATGTAATTCATTGGGATATAAACCTTGTGAGTGATGAAAACCTCAAAATGACTTCTAAAATTTAAATGACAAGAAACCTCAACAGTAATACAAATATATTTTTTCCCCTTTTAATCTCCCTTGCTGTGATTCTGTATCTGCTCCTAATCCCTGTAGATTGTTTACAGTTACCAGAGTGTGCATATAATTGAGTTACGTCCTTACTCTTCACTCTTACAATTAAAATGTGAATAAGTATCATAATATCACAGGACATTCCTAGTACTTTTACTGCACAGGGACAGATCCATCAGTTGAATGAATGGGGTCACACCTTCTACAAATGAAATGCTGATCTCTTCACTAAGTCACACAGGATTCTGATTAGGTTAGACTGGAAAACACAAGTTGCTGGTTATTTGAAATACTAGCTTGTAACTCCATAGCTGCATAAAACTATTAAATAACAAAGCTGTCCATGCTTCCATTCAGGAATTTATGACCTCAGGATCAAAGAATAACATGAAATATTCAAAAAGTAGAAATTATAGTTAGATACAAAATAGTACTTTAGAATGCAGTACGGATTTCTCGTTGAGTTCTCACTGAGGTATCAAAGATATCTGGTTTTCAAACTAACATTCTTGCAAATAGTCAAGTCTCTTTAGAATACATTATTTTGATGTGACTCATACAGAGTTCCTACAAAAATGAGGTCCTACCTTAATTTCTTCCCTGACTTCTCTGTTCTGTAACTCCTAAATTCTGCAGGTCAGATACACACATAATATAAATTCATGTCTCCTTCTTGGCTTTACCTCTTCAGAAGATATTTTCTGAGAATATTGGCTGTTTACACAGTCTGACAATATGTTTCCCCATGTCATTTTCACTTCAGGTTTCCTGGCACCATGGAACTTTACAAGTATTAGTCTTTGTGATACATGTCTAATTATAAAACAAGAAGGAAAAGAAAACTGACAAGAGGTAGTAAAAATAGATTTGTCCTTGATGAATATTAACATATGGTTCAGTCTCATTCCTCCCTCTGACTACCTGATTTTTACTGTGTATTTTAATTAGAGTGGGACACAGAATTGATTTAGTGGTCATGGTAGTGTTGATTTGACAGTTGGACTTGATGATCTTAGTGGTCTCTTGCAACCTTAATGATTCTATGATTCTACAGTGTAAGTTATTAGGAAGGCATCCAACATAGTCCAAAAAGAAAACACTGAAGTATTTTGCACCAATGATTGTACATCAGACTAAGTGCCCCTATGCTAGCTGTTGTGGACAAACAGTTTGGAAACTCACATTACCCCTGGAGTCTGTCCTGTTGATATCTTTTCATAGATTAAAAAGAAAGAATATATCTGAATGAATATCATAGAGCAAATAGAGAAATCACAGTTAAAAAAAATTAAAAAATTCTTTACCATTCATTACCATCCTTTAAGAAAATTAATATTAGTTGTCTTTTCCTCTTGAGCAATTTACCTGAACACCACAAAAACAAGTAGAATTTTCTGGTTCTTAAGAAGAGAGGCCTAAGGTTTAAACAATCTAATGCAGTTCCTGTCATTTTCTCTTATGACCAACAGTGAAGTCACACACTTGGTACAAGGATGTAGAACAGGAGCAGAGGAACTTTAAAAGACAGAACTTAAGTTCTCATGTAAAATTTCTGTGGTGCTGAGCAGTCCGAAACAATCAAGACAGAAAACAAGTTAGTAGATGTTTTATCATGTAGTAATCTCTTATTTTTGAAGGGGCCATGTAACATCTAGAATCATAGAATCATTTTCTTTGGAAAAGACCTTTAAATTAATCAAGTCCTACCATTATCTAATTCTACCATGTCTGGCGCTAAATCATGTCCTTTAACACCTCATCTTTGCATCTTTTAAACACCTTCAGGGATGGGGATTCAACCACCTGTCTGGGGAGTCCACTCTCCCCCAAGCCTGTAGCATTCCATGGGGTTGTTGTAACTGATGTGCAGGACCCAGCCTTGCCCTTGTTGAATCTCAAAGAATTAACCTCAACCAATTAATTCAGCCTGTCAAGGCTGTAGAGCCTCTCTCCTCTCTGCTTGAGGGTGTATGTAAACAACTTAAATCACAGACAAAAAGACAAATGTTAACTCTAGCTAAAGTTTAGTTTAGGAAATGTACATTTGATAATGAAAATACTTTTAACATGAAAAGAAATACAGTGAAGATTTTCATGTACAACTGGCAAAATCATCTGCTGCAGTTTTATTTATAGACACAGCCTTTGAAACATACACAAAATACTTTTTTGATAATTTTGAAAAGTCTGTCTTGAAAATTTGTTATAGGAATTATATCCTCAGTTAAGCAACCAATGAAACAAAAGAAAAACAACAACATAAAATTCAAGGCAGATCGAATCGTTACATGAACTGACAGGGATTTGGCTGGTGGCTGAGACATGTACAGGCCATCTAAGTTTTTGCTAGAATCAATGGCCTAGTTGATAATGCAAGCTATTAATGAATGATTTGCTGCACCTCATAAACTATGGCATCCATAGATTTGTGCTCTGTGTAGCTAGTGCAAGTTATTGCTATTCAGGCAGAAGTACCCAGTACATACTTAACTAAATAAGGTAGTAAACAAAGAAGTGAGCAAAAGCAGACCTTGTAATAAAGAATGCTTTACTTGCATAGAATCTAATTTTAAAAGAACATAAATCAGGCTCAAGCAATGTTGAAAACCACAGCGTTTCATGGTTTCACAGTATCACAGTATCACTAAGGTTGGAAGAGACCTCAAAGATCATCAATAAAATTCCAGATCAGATAGAAGAAATTAATTCTGTGTAACACCTAAGAGTTTACATAGACATCATGGCTAGAAACAAAAGCTGAGGGAAAGAAGTACAAAAGAGAAGACTTGGAAAACTATGATATTTTCCTTTCCAAGAAACTGTAATATTTTCCCAGAAATGACTGAACATCTCCCTGCTGATGGGAAGCATTGAATGAATTCCTTATTTTGCTCTGCTTTACAAACTGAACTGTCTTTATCTCAACCCACAAGTTTTCACACTTTTACCTTTCCAATATCCCACTCCATCATGTTTTGTGGGGAGTGAGAGAGTCATTCTCTGTTGCTTAGCTACCTTCCTATCCCCCAACAGTATGAACACTTTTTTTTTTTTTCTTGTGGTCCAGTATGTGGTGGTTCCAATACTTGAAAATTTTTTTCACCACTTTTGTTTCCTTCTTGAAATCCATTCTAAATTCAGTTATTTCCTCCTTCTTGAAAATGGAACTCTGAGCGAAAACATATATCAAAATTGAGAACTTTCAAAACAACATTTAGAGACCTTCGAGATTGTAGAAGGGAAAGAATAAAAATAAGCCTATACTTTTTCTAACATCTTTTTTCAGTTTGGTCTAGGATATAGTTTACCAGTTTTGTACATGGAAGGTTTTTAAGAATGTGGTCCTAAAGCAAGTCGTCTTTACAAAATGACAAGTATTAAATGGCGACTTAAGTATTATCAAACCCATAATTCACTCCTCCCATATTGAAAAAACGTCTGCAGATAATGGAAATGTGTTGTAGTAACGTGGATATTTATGAGATTTTTCTCCTGTAGGTTTCCTAGACATCATACCAGCTGACTAAAATTTTAGGGACATGTTTCTAAAGATCAGTTCTTTAGTGTTGGAATTGTACCTCTTTGACTGCAACCAAATACCCCCTATAGTGTAGAGCTGAGGACCACATCCAAGAGGTATGGACAGGGACAAAGCTGGATATTGGCACTTCCATGATGTCATTGGGGTAGAGACTGACAGCCAAGGGTTGTGCTGAAATGGGGCTGTTTAGGTCATGTACAGGAGGTAGACGGGGCTTCTAGTTGCGATTGACCAGAACTGGTAAGGCCTGCTGGTGAAGTCATAGAATCATAGAATCAATAAGGTTGGAAAAGACCTCAAAGATCATCAAGTCCAACCTGTCATCCAAGACCTCATGACTACTAAACCACGGCACCAAGTGCCACGTCCAATCGCCTCTTGAACACCTCCAGGGCTCTACTAGTACATATCTTCTATTTCAATAATATAATCACTCTTTCTTTCATACTAATTATGTATTTATTCTCTGTTTTTGTGAGAGAAATATGTAGTGATATTCATGGAAAAATCTAAACCTGCATTTCTCAGACAGGAACACTTGCATGGTTTTTGCAGTTTGGGGTAGTTTTCCCAGTATGAAGTCTTTAAGATTAATTCACAACTGAATTACTACCTCCTTCAGATTTCCTATGGCAATAAAAACAAGCTAAAGTTCATTAATGATCCGAAGTACAGATAATTTACATTATCCTAAGGTTAATTTTTTCCAGACTTAGATAATGGTCCTCTCCAACCACCATTTCATTTTTACCATCTTGACAGACAATTTTTCCTTTGTGGAAGTGTTGATGCTAAGCAAATAAGTAAAACATATGAACATATCTTGCAGAGCATGAAAATCAATAAATAAATTACAATGGAGGTAAACAAACCTTTGCAAACCTTCAACTTAGAACATAGTGGAGACGAGGAGTTTACTTTCTCAGAGAGGTCTTGGAAAGCTAGTGTAATTCTTGTGTATACAAACTGGTTCACGTGAATGCAAGAGGCGTGCTTTTATGTCTACTTCCATTCCAAATTGTTTCACACTATCATATGGAGGTGTCTTTTAGTCATGTAGTGTTTCTAACCACTTTTTCTTTTTTTTTCAAGATGGTGATTTGCTTGTTAATAAAGAGACCTCAGGCATGAAAGAAGGGATTTCTCCCAAAAACCACCATAATCAAAAGTGAAAGAATTCATGAAAAATACTTCACAATCCCCAAGGGATAGTTGCATTCCATAAGATTGGGCTGCAGGAGTAGGTTTGTAGAATTTTAACTTGCCCGTGGTTTTTTCTTCCCCAAGGCTTTAATAAATTGCTTTTTAGAACAACATCTCTGTACTAAGGAGGGAATAGGTTCAGCACACATTGTATCTTGCCTAAATTAAGAAGTATCTCTAAGGGTATTTTGTATACAGAAGTTGTGAAAATCACTGCAGATTGTGTGGACTGAGCCAGTTGTAAATTAGATCTCTCAGGTACAGCTATCTGTAAATATGGAAGACGAGAACTCTGAGCAGTAAATGAGGGGGTCCCAGAAAGCTAGATTACAGCAGTGGCATGGTTCTTGAACAAAGTACTTGAAAACTAGCTAACATATTTGAAAAGAAAAACTGAGAAAATATATTGATGAGATTTTTTTTTCCTATTTTGATAAGTAATAATTATATAGGAACCATAAAATATATTCTAAATCATTGTCTTATTGACATACAGAAATATGTCCTGGGCATTTCAATGAAGCAAAGGCATCCACAGCAGCAGAAATAGGTGATGTGGAGAAGAGACTGTTACAGAACAGAGTGCGTGGTTATGGTAGTGCATTGTATTTGGACTTCATCTCATGTTTTCAGGTTTATTGTGTTACTAAGGGAAAGTATATCTCTAGTAAAACTAAAAAGAAATTGAAGCAATGCTTGTAATAGTAAAGTTAATGAACTTGAGACTATCCTTTTAGTATAATGAAGACAAAGTGACCCAGCTCATACTTATTCACTTTCTTATACTGTGATTGCCATTACTTTCCATCTTCAAAAGCTTCTTTGGCATTTAGGGTTACATCTCCAAGGCTTCTAGGGTCCTTAAGCCATGCTCTTGGGCATGCTTGAGGTGAAATCCATCTGGCTGAGGCTGAATAGGTTCATGATCAACTCTGACCCTTTGGTTTGTTCAAGATCTCTCAGCAGGGTATTTCCCCATCTATTAAATTCTGAGGAGCTTAATAGAGTAGAACATGTCAGAACATTGAATTTGCTTCATCCCAGAGCACAGCAACTAAAGTCATTTTTCCTCCAAAAGTCAGCTGATAATAAAGATGGTGTCAGTTCTGTCTACATTCTAGTGTTGAACTATATAAACCACTTAGCGTATTCCTGACATGAACCTGAGGCAGGTGGGTGTAGTGGAGTTGCTTTTGGAGAAATTTTTCATCCCAAAAGTCCCTAGACTAGGGGGAGGCAGGAGAAAAGGTTATGTCTTCTTTAGATGGAAAGCAAGGGAGTGAGCTCCTGAAGTGAACTGTTTTCCTGCAGTTAGATCAGAGACATGATGCTTTTTGGTTTTAGATATCATCAGAGGCAGGATAAAAGTTCCTGTGCCATCAGCTCTCAAAATGACAATGTGCAATATTGACTTTTTTGTTTTGTTTTGTTTTAATTATTATTATTTTTTAATGCAGAAAGCAAGCTGCAGATCATAATTGAGAGCAGGCAGCTGGAATTTCCTGGTTTGCATGATAGCTTAAGAGCCTGCTCTATATAGCCAGATAGAAATAGCAGCACTTTCAGTGGTTGTTTTAGGTTGGCCAATTCTATGCCCACCAAGTGCGTGGACTTGAGAGCAATGTTGCAGACTAGGAATAGAGTTGAAAAATAATGAATGAGGACTAAGAACTCACAATGTAATTGCTTCCCTTTCCTATCCCCTATGGATAAAAGCCAAGTCTCTTTATTTAGAAGTTTTATGTGTGCACAATGAACTTTGTTCTCTGCAAACTTGATCATTTTCAACACAAATACGCAAGAAGAGCAAGGGCTGACACAGCTTCTCAGCTGTTCTTGGCCTGGTTTATTGATACTCTCCAAGAAGTTCCCTGAGACTGCAGCTCCACAATTCCTGCACAAGGGTTTGGAACAGGCTGCCCAGGTTGGTGGTTGAGTCACCATCCCTGGACGTGTTTAAAGTTTGTTTAGATGTGGTGCTTAACCATATGGTTTAGTGGTGAACTTGGAGGGAGCAGAGGTAATGGTTGGATCTCAACCCATCTCAAGGGTCTTTCCCACCCTGAATGATTTTATGGTACTATAGGCTTCTCTTGCATATTTAACACTTTTGGTTATTATTGTTAATTTTCAGCCACTCTTTTGTAGCTTAGTGTGAATAAAACTTGCTGTGAAGAGGACTTTTGCAATTAGATAACACACCTGATTGTATCCCTTAATCTATTTCTATGTTGAATTCAGCAAACCTCAAGAAAACCATTATTCTTACTTAAAATATTTTCTATATTCTTTTATTTTGAAGATATCTCAGAAAGTCTTCTAAGTTTACACACAAATGCATTAACTACTATGACAGTTAAGCACTGAGAAAGCCCTAGTCTCTCAAAATGAAGGGTGGAAAGACACATATAGTAGAGATTGGATTCAAACCTGAGTTTTCCTATCTGCAGGTCAGATATGTAGTCCTCACACTTTTCAGAAGATGAAATATTTCTTCATATTTTTCCCTGCAAATATTTTATTAAGTTCAAATTTTCAGTTGTGTTCATGTTTTTCCAAATCTGAATTCCGTTGGGTTGGGGTTTTTTTTGAAAGTTCTCCTTAATACTTTCCAAGTCTGCACACTTCCAGTCCTGACCCACTTTTTAGGGTCATGATCTGACCTAAAAATTTTACTTTCTCTTGAGCATAAGGGAGAAACTTGATATGTTCTTTTCACTTTCACTTTGATTCTTGCCTTTTTTTAGCATCACTTATGGTACTGAACTATCTTTATGATATTGGTTATAACTGTATTTTTTTATGATCCTAAAACTCTTTCCCAAGAATATGTTCTCAGAAATATTATTAAGGAAGGCCCTTAATGTGCTTTTTATCTTAGGGACATTCTATTAATTCTCTTCCAGTTGAAATTGTGCTATATATGTATTTATTTCAGAAAATGATGATGCCCAGAAATGGAACTATACATAGGAACAAAATTAATCAGTACTACAGTCATGCTTACTGTTCCAGAAGAATCTTACAGCTGATGCTTTGCAATATTACACTGCAACACTTCTTTCAAGGAAAAAATAAAAGGAAAAATAGAAACCTTCCACCTTATGGATGGAAGAATTCCCAAAGACACAAAATTTTGATTGTAATTAAGTGAAACTTTAAAATGTTTAGAAAAACCTCTCCAAAATGATGTGAATGATCTGAGTGCAAAGAAGCAGGTTTCTTGTAAAGATGAAGCCACTGAATTACTCCGAGTACAGACAGCAAATAGCATGAGCTGACTTGTGACACAATGAAACTCTTATGGAGGGAAAATTGAAAACAGTTTTGACCTTCACCAAGTAGTGACTATTGTTTGACTTTTTTTTTTTTAAGTATGAAGAAAATGACTTCTTATTTTAATTGAAGGGATTCACTGGCTCTAATGTTGTGATACACATAGCACTAAAGCAATAGCTCTGTTTTGCAGTTTTGATATTTGGGGTTTGGGGTTTTTGTTGCTGTTGTTGGGGATTTTTGGTATTCTGTTTGGTTGATTTTGTTAACAAAACTACATTTTCATGGCTCTAAGTACAAATTAATGAATACACCAGTAGTGGCCCCAGCTTTTTACAATTCTAGCACTTCAGAAAATAGCCTGAAGAACATATGCAATTCAGCAACTGGCCTTGCAAGCACAGAAAGATAGAAGTGTAGTACCTGTTTCTCTCAGTAAAGCCACATCAATATCAATTATGTCTTTGAAAAAACACAATATTTATGTTCTAATTAGATTTTTTTTCTGTTGACATAGTGCAGGTTTAATTTCTGTAATTTTCTTCAAAAGACTTATATTTCTACATGCCATGAATCATCAGAGGGCTATCTAACATCCCAGTGGCACAGCTTTCCATGGCCATTAATTTCAACTTCAAATACAATGGTAGAGAAATCCTCTAAAGTATAAATTATTTCTGCCCCTCAGAATATCTTTGTTTTAGTTGATTTGTGGTGTTTCAAATTTCACAGGCTGAAAACCTTACAGAGGTGCCCTTGCTGCATTTAATTAGATATTAACTTATTTGCTGTTGTTTAAAATTCTTGGATTATTACCTGCCTTCAGGTGTTTCTAAATTGTTTACCCACAGATATGGCACAGAGCATCTGTTTAGTGATTCCTCTCTGTTTAAAGATACTGCACTGGATTCACAGAACTGTAAACCAACAGTAAAAATAGGCAAATATCCATATAAGCTACATTTACTACAAAAGGAGATAACCATTATTAATTTGTGCCAGGTCACACCCAGCCCAGGAGGGGGTGGGCTGAGAAGAACCTAGCCACAGATGGACAAAGAAACCTGACCCAGGTGGGCAGAGACTTGGTGGCCCCTTCCAGGGTGAGGGGTCCCCGGGTCAAAGTCTACTCCACTCCCACTTCATGTCCAACAAGCCTATTTAAGGGGAGCCATTCCTTGTCTCCCTCCACTTGCTTTTGACCTCACCTGTCCGAGGTGATGTTCCTGCTGTTAACCCATGCTGGGGTCTGTTCCATGCTGCTCCAGACTCCTAAGGTCTGCATCAAAAGAGAATCCATGTTGCATTCAGAGAATCCTTTGTCAGCTGTGTCTGGTTTTGTATATATTTTTAATTACCCTTCTTTCCTTATATCTTTGTAACCTTCCTTTTACTCAAGTGCTTTCTATATTTTGTTAAACTTGCCTTTTTACTTCCAAATCGATTCAAGACTATTTCTTTTACAGTTTTACCTCTCTTTTCTCTTGCTTAACTTGTTTTCCTCTACCAAGAGAAAAGGGAGAGGGGAAGCAATCTAAATCCATTCTATTTGGGCTTTTGGACTCTGGGAAAGCTTAAACCATGACATCATTGCATATGTAGAGTTAGATATTAATCATGCTGAAGTTACAGTCTTTAAAGGACTTTTCTATTTCAAAATTCAAATATGATGTTTTACAAATCTGTTTCATATGATGAAGTCTATAACCTTTATGTAGTTTCAGAACATGGAAGAACTTCAAAGTTGAACTTCAAATGTGTGATTTAAAAGAAAATAATAATGGTAGGAGAATAAAAAGGAGCAGTTACCACTGATGAATTGTTCTTTAAACACATTCTATTTTTTTCCACTTATTTTTCTCCAGACAGTGAACTGAAAATTCCCATTTTAGATTTTTAACCTACTGAAATCTGAAGAAATTAATGAAAAGATTTAATTTAAAATATTTGCCATTTAATTAAGAGACTGTACAAGCAATTAAACCATGCTCAAAGATGATTGAAATCAGCAGAATAATTGTTCTTGTTTTCTGTGGCTATTTTGAAGAAATCTCACATCTGGTCACATCTGTAGGACACCCCACTGAAAAATACAGCTAAACAGTAAATCAGGCCTCCCCCCCATTCTATAGGAGCACTGGTTTAATATATATTAATAATGGTAAATGTATTGGATGTCTGTAGTGGTTTAAGCCTTAACTGGGAGTTAAGAGCTCAGAGTGGGGCAAGGCTGAGGATCTCTCCCCTGCTCCCCCTCTCCTCCCTCCCAACAGAGAGGGGGGAAAAAAAAAGGAAAGGAGCAAATCCACCAAGCAATAATTTGGAGTCGGCTTGGAAGTAGAGAGGTAAAGAGTTTTCTTTAAACAAAATATATATATTTATATATATATATATACACAACAATAACAGGTAAGGTTCACAAGGGCAAGGAACAAGGATGGATGGGAGGGGGACAAAGAAGAAGAATACAAAACCAGTCTCTCTCTGAAGAGGCATGGAAGCATCATGGAGAAGGATCAGGCCCGACCATGTGGCAGAGGAGCAGGAAGGCAGCCGCAGTAGCTCTCATCCAGGAGAGGCAGGAGCCGAAAGGAGACCTAATGACTCCAATGCCTTCCCTTTTATACCCTAGCTGGGCAGGGAGTGGGGAGTGGAACAGACTCAGTATCCCAGAGGGAAAATACCCTGCAGGGAGGGCAAAGCACTTGCAAGCCCTCCACCCTGTTTTCAGAATGGGCGCTAACCCACCACAATGTCTTATAAATGAGATAATTTATTAATTAAGAGTGAAAATACTTTAATTCCTCTGCCCTTGGTGCTTGGTTTTCTCAATGAAGCAGCTGCTAATAAAAAAGGGCTGTGTCAGACCTTATCTCAGTGCAGTTAGTGATATCATCTTTCTTTCTTTGTTAGACTACAAATTCACAATATAGAACGTTTATGTTTTAGTGACCTCCTGGATACTGAGTAGTCCTTCCAATTTGATGTTTCCTAAGAACTTGGTGTAGCTGCATTTTAACCCACCCTCCAAGATAATAAAGTAAAACTGGGCTAGCCCTAGTATTACAATGTCCACTGGGTGACAATTGAGCTTTGTATCATAAGTCAGAAAAGGTTTTTCTGACCACTTCATAGCCCACATAACCAAAATTTATCTGATAATTTTGAGTGAGAGATATAAGAGAACTGTTTGCCTAGGTCTGAATAGACCCAAGCACTTCTTTGATTTTTCGTTCCTCCTAGAACCAGTCTCATAGGTTTTCTCAGGGATCACTTTACATAGACTATAAATGCAGGAATGCTCTATTTCTACTTATCTGTGCTTCTTTAGTTCAATAGTTCAGTGGTTAGAGAGCATCTGGAGAAACAGATGATGTTCTGCCCAGAGAAATCCTCTTTTTGTAGATGTGTAATCTACAGGATAAACTAATATCCCAAAGCAGTGAGAGTGTGGGAAAAGTGCTGCTTTTTATTCTTTCTGAAGAAATGCTAATTGAATATTCATTTAACTAGGAAAAGAAGTTACTATGTAGCATTATAATTAGACTTCTCACCCTGAAAGTCATACAGGTTTCACTCATTATCCCAGTGCATATATAGTATCAGATGTTTAAATATTCACTTCAGGAAGGAATGTAGTATTAATATTCCCTTGAAGGTGAGTTTCTTAGCAATGTGTTACAAAGGCATTCATGTGTTTCTTCAATAGTCTTCCCACTGAGTATGCAATCAAACGCAGTGAAGAAGAGTTCAAGATAAGAACTGATGTCATGTAAGGCCAGAATTTCATTGCATTTTTGAGGAAAATTTAATTTCTCCACTCTGAAGAGAAAGGTAAAAGGAGAGTCCCAGTGTTCCTTTTGCAGGAAGACGAATGGGGTACTAGCTGCTACTTGGAAAGGTCGTTCACAGAAGCTGTTGCACACAATATCACACCTCTTTCTGAGCAGAAACAGCTCATTTCCAGGGCACATCAACAACAACAACAAAACCCAAAATACCCCAGATGTCATTTTGCCACATCATCTTGTACAACTGTGTAGTATGTTGATGCCTGAAGATATGCTATGTTAGATTCTATGGTCCTGCTCTGGCAGGGGGGTTGGACTCAAAAATTGCCAGAGGTCCTTTCCAACCTCTAGCATCCTGCAATCCTGTGACACTTTCCTGGGTAAAAAAAGGTGGTTGGATGGCTGGGTCCAAAGAGTGCTAGTGAATGAAGTCAAGTCCACTTGCTGGTCAGTCATAAGTGGTGCACCCCAGGCAGCTGTATCAGGTCCAGTTCTCTTTAATATCTTTATCATAATAATCCAGATGAGAGGATAGAGTGCTCCCTCAAAGTTTTCACTTGACACTAGGCTGGAAGCGGGTGTCAATCTGTTTAAAGGTAAGAAGCTTCTACAGAGGGACCTGGACAGGCTGTATCAATGGGTTGTGGTCAACTGTATGACATTCAACAATGACAAGTACTGAGTCCTGCTCTTGGGTCACAATAACCCTATGCAATGCTACCGGCTTGGGGGATAGTGGATGGAAAACTGCCTGGCCAAAAAAGACCTGGGGTGCTGCTTGACAGCCATCTGAAAATGAGCCAGTGGTGTGCTCAGGTGGCCAAGAAGGTCAACAGCATTCTGGCCTATATCAGGAACAATGTGACAAGCGGGACCAGGGAAGTAGTTGTCCTGCTGTACTCAACACTGGTGAAGCCATACCTTGAGTACTGGGTTTATTCTGAGGGCCCTCACTACAAGAAAGATATTTTGGTGCTGGGGCAGATCCTGAGGTGGTCACCAAAGCTGATGAGACATCTGGAACACAGGAACTGGAGTTATTTAGCCTGGAAAAAGGAGGCTGAGAGAAGACTTCACTACTCTACAACTACCTGAATGGAGATTACAGTGAGGTGGGTATTGGTCTCCTCCCTCCAGTAGGATGAGAGGAAACAGCCTCAAGTTGCACCAAAGGAGGTTTAGATTGCCTATTAGAATAAACTGCTTGACTGAAAGGGTTATTAAACACTGGAATAGACTCCTCAGGAAGGTGATTGAATCCCCATCTCTGGAGGTGTTTAAAAGGTTCAGAGATGTGGTATTATGGGAGACATGGTAGAGTTAGATAATGATTGGACTTGATGATCTTAAAGGTCTTTTCCATCCAAAACAATTATTTGATTTACAAGATAACTATCTTAGCAAAATCTTAATTTCTCATTGCAGAATATATGTTTTTACTAATTCTATGTTACTTCCATTTCTGGAGTCCTTGAGAGATCAGAGAATTAGGAAGTAAAAATTATCTATGACAAAGAGTTTATAAAGGCTTTCTTGAACCATACTGGGGGGTGGGGGACTAAGCCAGGGCTGATTCTGAGTTTGTATATATATCCTTTTGCTTTGGTACCTTTTGTATTTGGTTTACTTTTGCAAATAGTATTTCTATTTAGCCTCCAATTCTGTAGGAGTGTGTTTATTTACTCCTCTGGGGTAAATTCATTCTGTATTCAGTCCAGAGCTGTTCCAGCTCAAACCAAGAAAACAGCATAAGTGGAGCCACTTCTTGATGATGTGTTTCGGGGCATAGAAATAAAACTGATTGTGATAGAGAATGAGGTGGCATTTTCATACTAGTCTGACCTTCATTAAGGAATGAGAGACATCCATGATGATGGAACACATAATAAAAGTTAAACACTTTTATTTTTTGTGAGGATCCTTTAGTACCTTTTTATTTAGATTGACTGTTGCTAACGGGAAAATAAGATGTGCTAACACTTTTCCTGACAGCATATTCAACTTGGGAAATCAACTAAAAAGAGAGCTGGAAGTAGAAATTGGTCCTTTTTGACAAAACCACTCTTTCTTCAATGATATGCAATATGTCTATTAAGATAATAACACCCTAAAGACACAGTGAAATGTGCTTGAAAGACAACACAATTAAAATACAGATTTCTCTTTATCAGTTACCAATATGGACACTGCAAATTTTATTGCAGGGAGTGCCACTAGACCTGCAAAGGCATAGAAGCATACACTAGTCTGTTGTCTTACTCTTAGATGACCTCTTGCAATATTTCAGCAACTATTCTTAAATTCTTAAGCCACTTAGATCTCAGTTTGATTTATTCCTTTATTTTTCTTTTAAGTCTTCCTTCTTGAAGTTTCCCCTCCCATATCTCAGACAACTTTCATTTTACTTCTAGTTAGAACTCAATTCTGCTATTCATTAAGCATTTGAAGCTAGCAGCAGTCAGAGATTTGCTGTAATAGCAGACACAGAATAAACACCTGTCACAATAGATGTGAATATAACATCACATGTGGCATCTGGAAATCTACATTTTCATGATTGTTTACTTTGCAATGATGTCTCTATAACTGCTCCAATTGAAACATTTTCTCTAAAGATAAAGAAATAAACTTTTGGGAAACTTTTTAATTTTTATGCAGCTGAAACCAACTCACCATATATTCTCTGTATGTGGAAATAGAAATATTTTTTTTTTTTTGGTCAAAATCAAGTAATTTCATCTGAAGTTTATCATACTTTCAAATTCAAAACTAAACATTTCAATGTTTCAGATATGGAAAGATTACTATTGTAAAAATCCTTCACCCAATGAATAAGTCAAATACCAGGGACTTAATCTCTTGCCTATTCTATAACATTTAAATACAAGTTATATTTCTTATGCTATAATTTTATGTAAATTTAATCCCATAAAATCATGCCTATACTTGACCATACACTGCCTGGTTCTGAAAACCTCTGATGGTGGTAGGTGCACACAGGAATTATATCACTGATGAGAACTGCAATATTCCAAACTTCTCTGTTTACATTGTGTAGGCTAAGTAATCCCCTATTATTTTCTGTTATTTTATTGCCACTGGAATAAAAGAAATGTAGAAACATTCTGGCAGTCCCTTTTAATCCAGCTTTACATATTTGTGATTCAGAGTTTTTAGCTACTTCTTTCAGAAACTGTTTTTGTGTGTGTGTGTGTTTTACTTGCTCTTCACTATTCTTGTAGTATTGTCCTGATTACATAATTATTTCACACTGGATTCAAGTATTGCATTAATAACTTCATAAGAGGTTATATAACATTTTTGCCATTTGTCTATGGCTAAAGCTCAGCTTACCTAGAAAATGCACTTAGTGTTGAAGTTTGGAATATAAATTAAAGGACCATTGCACTAATGCATCAAAATGTTGCAGTTCCTTAAACAAAGTTCTTGAAAAATATTTTTTTCTGAGTTTTCTTACAATCTTTTTAACTATTCAGACAAATAAAATCCTCTAACAATGTAAGGAATCAGAAACCCTATCATAACATGATAAAAAGATGCAAACTTCATAAATTCAGGTATTGATATGCCCCATCTTGGAAATAAAAAATGAGCTGTACCTTCTGTTGCAATACAAATAATAAATTTAAAATGAAAATGCAAATTATAAGTACCAGAGAAGGGGGGAAAGTCAACAACAGTCAGTGATTATTAATTCAAATCCCTCAATGTGAATCCCTAATCTGATTTATAATACTGTTTTCAAAGACAGTGAGCACCAGTAACTCTATTTAAATTGCAGGTGTTCAGGAAAATGGAAGGTCAAATTGAATTTGCTTGATACAGACAGATTTAAATATTTAATGTAAACACACAGCTTCTAAAACTTTGATCTAAATAGAATGTCACTTTGTTATAAAGAAGGATACGTAGAAAAAGAGGAAAACAGAGTAAGAAGTTTGTGCACCTGGTGTTGTGAATGTTAAATCTTCTTTTATTTTATAGTATCTGTATGAAAAGGTAGGTTTCAGGTTGTCACATTCTGAAGGAAGTCTGAATGAAAACAAGTGACAGAGACTTAAGAAATCTCTTCTGTGTCAACAGATTCTTCTACAGTCAACAGAAAATTAATAGTATGCCACATCCCTAAGGTGGGGAAGGAATCAAGGTTACTGATTAAAAAAAGAATTAGTCATTCTTCTTTACTGTATAGGATGTTACCAAACCTGTCATACGTTTGGTAATCTGAAGGCAGATGATGTATGTCATGGAGAGGAGAATCTTTGGAAAGTCAGGGAATAAACAACAGAATTCAGTTTCCATGGAATGATGGATAGAACTGCTCTGGCCAAGCTTGCACATCTCAGCACGATCTGATACAGTAAATCACTACAGGTATGTACCTTATATCTTTCCATTTCTAGGGATTACCCAGTAGCCTGCATTCAAACACAATTCTTCTGAATATATGTACCTAATTTGATGCTGTTGAGAACAGGTGTCACTATCAGGAATTCACATTATGAAGGCTGATAACAGAGATGTAAAAAGCATAACCACCAGCTGACATTAGCATGTCATAGGTATAGGCACAAATTATCAATGGCCAGTTAGTGTTTTTAACTATTGGTAAAACAGATTTTGAGGGAAGAAACAGAACAGGGGGAGCTATTTCCTGTCTTTGGACCTGCAATACACTGCTTCGGTAGCCAATGTGGTGTCAGAAGTGTATCTTTGGAAAGCCCACCTTCACAGCATGCACTTTCCCAAGCAGTTTATCATTTCCCACAGTTCATAAATCTTCTGGAAATGATGCAGCTGTGAACACTCCCAGGAATTTGGTATGCATGATTCTTACATGTTGAATTTGTTCATCGTTGTCCTTCCTGCACGCTGTGCCTGCTGTGCTAAATTTCTTTAACTTCTTGTCCCTGAGAGTCAACATATGATAGGAAGTATCTAGGTAAACTAAATAGTTAAAACCCAATAAAATATTATTACTTGAAATTCCAAGAATGCTTGAAAAAATTCCATGAATGAATTTGCTTTTACTGTAAATTCAACAACTGAACTCAAGTCTGAATTGCAACTGACTTGGTGAAATATAAGCTGATTTATTATTTGTAATAGGCTAAACCCCTTATTTGTTCTGATAAATTCATAAGGAAGAAAACTTCATCTGCTTAAAATCTCTGTTCTGTGACTCATAAAGACCTGGAATTTAAATCCAGAAGTCTAGCCTTCTAGCTTTATAAGTGTTGTAGTTACCAGTCCAGCAGAGTTTATCACTTTGCTTGCCATCTTCACAGGTCTTTTACAGAGGAACTCAGCAATAATTGTCAGATGCACAGTAAAGATATCTGTTAAATCCACTATCACTCAGGATTATGACCAGTTTGAGTGATTTGAATTCACTTTATGAATGAATTCATACACACCAACCTCACTAACCTTAAAGAGAGATTGTTAGCAGGACTTGCAATTTGAAGAGTTAATGCTGAGAAAAATGATAAATTAGGTTAAATTCTTTCCAAGTAACCAGAGAACAATTGAGTGTAGTATCCCTGTCTAGCACTGTCTACCCACTGTCTGGGTAAGATGTGGCAGTTTTGAGTGGGACATGTGATGTGATTTTTTTGTAAAGACTTTTTAAAAGAGAGTGGATTCACTTGGTTACTGTCACATCTGCTATGAAAAGGCAGTCTTCTGCCTGTGGCTTTTAGCATACTGGTCAATTAAAAAAAAGAGGAAGAGATCAACAGACCTCATGTTTTGTTGCTATGGTTTTGTTTTCTGTGCCTTTAGGATTTCCTCAAAGAGGAATTCACAAAAGGTATGTTTGTAAATTGTCTTAGAATATCACCTGTCTACATCAAATTTTATTTTGGTGTTTGTTGAATAGATGAATCTGCTGAGATGCTTTTAAAATAATCTTTGTAGTGTTTCAAGAGGTTTGGTTTTTTTGGTTTTGTTCTGTTGTGAAAATTAGGTGTTAATTTACTTGTGTAAGTATCAGACATCAGAGTACTGCAGCAAATCTAGTCTTTATTTCCTTGGACTTACTTACCTAATCTTCATTAGGATGAAGAAGCTCAATAACTTTCTAACACAATGCAAAAGCAGCAACATCTGAATCCTGTTGTGTCTGTCATAACCAGTTTGGAATGGCCCAGTACATGATGTGTACCTCCCTTCTGTAAGAAATAGCACATCCAGTTCCCTATTTTCTCCTCTAAACTGTTTGTAAACTGTGCTAAACTACTTCTGTCAAGACTGGATAAGAGGACTCAAGTGAGGCAACAATAGAATTGCATTATTTTGGTGTAATAACTCTTTGTTCCCTCTAGCGAATCTTATCAGTCTCTCCCTGTCACCAGTGTCAGTTAGCGTTAGCAAAAAGGGAGCCACATTTTCCACATGGAATGCGGACCTCTTCAGCAGGCTTCTGCTGCATATATCTGTGTTGCAGGAATCATCCTTCATATCAATATCCAGAAGAGATGAGAGATTTAAATATTAAGGTAATTATGTTAGCACACACCAACTCAGCAGGAAAGTTGTGAGTTTGACATGGTTGGCTTTCTGTGGTTTCCAGCCATTTCCTCACATATTGCACATTTTAAAATGTTTCGGGCTTTTTTTTTTGGCAAACTTTCTTCCTCCATGACAGCTTGCTTTATTGCTTCTGTTCCTTTGTCCTGATCATTCTTACATTTAGCTGTCCAATATTCCTTGAGAAGAAATTTCTATAACCAGATAATAAGAGAATTAGAAAGAAAACATGAAGCTTAAGACTGCAGCCTGAGTATAGTTAATGTTGTCCCTTTTTTGCCCTTTTTTTTTGTTTGTTTTGTTTGTGCATTTGCAGGTGCAAGGTGAGTTTGGTTTTGGTATTGATTTTACAGGCATCTGTATTTGAGGGTTTTTCTACCCTTAAAGGTGTGAAATTTATTTCTTACTAAAGGACTTGCAGCTCTTTTGGTTTTCTTTGTAGTAGAATCATAGAATCATAGAATTGTTAGGGTTGGAAGGAACCTCAAGGGTCATCTAATTCCAACCCCCCTGCCATGGGCAGTGACCCCTCACACTACATCAGGTTGCTCAGAGCCACATCCAACCTGGCTTTAAATCCTTCAGGGATGGGACTGCTACCACCTCCCTGGGCATGTGGGTTATGTTTTTGCACCTGTTCAAAGTAAATATTTAAGCTTGATTTGTAAACCATGGGAACAGTTAATATGTTCTTTTAAAGGCAGGAATGCAATTATTCTTATGTCTAACCTTGACACAATTAATAAAAGCAATTCAGTTACTTCCTCAGCTAAAGACAATACAGGATTACAAGATTGCTTAGTGAAGCAATTGGTTAGATCCTAATCTAAACATTATATAAGGACTCTGAGAAGCAAAACAAGTACAGTACCTATGTTATCATTATCATAACAGCAAAAAAACACCACCACCAAACAACAAATCAAACCAACCAACCAACCAAAAAATCCAGAACATTAAAATTAAGTATTACCCAAGGGTGTTTTACCTCTTCTCTGAAATCATGCCTACTTATTCCCAGATACACTTTGTTTGAGCAAGTGGACTGGATACACAGTTGGTCTCATTCTGAAATTCAGCTTTGTTTTTCTTAGGTTTATGGTCTATAATACATTGGTCAGACTAGCAATTTCTCAGTGATTGACATTTAATGACTAATTGAGACCGCATTACATAGTTAAACAATGCTTCTTCCAGGCTAACGAGCATCTAACATAGAATCCTTTCTAAAGCCATTAATAACACACAATATACATTAATAAATATGTATGTGTTAGATTTCTAAGTTTAATGTTCAAGATGTGCAGGATTATGTGTCCAGTTGCTTCAGGAAGAGAAAATGTTAGTTGTTCCTGCCAACACATCCTGATAACACATTGCTGTCTACAACTGCCTGAAGAGTGGTAGTAGCCAGGTGGGGGTCAGCCTCTTCTCCCAGGCAACCAGTGGCAGAACAAGAGGACACAGTCACAAGCTGTGCGAGGGGAGGTTTAGGCTGGATGTTAGGAAGAAATGCTTCACAGAAAGAGAGATTTGCCATTGGAATGGGCTGCCCAGGGAGGAGTCACCATCACTGGAGGTGTTTAGGAAGAGACTGGATGAAGCACTTAGTGCCATGGTTTAATTGATTAAATGATGTTGGGTGATAGGTTGG